>NC_134109.1:66014166-66343333 GCF_040939455.1 Microcebus murinus
TACTTACAAAGAAGAACTAGTACCTATCTTGCAGAAACTATTCCACAACATCGAGAAGAACGGAAACCTCCCCGACACCTTTTATGAAGCGAATATTACTCTGATACCAAAACCAGGAAAGGATGCAACAAAAAAAGAAAACTACAGACCAATATCCCTAATGAATATAGATGCAAAAATTTTCAACAAAATCTTAGCTAACCGAATCCAGACACTTATCAAAAAAATAATCCACCACGACCAAGTGGGCTTCATCCCAGGGATGCAGGGATGGTTCAACATACGTAAATCTATAAATGCAATTCACCACATCAACAGAAGCAAAAACAAAGACCACATGATTCTTTCAATAGATGCAGAAAAAGCTTTTGACAAAATTCAACACCCTTTCATGATACGAACACTTAAGAAAATAGGCATAGAAGGGACATACCTAAAAATGATACAAGCCATATATGACAGACCCGTAGCCAACATCATACTGAATGGGGAAAGACTGAAATCATTCCCACTTAGAACTGGAACCAGACAAGGCTGCCCACTATCTCCACTTCTATTCAACATAGTGCTGGAAGTCTTGGCTACAGCAATCAGACAGGAAAATGGAATCAAAGGTATCCAAATAGGGGCAGAAGAGATCAAACTTTCACTGTTTGCTGATGATATGATATTGTATCTAGAAAACCCCAAGGATTCAACCAAGAAACTCCTGGAACTGATCAATGAATTTAGTAAAGTCTCAGGATACAAAATTAATACACAGAAATCAGAGGCATTCATATACGCCAACAACAATCTAATTGAGAACCAAATCAAAGACTCAATTCCCTTCACAATAGCAACAAAGAAATTAAAGTACCTAGGAATATATTTAACCAAAGAGGTAAAAGACCTCTACAGGGAGAACTATGAAACACTGAGGAAGGAAATAGCAGAGGATGTAAACAGATGGAAATCCATACCATGCTCGTGGATCGGCAGACTCAATATCGTCAAAATGTCTATACTACCCAAACTGATCTACAGATTCAATGCAATACCTATTAAAATCCCATCAGCATTCTTCACAGATATAGAAAAAATAATTTTACGCTTCGTATGGAACCAAAGAAGACCCCGAATATCAAGAGCAATTCTAGGCAACAAAAACAAAATGGGAGGCATTAATATGCCAGATATTAAACTATACTACAAAGCTGTAGTAATTAAAACAATATGGTATTGGCACAAAAACAGGAATATTGACCAGTGGAACAGATGTGAGAATCCTGATATAAAACCATCCTCATATAGCCGTCTCATCTTTGACAAAGCAGACAAAAACATACGCTGGGGAAAAGAATCCCTCTTCAATAAATGGTGCTGGGAAAACTGGATAGCCACCTGTAGAAGGCTAAAACAGGACCCACACCTTTCACCTCTCACAAAAACCAACTCACGCTGGATAACAGACTTAAACCTAAGATATGAAACTATTAGAACTCTAGAGGAAAAAGTTGGAAACACTCTCCTAGACATCGGCCTGGGCAAAGAGTTTATGAAGAAGTCCCCAAAGGCAATCACAGCAGCAACAAAAATAAATAAATGGGACATGATCAAACTACAAAGCTTCTGCACAGCCAAAGAAATAGTCACGAAAGTAAACAGACAACCTACAGAATGGGAGAAAATTTTTGCATCCTATGCATCCGATAAGGGACTGATAACTAGAATATACTTAGAACTCACGAAAATCAGGAAGAAAAAATCAAATAACCCCATTAAAAAGTGGGCAAAGGACTTGAACAGAAATTTTTCTAAAGAAGACAGAAGAATGGCCAACAAACATATGAAGAAATGCTCAACATCTCTAATCATCAGGGAAATGCAAATCAAAACCACAATGAGATATCACTTAACCCCAGTGAGAATGGCCTTTATCAAAAAATCTCCAAACAATAAATGCTGGCGTGGTTGCGGAGAGAGAGGAACACTCCTACACTGCTGGTGGGACTGCAAACTAGTTCAACCTCTGTGGAAAGCAATATGGAGATACCTTAAAGCGATACAAGTGAATCTACCATTTGATCCAGCAATCCCATTGCTGGGCATCTACCCAAATGATCCAGTGACACTCTACAAAAAAGACACCTGCACTCGAATGTTTATAGCAGCACAATTCATAATTGCAAGGCTGTGGAAACAGCCCAAGTGCCCATCCATCCAAGAATGGATTAATAAAATGTGGTATATGTACACCATGGAGTACTATTCAGCTCTAAGAAACAATGGTGATATAGCACACCTTATATTTTCCTGGTTAGAGCTGGAACCCATACTACTAAGTGAAGTATCCCAAGAATGGAAAAACAAGCACCAGATATATTCTCCAGCAAACTGGTATTAACTGAGTAGCACCTAAGTGGACACATAGGTGCTACAGTAATAGGGTATTGGGCAGGTGGGAGGGGGGAGGGGGGCGGGTATATACATACATAGTGAGTGAGATGTGCACCATCTGGGGGATGGTCATGATGGAGACTCAGACTTTTGGGGGGAGGGGGGGAAATGGGCATTTATTGAAACCTTAAAATCTGTACCCCCATAATATGCCAAAATAAAAAAAAATAATTATAAAAAAAAAAAAAAAAAGATAACAGAGAAAGAATCTAGCAAAAGGGAGACTTTCAGTTTTCAAACTTCTGAGTGAAGCCAAATAAAAATCTAGACATTAAGAAATATTGCTTTAAAATTCTAAACTGGATAACAGACTTAAGCCTGAGGCATGAAACTATAAGAATTCTAGAAAAAAATTATGGAAAATCTCTTATAAACATTGACTTAGGCAAAGAATTTATGGAGACATCAAAGACAATCACAGCAACAACCAAAATAAATAAATGGGACATGATCAAATTAAAAAGCTTCTTCACAGTCAAAGAAATTATCATGGTAGCAAAGAGACAACCTACAGAATGATAGAAAATATTCGCATGCTACACGTGCAATAAAGGGCTGATAACTAGGATCTATTTAGAACTCAGGAAAATCGGCATGAAAAAAATCAAACAACCCCATTAAAAAGTGGGCAAAGGACATGAACAGAAACTTTTCAAAAGAAGACAGACAAATGGCCAATAAACATAAAAAAATGCTCAATATCTCTAATCATTAGGGAAATACAAATCAAAACCACAATGAGATATTGCTTATCTCCAGTGAGAATGGCCTTTATCAAAAAGTCCCAAAACAATAAATGTTGGTGTGAATGCAGTCAGATAGGAACACTCATACACTGCTCATGGGACTGCACACTAATACAACCTCTGTGGAAAGTTAAAATAGTGATACCTCAAAGAGCTACAAGTAAAATGACAATTTGATCTATCAATCCCATTACTGGACATCTACCCAAAGAAAAAAGACATTCTATATACAAGACATCTGCTCTCAAATGTTTATAGCACCACAATTCTCAATTACAAAGATGTGGAAACAACCCAAGTACGCATCAATCTATGAGTGGATTAATAAAATGTGGTATATGTATACCATGGAGTTCTACTCAGCCACAAAAAACAATAGGGTCTGGCACCTCTTGTTTTATCCTGGATAGAGCTGGATCCCATTCTATTAAGTATCACAAGAATGGAAAAACGAGCACCACATGTACTCACCATCAAGTTGGTAATAACTGATCAACACTTACGTGCACATATAGTAGTAACATTGATGGGTGTTGGGTAGGTGTGAGTGGGGCAAAAAGGATGGGTATATTCACACCTAATGGGTGTGGTGTGCACCATCTGTGGGATGGAAATGCACGATGCTCTGACTCAGGTTGGGCAAAGGCAATACATGTATCCTCAACATTTGTAACTCCGTAATATGCTGAAATAAAAAAAAATGAAAAAGAAGAAAATAATAAGTAAAAATAAATTAAAAAATAAAAATCCTAAACTAAAAAGCCAGGTAACATTGTAAAATAGACATAACTAAAAATAGAAGTAATAAAAAGAATAATAAATCTGAAGAAATTTTCTAGAATTTAGGACTGAGATATAAATCAATAAGATGTAAGAGAGGTTAAGAGATATGGAGAATATAATGAGAAGATCTAAAAAAATGTTTGTAGAGCTCTCAATAGAAAAGGAAGGCTGAGATAAAATAATTATTTTTAGAAATAATGCCTGAAAATTTTTCATAGTTGAAAAAAAGCATAAATTATTAAATTTAAAAACAATCAAACGCAAGATAGATACCTAGACAGATATTAATACAATCTCAGAAAGCAAAGATGACAGATTCAAAACAGCTGAAGGGAAAGAAAACAGAATATGTGCAAAAATTTAAAAATCTACAGCGAAAGTAGATATTTAATACAAGTGTTCATTAAAAAGAATCTTTACAATTGAATAGCTTATTTGTGTGTGTGTGTGTTTGTGTGTGTGAGAGAGAGAGATCCCAAATATCTATCAGGAAATTTAGTAAATAAATACTTGTATAATATATACATGTTATCTTATAGTAAATAGTCATAAAAATGAATAATTTACAGCTAAAAGTATCAGCATGAATAAAATGTGTTATACAGGAGCATAAATAACTATGTGTAAATTCAAATGAAGTGATTATCTATACACATAAGAGGTTGGACATTTAGGAACCTCTAAGTTAATTTAGTGAGGTTTCAAACTATCTAAGGGTGTGTTCTCTGAATAATGGGTGGAGTTATAAAAAGGTCAGCCAAAAAGCAAGGGTTATGCTGTTTTTCTCCAGAATTGCCCAGGGGAGGTGGGTGCTGGCCAGCAGACACAAGTTTCTGGTCAGCCTAACAGACTCCACCCTACAGAAGTAACTGGCTTGCAGCACTCCATAGCCTCAGGCATTAAGGTCACTCAACCAATTCTTCTTCCCAATTACATTTAATTTGAAGGAGGTATGAAGAAAAAAATAGGACCAAATTGAGATGAGAATAAATGTTGAAGATTTCATTACCATTATTATTCATTTGTTGAGAGTGGCACAGACATGCATACTTGCTTAGAAGAAAAAGTTGCATAATGGATGGCATGTGGTCAGTGGAGGAAAAGAATGTCATTGACCTACAGTGTAAGTAGACTGTAGGAAGGACAGTGCTTCCTCTAAAATTTATAAAGCAGGCAGAAAAAAAGAAATACAAAGAAATAGAAAATACTATGGTTGTTAGAGCATACTGTTGAGAAATTTATGTTATATCCATTACTTGTTCTGAAAATGAAATAGGGCAATGATCAGTTATCTTGAAGAGCAAGGTAAGGGATTATGACAAAGGCGATAATGTTTTTTTAATAGCTGTATGGGAACACGGAAGAAGTAACTTCTTCCATCTTTCGTATCTTTCATAGAGACATATACGAAGTAGAGTGTCTGAGCAATGCTAAAGTCCCAACTCAAGGTAGAGATGATACATTTTAGGGGCTCAATCAGCAAGGTGTAATTCTTCTCTATAACAAAGATGTTAGTTTTAGTGTAAGGTTGGATGTGAATAGATTAAAGAAAGAGAAAGAAATAATAGGGGAAATTCATGAAGAAGTTAGGTAGAGATTGATAGACATGTCAAATTATAGAAATTGCACTGGATAAGAAAAGTGAAACTAGATAAAGGATGTAGGGATAGATTGTGTGAAATAAAAAAATATCAAGGAAATAAAAATCCTGATGTGGCAATTGAAAAAGGTGAGAAAGGTTCAAAAATAGAATATGGTTAAAAATTATTTTCACACACATAATCAATCCCTACCTCTTGATCTGTGTTGTTTTCAGCACCTAGTCATACTTGCCATTTTGGTTTTTTTGAAGACTGAGATTTTGTTTGTCTTATTTATTGATGTATCCCTATCACCTAGAGAGTCACTGGCACATTATGAATGTTTAATACTTATTTTTAAATATTTTATTTCATATGGCATATAGGTCTTAGTGTGGGTGATGTATTGGGTGAAAGGTTTTTTTAAAAAATAAGGCTTAATTCCTAAGAGAATTACTTAGGAAACATTCATGGCAGAGTTAGATCAAGTTTATTATTCAAGGAATGAGAAGGAACAAGAAACTCAACTTTTTCATTCAAGGAATGAGAAGTAATGAGACACTTGATCCAACTCTGCCATTAATGTATCCTAAGTAATTCTCTAAGAATTAAGGCTTCTTAATATTTTTTTTTTGGAACCTCTCATCCAATGCATCACCCACACTAAGACCTATATGCCCTATGAAATCAAATATTTAAAAATAATTAGTAATTCATGACTGGATTAACAAAATGTTGTATATGTATACCATTGAGTACTACTCAGCCATAAAAAAAAATTAATGAGCTACCTATTGTTTTATCCTTAATGGAGCTGGAGCCCATTCTTCTAAGTAAAGTATCACAATAATGGAAAACAAACACCACATGTACTCACCATTAAATCAGTACTAACTTATCAATAGTAATGTGCACATATGGGAAGTAACATTCACAGGGTGTCTGGGCAGATGGGAGGGGGAGGAAGGAGTGGGTAATTCCACACCTAACAGATATGATGTGTGCTGTCTGGGGGATGGGCACACTTGTCAGGGATTGCGAAGTCAATTTATGTAACCAAAGTGTTCATACCCCCATAAAACTCTGAAATAAAAAAGTTTATAAAAAGACATAGTATGGCATGGTGTATTGATTAACACCCATGCCTCTGGCATGAATTTAAAATAATGAATTTTACCATGACTCCACAATGCATTAACAATAGGACATTATAAAATGAACTTAATCATTTTGCACTTTCGTTTTCTCATTTATAGAAGGGGTATAACACTGCCATCATAACATATTTTTCTGGGTACAAAATTAGGTAAAAAAGCACATAAGTCTGTTTTTGACATATGGAAATGTTCATTATATGTCATGTATTTTAAAATTTTCCCCAAGTTAGTGTTGGATGTGGAATCTATACTCCTCTTTTTATGCAATAAAATTATTTTACCAAGACACTAAAGATCCCAGGTAAATTTCATAATTTGCTAGCTCTAAAAGTCAAACAATAGCACCTACTGAAGATTCATAATGTATCTCAGAGCATATTTATCAAGGAGCAAATTTCCCTGGCAATGAAATTGATAATCCCAACTACTTGTGCATTGTACATAAAGTTGGAATTCATATTATAGAGCCAGTAAGGTCTTGACACTGTCAATACAAAATATCACAAGTTTATAGAACACTCATGAAGGAGTAACTCTGTGCCCTTTAACTTTCATCTATCTCCTCGCATATGGAACATGCTATAGTGTCATTGGCTTTTCTAACATGCT
Organism: Microcebus murinus; assembly: GCF_040939455.1. Lineage (NCBI taxonomy): Eukaryota > Metazoa > Chordata > Mammalia > Primates > Cheirogaleidae > Microcebus > Microcebus murinus. The sequence continues at coordinate 66,021,481 of NC_134109.1, forward strand.
CACAGCCATTCTAAGCAAAGATAGAGTGTCCTGAATCCTGAAACCACTTTCTGCAAGGGCTCCTGTATTGAATAAACAAGTACTAATATTGACAGGACATGGAAATAGTTCATGTGCACAAGAGATGCAAGAGTCAAAAATGCCTTGACTTGGCATACATATAAAAGCAAAACATTTTGAGCATGTCCATACATGGAACATAATTCAACTTTTTCCATAATTTTTCTAAGATATGTTTTGTCAAGTAAATTATTGAGTGCAACTTTGCCTGAAATTAAAATGTCAAAGTATTACTTTTTACAGAATATTAATTTATTGTGCTTTTAACTGAAAAAGTCATCATACTGAAACAAAAAGAGATGTTGATTGTCCAAAATATAATACAAATTTTCAAGAGCAATTATCATAAATAGTTGTTAACTGAACAGACATTATATTAGTTACGTCTATTTTCTCCCCAATTTATTTTCTAGCTCACTATATTTTTTGAAAGGGAAAACAGACAGAGAAATTAATAAAATATTTGCAATATTTTGTAAGAGTATAGACTTCAAAACACTAACATCTCTGAAGATAGGGCATTAACATTTTTATAACAGAAGCATACACACAATTGCTAATGTAGCAGTCTGTTCATTATGGAAAAGCAACAGTTGTCTCACAGTTTTATCATATTTACAGATATCAGAATTCTAGAAATAAGGAATATCCTTGCTTTCACTAAGGAATCAGAAAACAGTGAGAAAAATCTCAAGGTTGGGTTTAATTTGAAAATTATTGGTAGAGAAGATTCAACTGCTTTTTCTCATTTATCTCAGGATTCAATGTATTGTTTCCTCCACCCCACACTATGGAGGGATGTTCTTTTCAAGGCAAGGAATCAGTTTTTCTTCAAGAAGATCAAAAGAACTAGATTAAGATTTTACCCAATTCAGCCTTAAAGAAGATATGTACAATGTTGCTATAGGCAAGCCATAGCAAGCCCACTGACCTATTTTGCTTAGGCCCAAAATATTTTCAGCATTATTACTAAAGCACAAAATCTGCATTTCAAATTGTTTTTTTGCCATATTCACCTCACATTGATTAACACAAATTAAGTTTCACATTCATTACCTAGAGCACTTAAGTAGTAGTACCAAATTATTTTCCCCCACTATAGTTCTTCAAACTGCTCTTTCCATATTTCATATTTTTAAAATGCCTGTAGTCTTCATTTAAAAGCACTCATGTGAAATGAAAGTTCTTACAGCATGTCTCATATTTTTCTCAGTGTTGAAAGATGGTCTTTGAAGATACCTGTAAATTTCACAGCTAATGAGTTTAAAAGATGTACCCAATGATTAAACAATATTCTTGGAGATCTTAAATATTATAGGAATTCGCATCATGAATACCCAGAGGCTTAGAACCAATTCTTGGATTGGTTTAATTTACATAAAAAAACAAATGTAGAGGTATCACATCACAGCAAATCCTACTATGAAAAAAATGGGGAATTTTAAACTGTTCTATTTATAATATTATGTTTCTATTGACTCAAAAGGGAATTAATGAAGGAGGAATTTTGCTGAGAGTCTATATTGCAAATGTTCTCATATAAATTCTGTTTATGTAAAGATTTTGTAAACATAAATACATGGAAAGATACCATGAGAAATCTACAATAAAGCATATGTTAAGTAGTGAAGGGGAAATATATGTAATTAATACACAAATATGGTTTTATATTTTATGATATTTTTAGATAACATAAAGACATTATAGTAATAAAAAGTCAAATGGCCAATGGAACAGAATAGAGAAACCAGATATAAAACTATCTACCTACAGCCAACTGATCTTTGACAAAGCAGACAACAATGCATGCTGGGGAAAAGAAGTCTTATTCAATAAATGGTGCAAGGAAAATTGGGTAGTCATATGCAGAAGAATGGAACAGGACCCCAATCTCTCCTCAGTCACAAAAATTAATTCAAGATGGATGAAAAATGTAAGGCATGAAACCATAAGAAATCTGGAAGAAAATATAAGAAAACCTGTTCTAGATATTGGCCTAGGCAAAGAATTTATGAATAAGACCCCCATGGCAGTTACAGCAACAACAGAAATAAACAAATGGGATTTGATTAAACTAAAGAGCCTCTGCACAGCTAAGGAAATAATCAAAAGAGCAAATAGACAACCTTTAGAATGGGAGAAAATATTTGTAAATTATACATACAATAAGGGGCTCATATCAAGAATCCACAAAGAACACAAGCAAATCAGCAAGAAAAAAAACATTAGAAATTGGGCCAAAGACATGAACAGTTTTTCAAAAGAATACAGACAAACGGCCAACAAATATATGAAAAATATCCTCAACATTATTAATTATCAGGGAAATGCAAATTATTATAAAAGTACAATGAGATATCACCTTATTCCTGTTAGAATGACTTTTATTAAAAAGTCCAAAAAAAAATAGATGCTGACATGGATTCAGAGAGAAACGAACACTTATACACTGTTGCTGGGACTGCAAATTAGTACAACTTCTAACGAAAAGAACGTGGAGATTCCTAAAATTTGACCTACCATTTGATCCAGCAATCCCACTATTCTGTGGCTACCTAAAGCAAAAGCAGTAATTTTATCACACAATTCACAATTGCAAAGTTGTGGAATCAACCCAAGTGCCCATCAATTCATGAGTGGATTAACAAATGTGGTATATGTATACTGTAGAGTACTCATGTACTTCTTATGGCATTCCTATAAAATAGTTACTGCCAGTTCTACTTTCTGAAGACTGAGACTCAATGTTACTTTTCATGTGTGATATAAGTAGCAAGTGTTAGGGTGTGAGTTTCAACCAATGACTTCACTTAATCCAAAGCTTTTACACTTTCCATCTTGCTATATTACTATATTGGCAGACTAGAGTTTAAAACTCTAGTTTCATTTATTCCCCAGTTTGAACAAGACAGTACACATTAATAGAGGAAAAGGGAAGCAAAAAGGATATGAAGAAAATTGACAGAGAAAGCTTTAAATCAACTCACATAAGATTTCACAATACATAGAGTTAATTCAGTTTATAATATTTTAATTACTTGATTGCAAATACTCATCTTTGACATTTAAGGCATTTCTTAGAAATGAGCTTATTGATTATGTAGCTCAATTTCCATGGGCACATGTCAAACCTGAGTTTTGGAAGGAAGAGTAAAAGAAGTTACAGCTTTCTCCAAATGGATTTTCCTTTGACAGTTAAATAGTAATAAAATCCACTTAGATACTTCAATTTCCATTCCTAATTGGCAAGAGTAATTTCTACATTTTAAATTAATTACTAAGAATTTTCATTCCCCATAGGTGGCAGCATACACTTCAATAGAATATTCATTATTAGCAATATCAGCTCAGATCTTATTTGATAATAACAATGAAAGTACTAATCTAAGGGTTTTCTGATTCCACTAAATCTATCTTTTGAATCTATTGAAAATGCTTAATCTACGCAAGCTGTGAGTAATTTGTTTCATTAAAAGAATAAGACTATAATTTTACATCATTTTTCAAGATATCCATACCATTTAACAAAGGATAAATGGAAATAAAGAACTTGAGATTAAGAGTCAAAATTCATAGTTGTTTTAATTGATATGTTTGTTTGGTCAGTACACTACTACTGTCAGGAGTGACAGTATGAGGTGATTTCATACTAATTAATGAACTCTTATGGTACATTGAATTCTCCTTTTTGTGTATGTACAAGTGTGTGTGTGTGTAATATTGCATGTAATACTGTGTATTTTGTTTTGTGATTGAAACAGCTTTCTGAATATGTACAGATTTTAAAAGTTTTCTCATTTTTGAGAAAGCAGAGAAATGGTATACATTTGCAATGAAAGAAATACCAACAGATTCAGTCAATTATAAAGTGTGTTTTTACATCCCCTTGAAGAAATTTTCACTCTCCCAAGTGTCATATTTAAATACCACCTACTTACTTAAATATGAAAAAAGAAAAAAAGACCTCAGTTGCAAATAACCTTAGATTAATGTTCAATTGGAAAAAGCGTTTCACCTTAGAGTGTTTTCCTTCATTTGTTCATTCATTCATTCATTGACATTAATTCTTTTGCTTTTTGTGTAACATCAGTTGTGGTAATCTACTATAGTGAGGATAAATGGCATGCTTCAGAGAAAGTCTACTGGATCGTAAGGAAGGGGATATTTTAACATATTTGCCTACCCACAGGTGTGTCACTTTATGTTTCAAAGACCTGGTAGCAGTTCTATCCTCAAATTTCTGTCATTTATAACTTATTTACTAAGATATGTTCCAAAACAGGGATGTATATTGTTGACAAAGAATTAAACGTAATGATCAGGCAATTAACTAAGAGTGTTTGCAACACTATATAAAGAGACAAATTAAGAAGACTACTATGGTATCCAGAAGCCATCTGTTAATGAATGTCAAATTGATGATAAAGAAAATTGAGTCCCTTGACAGTTGGTTTTTCTCCAGCTGCATGCAGCTATAAAAGAGCCATCAAAGACAAATCTGCATTTGTTGTTAATTCAGAAATGCAGTGGATAGGCATTGAGAAACCTCTAGTGACAACTTTCTATTCTGAAAGTTGATGGTAAGATTCCAAGAGAAGTTACACATGGGGCCCTGGATTGGCATTTAAGCATTTCTTGATAGGGTAAAAAAGCAATCACTACAAGTCTCATATGTGTATGCTTACACACAAATACAATAAAAATCTGATCAGAATATGAAATAATGAGTGAATCACTTTTGAAGTAATCAGCCATACAAAGTTTACTCAATCATATATATATAGAGAGAAAGTATATATATATATTCATATATATATTCATAATATATATATATATTCATCCCAAACAATTATTATTGTATATATGCTAGTATCAGCCTCACTTTAAGGAAAGCCTTATGATGAAGCAGTACCAGAAAATAGTCATTAATTTGTATGGTTTTTATTACCATGCCCCGATAAAGACTAGTATCAAAGACTGAAGTAAAGTGCCCTCCAGAATGTTATAATACTAATGCTCAGTGGAAACTTCCAAAAGTTAGCATAATGCCTTGGAAGTAGTTGAGATCTGCAGTCAGGCAGTTGCAAAGCTTCAAACTCATACATCATTCCTTATTAGTTGTATGACTTTGGGCTTATTATTCCATTGGTGCAAAAGTAAGTGTGGTCTTAGCATTGCTGAAATTTGCCATTCAATATTGGAATACATTCTTAAATAAATGTGGTTATGTTATAAATTCATTTTAATGTGCATTTCTCACTTTCTTTATTTATTTGTTTTTTTGCTAATGACTTTGTACTTATTATTTATTTTATATTTATTTTAGACTATAGAGATGATGTTAGACAAAAAGCATATTCGAGCGATTTTCTTACTCGAGTTCAAAACGAATAGTAAAGCAATGGAGACAACTCACAACATCAAGCATTTGGTTCAGGAACTGCTAAGGAACAGAGTGCAGCGGTGGTTCAAGAAGTTTTGCAGGCAGGTGTGGTGGCTCACGCCTGTAATCCTAGCACTCTGGGAGGCCAAGGAGAGAGGATCATTTGAGCTCAGGAGTTCAAGACCAGCCTGAGCAAGAGCGAGACCTAGTCTCTACTAAAACTAGAAATAAATTATATGGACAACTAAATATATATATATATTTATTTATATATAATTAATATATATAGTTATATATTAATTATATATAAATATATAATATAAATTATATATAAATATATATATAGATATAGATATTTAGTTGTGTATGTGGTGCATGCCTGTAGTCCCAGCTACTCAGGAGGCTGAGGCAAGAGGATTACTTGAGCTCAGGAGTTTGAGGTTGCTGTGAGCTAGGCTGATGCCATAGCACTCTAGCCCTGGCAACAGAGTGAGTCTCTGTCTCAAAACAAAACAAAAAATAATAATAAGAAGAAGTTTTGCAAAGGAAACAAGAGCCTTGAAGAGTGCAGTGGCCAGCTATTGGAAGTTGACACCAACCAATCGAGAGCAATCATCATCGAAGCTAATTCTCTTACAACTACAATAGAAGTTGCCAAAGAACTCAGCATCAACCGTTCTATAGTCATTCGGCATTTGAAGCAAATTGGAAAAATGAAAAAGCTTGATAAGTGAGTGCCTCATGAGCTGACCGAAAATCAAAATATCGTCATTTTGAAGTATCATGTCCTCTTCTTGTACGCAACAACAATGAACCATTTCTTGATCAGATTGTGATGTGTGATGAAAAGATTTTTTTTAAGGCTGTCCAAGTGAAGTGGTGGGATAAATGGATTTTATATGACAACTGGCTACAACCAGCTCAGTGGTTGGGCTGAGATGAAGCTCCAAAGCACTTCCCAAAGCCAAACTTGAACCAAAAAATAAAGTCATAGCCACTGTTTAGTGCTCTGCTGCCTGTCTGATCCACTATAGCTTTCTGAATCCCAGCAAAACCATTATGTGTGAGGAAGAAGCTCTGTGGTTAGCGCATGCTCCAGCACTGGCTTCAAAATTTGTAAGAAAAGGCGAGTGACAGCGGACAGGTGAGACAAGCTCTTTATTGTCTGGGGGATGCAGCAGTGGTGAAAAACATGTCCGAGAACATGGCTACACTTATATATGGCTCTGAACAATAGTGGCAACATGCCATGGGAAAGCATGATCACATGGGTTCGCATAGGAGATAACACCTTGGTTACATAAGTGTGCTGACCCATGCCTTCCTGAAAGGCCGGCTAACCCAGAAGCCGGGTTGGAAAAAAACACTGCAGCAGTCATCTTGGTTTAGCCTAAGAAACCTGTTGCCTATACAAATGCATTTCCCCTTACGCTCTGAGAAGTATGCTCAGCAGATTGATGAGATGCACCGAAAACTGCAATGCTGCAGCAGCATTGGTCAACAGAAAGGGCCTGATTCTTCTCCGTGACAACACCCCACCGCATGTCACGTCACACAACCAAAGTTTCAAAAGTTGAACAAACTGGGCTACAAAGTTTTGCCTAATCTGCCGTATTTACCTGACATCTGCCAACTGAGTACTACTTCTTCAAGCATTTCGACAACCTTTTGCAGGGAAAACACTTCCACAACCAACAGGGTACAGAAAATGCTTTCCAAGAGTTCCTGGAATCTCAAAGCACGGATTTCTATGCCACAGCAATAAACAAATTTATTTCTCGTTGACAACAATGTGTTGATTGTAATGGTTCCTATTTTGATTAATAAAGATGTGTTTGAGGCCAGGCATGGTGGCTCACCCCTGTAATCCTAGCACTCTGGGAGGCTGAGGCAGGAGGATGGCTCAAGGTCAGGAGTTCGAAACCAGCCTGAGCAAGAGTGAGACCCTGTCTCTACTAAAAATAGAAAGAAATTAATTGGCCAACTAAAAAAAAAATATATATATGTATATGTATATATATATATATATCTAATTAGCTGGGCATGGTGGTGCATACCTGTAATCCCAGCTACTGGGAAGGCTGAAGCAAAAGGATCGTTTGAGTCCAGGAGTTTGAGGTTGCTGTGAGCTGGGCTATCTAGCCAGGGCAACAGAGTGAGACTCTGTCTCAAAAAAAAAAAAAAAAAAAAAAAAGATGTGTTTGAGCCTAGTTATAATGATTTAAATTCAAGGTCCAAAGCCACAATTACTTTTGCACCAGCCTAATATTCACTGTTCCATTAACAGTGTATAGGTAAAAAGGAGAATAATAACAACCTTACAAAAATGTTGTTAAGATAAAATGAATTAATGAGCTTCAAAACCTATTTCTAGCAAATAAAACATTAACTGTTTAATCAATGCATTACTGAAATACATAAATTGCTAAGGCCCTTAAATGTATAGTGGAATGGTCACTGCACAGAAGATCAGGAAGTCTATCTCATTCTTCTAGCTTTCAATTAGCTGGTGACTCTCCTCAAATCATTTAAGTTCTCTGGATCTCCCTGTAATTTTCCTAAACTGAGGTTGGGATGCCATGGAATTTTTAAAAATCCTCTATTAATTGTAAAATCTTATGCAATTTTGAGTTCTTGAATTATCTTTAAAAAATAAATGCAAAATATAAAATAATACACTTGTAGAAGAAAAGCAATCTTGAAATTATTGGAATCTCTTGCATGTGTTTATAGCTACTCTTTTTTTAAAGGAAAAATAAACTATGAAAGAATCTACTTTTGCAGTCTACTTAAGATTTAAAATTTTTGTCTGTTTCAATCAGAAGGCATTTAATCATAAGTAAACGTGTTTAATTTTTTTCATGTAAATCAACTAGATTAACCCAGATTAACCCAGAACTGTGTTTGACTTTTTTTGTTTTAGCAGCTTTGAACTTCAGAGTTAAAGAAGACTCAGAAAATAGTATTTATTCATTTCCTATTTTATGTTGAAGAAACATAACATAAATTAGAGCTAACTCTAAGTGAGAGATAATTGATTCTAGATCCTGAGTTTATTGACTCCTACCACTCCATTTTCCACATCACATTTTACTAGTCATATATGTTATTTTCAACAATTTTGGAAATACATTCTATCTCAGTCGTATTTTCTGTTCCTCATACCTTATCTTACTTTAAGCTAACTATGAGTGAAATCACCACATTTAGTTTCCCAATGTAATGCTGAATAAGCATTTCATATCGGATGATATCAAATGCAGATTTGTTTGGCTTCCCACTACCATTTTAAAATGCACCTAGTGTAAGAAGCTCTCCCTGACCACTATTGTATGAACTCAGGATCCCCCATAGTTTCCTGTTCATTTCTCACTATCAAACACTACAGTCTTTTCAGATTATAGCATATGGTTTTGATTCAAAAATACTAAGGGCTATTTCAAAGTGGTAACCAATATTTGAATTATCATTGAAAAGTAAGACTCCTTTCCTTTTAGGCTGGTTTTCCACTCACCTCCTTTCACTAGTTATCAGTTGTTTTGAACTTGAGGAATAAAAGTGGATTTAGAATGAGATAAATCTAAAGAGAAGAATTGTTTGCTATTTGGCTAGTTACTGCTACTACAATAGCAGGCTTAAGTAAAGTTTAAATTACAAAAAAATATTAAAACTATAAGACAAAGTAGTATTTTGCATATAGAAAACAAATTAAAAAATACTTAAAACACTGATCTTTGACAAAGGAGCAAAGACAAACCAATGAAGAAAAGAGAGTCTTTCTAACAAACGATGCTGGAATAACTGGACATCTATATTCAAAAAAAAAGATATATATGTATATATACACATATATATTTATATGAATCAACATACAGACCTTACACCCTTAGAAAAAATTTACTCAAAAATAGATTATAGACCTAAAATAAATTATATAAAACTCCTGGAAGATGGAAGAAAATATGGATGGCCTTGGGTTTGGCAGTGACTTTTATATACAACACCACAGGAATGATCCATGAAAGAAATACTTGATAAGTTGAACTTTGTTAAAATTAAAAATTTCTGCTCTGAGAAAGACCCTGTCAAGAAAATGAAAGACAAGCCACCAACTGAGAGAAAATATTTACAAAAGATATATCTGATAAAGAACTGTTATCTAAAATATACAAAGAATCCTTAAAACTCAATAAAAAGAAAATGAACAACCCAATTGGAAAATGGCAAAATACAGACACTTTACCAAAGAAGATATACAGATGGCAAATACGCACATAAAAAGATCTCCAACGTCATATATCATTAGGGAATTGCAAATTAAAGCAACAATGAGATGCTACTGCATACTTATCAGATTGGTTAAATTCCAAAGCAATAATACCACCAAATGCTGGTGAGGATTTGAAGCAACAAAAGCTCTCATTCATTGTTGGTGGGAATGCAAAGTGGTACAGCCACTTTGGAAGAAAGTCTGGCAGTTTCTTACAAAAGTAAACATACTGTTACTGTACAGTCTAGCAATCTCCCTCCTTGATATTTAACCAAATAAGCTGAAAATTTATGTTCACACAAAAATCTAGACACAGATGTTTATAGCAGCTTTATTTATAATTGCCAAAACTGGGAAGCAACTAAGTGAGTAAACAGATAAACTGTGGTATATTCGGGTAGTGAAATAGTATTCGGCGCTAAAAATAAATAAATAAACTATCAAACCATGAGCAGAGATGAAGGAAAATTAAGTGCACATTATTAATAAAAGAAGACAATCTAAAAACGGTACATATTGTATGATTCCAACATGATATTCTGGAAAAGTCAAAACTATGGAAACAGTAAAAAGATCAGCGGTTGCTAGGGATTAGAGGGGAGGGAGGGATGACTAGTCAGAGGACACAGAATGTTTAGGGTAGAGAAACTCTTCTGTGTGATACTATAATGATACATGCCATTATAAATTCGTGAAAACCCATCAAATGGATCAAACCAAGAGTGAAGCTTAATGTAAACTATGGATTTTGATGAAAATGATGTGTTCATATAGTTCGTTCAATGTTGAGAAATGTACCACTCTGGTGCAGGATGCTAATAGTGGGAAAGTCTGAGAGGATGGGGCAAGGGATAAATGAGAAAGCCCTGCAACTTTCTCATGAATATAAAACTGCTCTTAAAACTAAAATCTATTTTTAAAAAAGCAAAAAACTCTAACTTGATACGTTTTTAAAACAGTGGTGCTGAAGAAAAATTGAAACTTTTGTTAAGATAACTATGTAAAGAGCTAGCTTTGGGCATATTCGGTTGGAGGTGAGAGAAGGTTTATAGTAAATTTTTAAAATAAATGTGTGCCCTAAAATCTTAAGGAGAATAATTTTTTAATTCCACAAAATTACTAAAAAATGAATTACAGTACAAAGGAGAGAAAAAACAAAAATAATAGTACATTGATTGTAATTCATTAAGTCTATTAAGTGGAGGTCTATTTTAAACAATCTCTAAAGAAAAATAATCACTAACGTGTGATTTTTGCTGGTTTTCTTCCTTTCTAATTTGGTGTTGAGGCATTTTTCTGTCAAGAGTGGTCATAAACCAAGGTTGCCACTCTCTAGGAGAGCCCTGACCAGGAGAAATTAGGTTCAGATGTGTGGATCAGGTACGTCACAATGAGAGGGTGAAACAGAAGAAATTTATCACTTACAGATCTCAGAGAGGTTTGGGGTGCTAAAGGGAGCTCAGAGGGATGTCTGAGGGTGCCAGTGAGGTCAACCAGAGGATGTAGAGCAACAGCATGAAAGCGAGAACACTAGAGAGAGAGAGACAGAGAGAACATGAGTTCACAAGAGAGCAAGAGAGAGGGAGACACAGGGAGAGGAATTGCAGAAAGAAAGAGAGTGTGCCCAAGAGCACCTGTCGGACTATTCCTTTATTAAGGTCCATGGGCATTATACTTTAAGGCTTTACCTTGAGCGTTGTGGATTGGGTAGTTTGAAGAAATACATGAGAACTTACTTACATGACTCTAATGTTGTCTATTAAGTTCTATTGTGGTTAGCAGATATGGGGTGTCTTGGGTTTTAGGTCAGTGGGACATGAAACCAATGAGCTATATAAGAAACAACCACACAGGGACGGAGGTTTTAGCTTCCCCTGTGTGGAGAAGCCAAAGGTGATAGGGTCCAAATGGGTTCAGACAACTTGTGTCAGGCCTAAAAATGGATGCTGAAGCAGCAATGATATTAAATTTATGACACTCACCAAAGTATAGATGATTCATCAAGATCACTCAAAAATGATTTTTATAGAATATGAACTAAAACATATCTACTTCACATCTGTAAACTAAATCAGATATATTATCTCATGATTACTAAGCTAAATATATTATATATAAAAGAGAGTATGAAGAAATCCTAAATGATTAGAAGGGCGTTATTATGTTTAGCTATAGAGATTTGACATGAGCATTTTTACCTTCAAACTTGCATTAACAAGCCACATTCATTCTTCAGAAGCCAATAATATTGTCAATCAGTAAATGTTGTGAAGTAGAAAATGCATATGTCCCATATATATCATCATATACCTCTATAATAGCACATACCACAATATATACAGGTACTCTATTTAAATATACACATGATCTCCTATGGAAGAAGTTTGTGTGATGTTTACCTAGCACAGTGGCTGACATGTAGTTGGATCTCGAATACATGAATAAATGTATGAATATCCAGGAATATACAGCTCTAGGGGAGATTAAGGAGAACTGCATTATTTACTATTTTCTAAATGTATACTCTGAGCCAGTCTTACACACTTTGAAAATATTATTCTGCTCAATTCTCTTTAATATTTATAACATAAGTATTACTGTCCTTGAAATAGAAAAGTCAATTAACTTTCTTGTGATTATATAATTAATAAATAACACTAAAAGTTATGTCTATATATATATGTGTGTATATATATATATATATATATACTGTATGTGCATATCTTCAAAGAATTTGTACTTCCATTATACTACATATCTAGGAATTATATGGTTTCATTATCTCTTCTTACCAGATAAGAAACTTGAAAATTAGAAATAGTAAATGGCATTACCAGGCTAACATAGGCAGGATCTTAACCCAGTGTTTATTTGGTAGAAAGAAAGAAAGGATCATGGTTTATTCTGTACAATCTTATGCCAATAATGACAGGGATGTGTTCTGAAAAATGTGTCATTAGACAATTTCATCATTGTGAGAACATCATAACTCTAAACCTAGATGTTACAGACTACTATACACCTATTATGGTATAGCCTATTGTTATTGAGCTACAAACCTGTGCAGCATGTTAGCGTACTGAATACTGTAGGCAACTGTAACACAGTGGTCAGTATTTGTGTATCTAGACATGTCTTAAACTTAGAAAAGGTACAGTAAAAATATAGTATAATCTTATGGGACCACCATCATATATGTGTTTCATTGCTAACTGAAACATCATTATGTGGCATGTGACTATTCTTTTTGTGTTCAGGATCTATTGAAGAATCCTAGCTAATAATACCTGCCTAAGCAGATAACTGAAAACCTCTAAAACATAAAGGTGTAGCAGAGGTAGTGGAAAGGAAAGAAAAAAGACCAGGGCAGCATAAAAGCAGCATACCCAAAAGCCTCTAGTAAATAGTTGAAGAGAATAAGTAGATTGTTGTGACAAGATTTAGTGGAAAATATTTCCTGGGAACTCTAGAGAAAGCCACAGAGGACTGTAGTTTGATGTTACTCATGGGGAAACAGTGAGATTAGTATTCCATTGACCTTCAAGATACCTACTGCATAAATGATGTGTGCTATAAATATAAGCTGATCACTCTGATATGGGAGGTAAATGGGTTTAAGGGACAGTGTTCCATTCCTTGGTTTATTATAGAGGATAGAGAGATACTAATAAAATAGAAGAAATTAGGCACACAAAATCTGAAAATTTTTCCACAAAAAAGAAAACTTCAGTTCTTACAAAGTTTTGGCTAAAAACAGAAGTATTTTCATTCTGAGCAGACATGGTTAAAAAGTTATTTAAAAAATGCCTTTAGTGAACAATAAAAAAGGTACAGGCTATTGCCCAATCATGGTTATATTAATAAATAAAATTAGGAAGTAGCAGCCAGACTTGAAGTTACTTATAGTTAAAGAATAAAGACAAGGAATCATTACTACCTATAAAAAGGAAAGAGTGGAGCTCAGCTTCAACCATCTGGTACCTACTGTGATTGCTGTACCTGTAAAAGGAAGAGAAAGTGAAGAGCGTTTAAGTTTGGCAGCCAGTGAAAACCAATAAATTGTCATAGATTGAAGACAGCATAATGATTGGGTACATCTATAATAGAATAGAATGGTAGGATTGGGTATCATAATTTTGCTCCCTTCCCACATAATTTCTGTTTTGCTGAGAAAGATGTGCGCATAAAATCAATATGCACTATTGATATGAACTATATTTTAAGTGGCTCTAACCAACTTTGCCAAGCTGTGGACTAGCCCAGTTTAGATTGACATTTACAATAGTCATTCGGGTCAAGTTATTGACAAATAGAAGCACATGTCATAGAAAAGAAAAATAAAAGTAGCTCTACACACCTGCTACCAGGCACAGGAATATCTTAGGGAGAATTTAAAACTTCTGAATTCATATTATGTATTCCAAGGAATGAAGTGAAAAGCTGGAGTGAGTTTTTATGTTAACAGAACAAGCCCCCAAGTATTTGAACATCTAAGACAACCAAAGGGCATATCTTAGCATTTTTCAGTAAGAACAAGAGAGGATAAAGTTACCTGCATTTTCTTCTAATGAACTTTACACTAAAAAGAGAAATGTAAACATGAAAAATAGAAAATTTTGTGATAGAGAAGAACATAATAAACAATCGTCTTGGTACTTAAAGGTAGTTTGTAAATCTGTGCCAAGATTACTTACATAACGGAGAAGTGAGAAAGAAAGTAATACTGCAGAATAATGAAGAATCACTGTTGGGTATATTTTGTGCCTAATATAAAATAGAAAATGCTCAAAAAGATGGGGAAATATTAACCCTGGAAGTTTAAGTTCTTTTTGGTTCAATCACTTCTGTGTGTACAAAATAAATATAATTTTTTCCTAATGGGAAGAATTTTTTTAATTGTTAGAAGTTATAAGACATGGTTTTGTTCCTATCTATTTTTAAAAGATTTTTTTTCTATATAGATAATGAGCATCCTATTTATGAAAGTGGCCAAGTAAAAAACTGCAATGTTGGAAAGAGACAGTTTTCACTGGATGAGAGGTTGTAATAGATGAACTCTAAGATACTTTCCAAATTGTAGCACTATCAAGTGCTAAGAAATTAACATCCTCATTGTCATCCTTATTATCATAAGGAAGCATGATATTTATTATTTGCCATGCCTATGTTAAATTAATTTATATGAATGTAGGAAGAAAACTCAAATATATTACTTTTGGCCCAGTCTCAGAATAGGCCATTTAGCACCAGATGACTTTGCTCAATCCTTTGTTTCTTTCATTCCTATCTAATTACATGCCTACTAAGCAAGCAAGTCTAGGCTTTAAAGTCATTTAGGGCTCATATGAACATAAATGGTAGCAAAAATATATCACCTTTAGCTTTTATATAAAGTCTAGATAAGATCTTTAGTGTGTCATACGGCTTAGCAAGCCATATGTTTGTCATCTATTTTAATTAACCCAATGATGTATAGGAACTTCTCACACACACAAAAATAAGCAAATGTAGCTGAGATTCTCCTGTTAATCTCTCCCTACTCTACTCAAAGGAAAAACACCGGCATCAGCACCTACACAATAATCGTGTCCCTTACAAATGAGTAGCTATAGTAGTATGGGGGAAAAAGACTGATTTGGGAGAAGACTAGAGAGTGTTGGCTTATAAAAATTTTAAACAAAAATTTTTTTCTGAGACAGACTTAGATGGGAATGAATCCACTTGACCAATAAATTTCTTAAGATTTGCCTGGCAATCAATCTCCTCCTGTCTTTCACTAGAAGGCACAGTTGTTATAACAACCAGAACCACAGTTACTGGTTGCTATAACACAAATTCTTACATAAAATGTAAATATTAGTTTGTAGATTATAAAATTATTTTTATCAAATTTAAGAGATGCATAAAAAGTACTCAGTAAATATTTTGAAAGAATAAATAAAATTTTACCTCTCAGTTGTTCATTAAAAGAATATACTCAATAATTTGTAATCTTCCCTAACCAACTCTCCAAACAAGTCCACAAATACATAGACATATAAAACAATACTTTGTTTAACATACTTACACTAATTACAATGTACAAAAATTCTAGTTACAGCTGTAGAAGTAGTCTGTAATTTCCAGTTTAAAACATATAGCAACAAGAACAATTATTAAAATAGAAAAATTCAGTGTTTTTCAACATGAGTATAGTTAAAATTATAAATAGACAAATTGATATATAGGTTGATAAATATGAAGCAAAAGTATTAAGCCTTAGCTATTATACCAGGATTATTTCACATAATAAATTTAAGAGTGATTATGCCTTCAGATATTACCAATGGCTTCCATTAGTATAAGTTTAATTGGAAGTTTCCACATGCCATATTCTTGGACATGATTGAGACTCTACATGTTCTGTATTGTATTAGGATTGCAAAGATTTCTCCAAGCCTACAGATGCAACACTTTACTTTGATATCTATAGAGTGAAGATTGTTTCAACAAGAAATAGTAGGTAAAAAAACAGAAATAGGTATAAGGAAGAAGAATCTAGTCTATGTCTGCTATTGAGTTAAGGAGACAATAAACAGCTAACACTAAGGAAAGTGAGAAAGGAAGTATTTAAAAATATTGAATACAACTAGGCAAAAACAAGCTACCAAAAACAAAACAAAACAAAATCCTCTCACTATTTCATGACAGACAATAGCACTACTTTGTATTCATCCAGCCTATATTATCTATATCAAATCTTTGTAGAAATTATTGCAGTAATCCTCACAACAATGTGTCTCTGATATGAATTGGAAATAGATGATATTTTTTCCTGCTTAACGGTTGCTAACAGTTGCCAAAAGTCACACATCAATTCAGTGACTTGTGGAGTAAAATCAGAATCCAAGCAATTGCAAATGTTAATTTACTAATCCATGGCCCAGCCTCCATACCATTACAAATTTAATGTTTTAAATTTCTTCCTCTCTTCAACTTGTCTGAATATTTCACTTTTGCTGGTGTTAGTCTGCTATTTTTGAACAGATGATAGTTAGCTGTTAGTATAAAACAGTATTTCTCTTTAACTTCTGAGAACTTCGGTGTAAACAACATTACATAAAAGACATGAGCAAAGGTGCTATTACTACAGGCTAAAAATATCCCCCCCACAAAAAATACAAAAGGCATTTATTACTTCACTCTTTTGAAGGGCAGGTAAATAATGTACGTCTAAACATCAAACCGATGGAAAAATATGTACTGATCTGTGACGACAATGACTTGAATTATATCTCTAAGACCACTTTGCATATTTGATCTTAAGTGAAAGATGAGACTAACATAAAGTGTTCTTTCATAATAATAGTCAGTGATTTCCTCCCAATTTAAAGCAGTGTTACTTCTCTTCAATGTGGCAATTGCAGGCATACTTACGGTAGCCATCTCTCAACCGGCATGTTGCAAAACTAAACTAAAATAAGATAATAACAACAACTTACATAACGTCTGATGGCTTCAGGGCAGCCCCACAATCAATAAATTGATCAACCAATATCTCTCTTTATGTTGAGAAATTGATGCTTGTTAGACAAAAAACTATGATTTGGCTTATTCTTTTTTCGGGAACAGCAGAAGGAAAACAGGAAAATATTAGCAGAGTGGCAACAGCCCACATATTAAGGATTCCTGAAGGCTGTAGATAGCAATGCTTTGCAGCAATTTTTAGCACTGAAAAAGTACTCCCACTGTTCCCAAGCTTATAGCACACTGTTAGCCATTATGCTTCAAATGAAAACATTCTGGAACAGTCTCAAACTGACTGCCTCCTAAGTCAGCCAGCCTGTCAACATCTGAAAACCAATGTTATCAGTATCTCTTCTAGTGGGAGTATGATTTAACAGGGGTGTCTCCACAGTCATCCTTGGCACACCTGGTCACTGGAACACATGATTTACATAGCTGCTCAGTAGGGGTTTATGTTGAGAGAGATTTTGGCAGATGAGGCATAAAATTTGAAAATATGCAGCCAGGGAGATGGGTAGTATGAAAACCCTGTATTCCATAAACATCATTCTTCTTCTGAGGTTGTTCTTAAGTCTTTCCAGCTAAATGGAAAAAGGTCAAAGTTACAAAAGAGTGTATTAGAATGCTGGAAAATAAATAGGTTAGTTATGATCTGGCAAACGTAAACACAATATTTAGATGTTATATTATACATTTCAGAAGTGAATAAATCCGTTGGCCAAGATAATACTGGACAAAAAAAGACACTAATATTAAATTAGGCACATGAAAAGATGTCAGATACAAATTCAGACAAAATAGACACTGACCTTTCTTGAGCGGTAAAGTAGGAGTTAGCGATGTACATAGAGAGTATTCTGCAGGGTCACTTAGCTCTGCTTCTCTTTGCATCTGAGGGTCTGGGAAAATTTGTTGTATTAAAGAAAAAAAGAGATAGAAGTCATAACTTTGAAAATGTATCTTGCGTGCACATTCTCAGTTCATCACTGTGGCATATAGTTACTGAATAATGATTTGTATTGCACTACATTCCTTGAAGAGAAAATTAATCCATAAAATATTTTAGAGATATACCAAGAACCAGTTTTCTTTTTCAACTTACTAATATTATTTAGTTAATAATGCCACTTTTTCTTCATCATTGCCATTTTAGTGCAAATTATTATGGAATACTAATACATTGGGATGTCTTATTTTGGAAACTCGTGGTTTATAGTATATAGCCATGTGCACCTTACCCTTTTCCCCCCAAATTCACTTCACTGTGTATTATTTAAAATGCATGCACACATTGGTGAGAACAATAGCTTTAGGATCATATTTTAGGACAGAAATAGAAGACTAATACATGTATAAAAGACATTAATAAATGTAACTACTGAACAGTGAAGTATAAAGCCTGTCTTAGATGTGCCAATGATATAGAAATTAACACTTTCAATTACTTGTCAAAATAAAATGGTGAAATTTGAGTCAACTCAGCCTACGTGCCAATTACTCCAAGAAACCTTCCAACATATCCTTAGCTGTAAGTGACATTTCACTTTTCTTAGTCTCAGAGCAATTTACTGATACCTCCATTATGAAAAAAAATTATCTTCTAACCATTTCATATAATTCAACATATATATATCTCTTCCATTCCTATGGAAATTTCTTAAAGGCAAGAACTTTATCTGATTCATTTTATAAATGGCAATATTTTAACAGGCAACATTTTTAAAAGAATGAATGAGGCAGTGGTATTAAGGTATCAGCCAGAGCTACTGTTCTCATCTGAGGCTCTATATCAGCTGCTTCTGAGCTTGGTAGTTGTTGGCAGAATTTGGTTTCTTGCAATTGTCATACTGAAGTCTCTGTTTTCTTGACATTGTACTGTTCATATTCAAGCAAAGAAGGGAGCATTGAATTCTTCTTGTGCTTTGAATTTTTCTAACTTTTCCTTATGCCTTGCTCTTCTGTTTCTAAGGTATTATATGATCATATTAGGCCCCCACTGCTGGGTAATCCAGAGTAATCTTCCTATTTTAAGCACAACTGATTAGTAAGTTTAATTACATCCACAAAATTCCCTTTGACATGTCAAATAACATATTAAAAGTACAGAAATGAAGATATAGAAACTTCTTGGGAGGCATAAATTCTTCTATCATACCCAACTTGTCTGAAACATCATCATTTAAGATGTGTTTATCAGAAAATGTATATGTATTCTTTTACTAGGCGAATATTCCTAAACAGGTAAATATAATCATTATTCACATTCACACTTCAGTGTGAATCAGTTTAGTCAGAATATTACCTTCTAAAAATTTATATTTGTACTTAAGAATAAAGAATTTTTGAGATGAAAAGGAAAATACAAAATGATGCTCTAATAGTATGCCATGCACAAGTATTTCCCAGTGAGAAACTAGAGAGAGCCCTGGATGGAATACTGAAGTGTGGCACTCAGGAAAGAGGTGTTGGGAAGTGGAAGAATAAATTGGTCAGATGCTACAACAAACAATAAGACAGCTTTCCTATGGGTTGTGAATTATAATACCAAGCTAGATAAATTAATCTCATTTTAAATGGACCCACCTTTATCAATTACTCAAACACACTCTCCCACACCTCCCCCCCTCCATGACACACACGAAAATGCTTAAATAGAGGTATAAGAAAATATTCTATTGAGGAGTTTCTGGAGTCGAAAAACCTGTTTCTTTCTACTGAAGCATTGTAAGGTATTTTCATAAAATAACAACAGTTATCTTCATAAAATAACAACCTCAATAAAAAGTTGAGGTTGAGATAAGAGGTCGTTTAGAATAGAGGGAAAGATACAATATACAACTATTTCTAATGGCTTCAAAATACTCTTTAACTGGCAGCAATAACCTTGTCTATTCAATTATTGTATTATATATTGAAAGAAAGAAATAATTTTCTTTGCTCCAATATTGAGTCCATGATAATCCAATCATAACCTTAACAGAAAGCAAAACCAATTTCTATTTCACTTCACTGCACCATAGTATCTAATCTTTTTCTGTTGATAGTTACTGCATGCAATTTTCATTAGAAGAGTTTTAAACATCAGAGGTAACATTTGGAGACTGTAGCGGATTCATTGCTGCTCTTTCATATTTGGTCACTTCATAATTAGGTTATAACTTTATAAGAAAGCACATACAAGGCACTGGGTCACAGCTTTAAAGTTATAGAACCAATAAAATCACCCAGGGTGTATCATTATTTTGAAATGACTTATAAGCAGTTTCATTTTATTGCCAAATATTTTTATAATTCCTTTTCCAAAGACAAATGTGCTCAGCTTGATTTGTGTTTGTCTTTGCATTTAATCATGTTTGCAGTCATTTTTTGAATGTACAATTAACCAATAATAATCCTATTCTAAACTTTTTTCTCCCTAAATTTATCTTAGTGGTGATTGCTTATTACATTTTTATAATGTAGTAATTATTATATATACATAGTGCTTTGAGCATCCTGACAGAAGGTATTTTATAATTTTATTATTTAATTGCTCAAACACTTGCAAATAACACATTCATAAAGTCTAAAACACGTAAACGTGACACAGATTCTAATGCTGTTCAAAAAACCACTAGATTGGAAATATTTTATGTAAACATAAATTAGCATTTTTACACACTCCTGGCCAAACTGGATGAGACCTGGGCCTGAATTTAGTTTCTTCCCTCAGACAGTTAGCAGATCATATACATGTACATCCACACAGAATAGAGCAATGATTGATGAGGCTAAAATCGTATGCTTTGTTGTTGTTGCTGGTGTTTGATGTTGTTTTCATGAAGAAAAATAATGAAAAAAATAAGTCTTAGAAAGGCAGTGGGGTGAGAATAAAGAAATTGGAAACTAATATAGTTCTTCCACTTGTTGAGCATACCGACACATCACTTAACTTCTAAGATTCTGTTTAGCATGTGCAAAAGGGTGTGGCTGAGATAGAGCTGCACCCTGGTACTTTCTAGTTTTATAATTATAGAAGTTGATGGATTGAAATGTATTCTTCCTGTCCTCAAGCTATTATTTGATTGTTAAGACAAGTGGTTTGAAAGACAAAGTAACTGTATTATTCAGGATTCTCCAGAGGAACCAGAGCAGTAGAATATGTATAGATATATAAAAAGATATTATTATAAGGGATTGGCCGAAGATATTATGGAGGCTGAGAAGTCCCATGACTGCCATCTACAAGTAGGAGACTCAGGAAAGCCAGTGGCATAGTTCTAGTACAAACCCAAAGGCCTGAGAACCAAGAGAGCTGAAGTCCAAAGGAAGAAGATGGGTGTCCCAGCACAATCTGAGAGAGCAAATTTGCCCTTTCTCTACCTTTTTGTTCTATTCAAGCCATCAAGAGATTGGATGATGATGGTGCCCACCACCCTCATTGGAAAAGGCAAACTTTTTTTACTAATTTTACCAATTCAAATACTAGTCTCTTCTGAAAACACCTCCATAGACACACCTAGAAATAATGCTTTGCCAATCATATGGGCATCCCTTAGCCCAATCAAGTTGACAAGTGAAATTAACCATTACATCAACTCTTTTAAAACATAAAAATTATTTAAAAAAAACACACTAATAGTTAAGAATATAAACTTCATGTCTATCTTTGGCATTTGGCTCTTGACCATCTGAACTCAGCAGTGCTCAAGAAATAGGAATAATTTGTTAATTTTGAATTACTATTAGGATGTTAACTTTCTGCCTTAAGTAGTTTGACTGATATAGCTATTCACAGATTCATTTCATATAAGTGGGAATATTTTGAGATAATTAACAAGCAAATTTATTTGAAATGAAACACTAATAAATTATAACTATAAAAAAACATTAAAAGTTTATGCAATTAGTAATACAAATGCTGATAGAAGGAATGAGAATCATCAACATACTAGTTCTACAGGTAATAAAAATAAAAATTGAGATATGCAGAAAAAATTAATATAATATGAAAATTTAGTAAAGTTCATCCACTAGAGATGATTCATTCACCACACTTGGCCAAGGATTTTCACAAATTTCTTATTAAAGAATAATTATAAGTTGATATCAGAACTCCTCCGTATATTTCTGGTTTAAGATGGTGAACTCAGCCCATGTGTTTTTTCCTCCCTCCCTACCAAAAACCCAATGAAATGGCAGGTAAATACTTTAAAAATAAAACAAACATATATCAGGACCGTGAATAAGAAGGCCTGTAGATATGATTTTAATAGTAGATGAAGCAGAGTGAACAAAGCCATAGTCCATAAAAAGAAACAAAGGAAGACAACAATACTTATGCCAGCAATTCTCTTCAGTGGAAAAGAAGAGACCCAAACAGGTCATAAGCCTGATGCCAATGGTTCCATGATCCAGGCATTTGAATGGGACAAAAAGCATTGTATCAGTTTGTAGAAATAACATTATTACTTTAATATTAATATAATGTTAACAATATCAAAGCCCTTCTGTGCAATTGCACAATGAGGCAGCTTTCACTCTCCTTATGTAGGCCCTGCATTGACAGAAAAACTAAAACAACTGCTCCCAAAAGAGATTGGATGATGTATATGGAAGTGCTAGGGATTGCAGTGTAGGTAATTAGCATGCCATGATTTTTCCACGTTTTAATTTTTATTATTTTTTAATTTGCTTATTTTTGGAAACTAGGGAGAAAACTAGCTTTTCTTTCTGGTTCCTACTCACATGCCATTCAAGGAAATGCTGAAAGTCAGTCCTCCTTTACAAAGGAGAAACAGTTGAGCAAAGTGATCTACAGAGAAACAGAGAAAACCACTATCAGCCAAGTATCATATGAGAAATACTTGGAGATGTGCCTCAGCCAAATATTAAAAGTAACCCAGAAATATGTATGAAATAACATCAAATAAAAAGCAGGCATAATCTCTCTATATAACAAAAAGATTTCTAAGATGACAATAATGCAGCCTACAAAGAAATCAGTTTAGATTGGAAACAAGACAGAGCGTACATAGAAAATGTTTAGTGTATATTTATACATCTTATTTTTTCTTTCAGCATCTTAACGTCCTCCAGTATTTCATTTCAAAAATCCCTTAATATGTGACTTTTGGTGTAATTTAGTAACTCATTAACAACTTATAATCATTCCACTGGTGGTGATATATTATCCATTATCTAGTAACAGTAGTGCTATCAATGATCTATGTTGTCCAATCAATGGATCAAAGGATAAAGAAAATGTGGTATCTATACACAAAAGAATAATACTCAACCATAAAAAATAAAATCCTGCCATTTGCTGCAACATGGATGGACCTAGAGGACATTATATTAAGTGAAATAAGTCAGGTACAAAAAGACAAATACCACATGATTTCACTCATATGTGGAAATTTAAAAAGTTGAGCTCATAGACGTAAAGAATAGAGATTGTCAGAGACAAGGGAGGATAAGAGAAAGAGGGATGGGGAGAGATTGAACAATAGATACAATGTTACAGTTAGATAGGAGAAGTAACTTCTGGTGTTCTGATGCATAGAGAGTGATTATAGTTTACAATAATGTATTATGTGTTTTTAAAAAGCTGAAAGAGTGGAATTTAAATGTTCTCATCACACAGAACTGTTAAATATTTAAGGTAATGAAAATATTAATTATCCTGATTTGATCATTACACAACTTGTCCATGTATCAAAACATCACACTATACCCCATGCATATGTACAATTTTTGTATGTCAATTAAAAATAAAATAAAATAAAATTCTTTTTAATAAATGTTGCTGAAACATTTGAATATCCATATGCAAATTATAAAGCTAAATATAAGAAAATCTTGGACCAGACCACTAACCGTGTATTAAATATAATAATTAATTCAAAACAAAACTCTAAAACTTCTAAGAGAAAACATAGATAATTGTGGTGAACCTCAAATCAGGTAAAATATTCTTAGATATGATGCCAAAAGCATGATACCAGCTGAGCGCTATGGTTCACTCCTATAATCCCAGTGCTTTGAGGCTGAGTTGGGAGGATCAGTTGACGCCAAGAGGTCAAGGCCAGCCTGGGCAACATAGCAAGATCCTGTCTCTAAAAAAAGTTTTAAAGAACTAGCCAGGTATGGTGATGTGCCCCTGTAGTCCTAGCTACTTGGGACCCTGAGGTGTGAAGATCACTAAAGCCTGAGAGTTGGAGGTTGCAATGAACTGTAATCATGGCAGTGCACTCAGTTTGAGCAACAGAGCAAGACTTTGTCTCTTTAAAGAAAAAAAAAAAATCATGACCCCCCCCAAAGAAAATATTGATAAATTGCATTTTGCCAAAATTAAAAATATATTTTTGTAAGAAAGATATTGGTAAGAGAATTAAAGGACATGCTACAGACTAGAGAAAGATATTTGCAAAAGTGTTGTCTCCAAAATAACTTATATCCATAGTATAAAAACAATTCTCAAAACTCAAAAATAAACAAATAATCTAATGAAAAAATGAGCAAAAATTTGAATAGACATTTCACCAAAGAATATATATATAAGAAGCAAACTAGCACATGGAAAGATGTCCAAGATTATTAGTCACACAAATTAAAACCATAGATACCACCAGACATCTGTAAGATTGGCAAACAGCAACTATAAGTACAACCTGAAAGAGCTATGTATACTGGGAAGTTTGCAGAGCAATCAGAAATTTCATACATTGCTGGTAAGAATGCAAAAAATGGTAGAACCAAATGTTTGGCACTTTCTTATAAAATTAAATATATACTTATCATATGATGCAACGATTTCCCTCCTAAGTGTTTACCTGAAAGAAATAACACTTTTGCTCATAAAAATATGTACATGTTTATAGTAGCTTTATTTGTAAGATGCAAAAAAGGTAAACAACCTAAATGCCCTTCAACCAATGAAAGGATAAACAGATCTTGGTGAATCCACACGGTGGAATAATAGTAATAAGAAAGAACAGATTTGATACAAATAATAATGTGAATGGATTTCAAGTGCATTATGATAAAGGAAAGAAGCCAGATTCAAAAGGCT
This sequence comes from Microcebus murinus, assembly GCF_040939455.1. NCBI lineage: Eukaryota > Metazoa > Chordata > Mammalia > Primates > Cheirogaleidae > Microcebus > Microcebus murinus. The sequence continues at coordinate 66,046,753 of NC_134109.1, forward strand.
GCATACTGCATGATTCCATTTGTATGACATGATGAAAAAGGAAAAATCATAGAGAATAAAAACAAATGGTAAATGCTGTGTTTTAGGAATGAGGGAAGCAGTCGATTACAAAGGAACAGCTCTAGGCGTTGTTCTGGGTGATGAGTAGCCATACTTTGCTTATTATGATAGTTACACAATTCTATGCATTTGTGAAAACTCATAGAACTATATACCAGCAAGAGTGAATTTTTCTGTATGTAAATTGAAGTTAAAAAGTAACAGGGAAATTTCCACATATAGTCCTTAAATAAGTAAATATTGTCAATGATAAAATTGGAAAGCAGGAAAGCTGATGTGAGAATAGTATAATGAGGAATAAACAGAGGTTGTTATACTTGATTTAAAAACAAAAACAATAGTGTACCTATGTTATTTATAAATATTAAAATAATCATAGAATTAAAAAAGGAAAATGGTTTTCCCTGAGGTGTTGTGGGGAGAGTTTTAGACTTACCCCTTCAGTCATGATTGAGTTTTAAAAGCATGTATATACATCTTTTAGTACAAATGAACTATGCTGTATTTATATTTTATAAATATGTGTACAAGTTTTATATTGAGTTAATATAAGGGTAGATAATATATAATAAATTAATCTTATTCAATGATGTGACTTTAGTTAAGTTTTATATAATCCTCCTAGTGTCTTATAATATGTGAAGATAAAGAAGCCACCTTGCTTTCATTTAAGTTGAATTCTGGATCCATTAGACCCCAAATCATAATTAATTTATGAATCTTGTAAATAAAACAAACAGAAAATTTTAACCACCCTCCTTATAGACCTATATCTTAGTCTTATTTTTGTCAGTGTGTGCTCCATGCTCTTTTACAATATGCAAAGTAGTCAATGTGGGTGCTTTGGGGAATTCTAAGAATAAAGTTCTAGCAAATAGTAATTAATTCACTATCAGATGTGAGACTCATATATTTAGTACATGATATAAAATTCTCAACACAGTAAAACATTATGGATCCTACTGCACAGTGCATAGATCTCAAGAGGAAGCTGGTAATACAAACTTCTGTTTGGAAGCATAAAAGACATCTTTGTCCAAGCTTTTTAGTACATGTATTTTAACCTCTCAGGAAATCCTACCAAGTATTATTCTGGTTCTGATAAATATGCTCTTGTCCTTTCTAAATACATATTGTTTCTCTTATAGCAAAGATGGCTTCTATCATAAGGTATTGTTAAATAATATGCCAACATCATGACAAAAGCATAGAAAACTGCCAGTATTTCCTGGGTATTTATTTTTCAAAGCTGTGAAAACCAACTCTCTGTGACTTTCATGCTTTGAAACCAAAGATTACCTACTGATTCTGGAAAAGACGACACTGACTACTAAAAGAGGCAAACATTATAAGACCTGGAGAGCTAAAGTCATTGATCTCCTCATAAAAGTTTCAATTCCATTTTAGGAAGGTATTTTTTCTTATAATTTAATGTGAGTTTTCTACATTTATTAAAGTTTCTGCATGTATTTTCTGAATTCAATTAATTTCAGGGTAAAGAGGAAGGATCCCAAGTGTGGCACTCTATGAATATAACATTTGTTGAGAAATAATGCAGAGTCTGCTTTATCCTATTTCTTTTGGTAGAAGGCATGCTGATTAATTTATCAGTAGTCTGAACCTGTATTTTTATTTTGAACAACACTGCAGTAATAAACCAGAGATAGAAAGCTTATTGAGGGTGGGAGAAGAATTACATTTCAATAAAGAAATAGATTTCATTTTAAGTACCCAGGAGGTTATTTTGCCAGAAAGAATATAAATAAATTTTAAGAAAAATACTGCTTGGCAGTGGCCTTTATGTCTAGAATATTGCTTTCTCAATATAACCCCCATTGAGGCAAAATAATATTAACAAATGATGAGGTTTTGCTGTAATTCTTAGTATTTTAATAAACATAGTTATAACATGCCAAGTAAATTAAACTCCTTAATCTTTCCCCCCTATTTTACTTTAACACTGCATTGCTGTACTTGGAAAATGATCATTCCACAAACAAAGGCACTAATCTTCCAAGATTGATTAAAGAAAAAAAGTTTTCTTGATTCCTTGTGACCCCTATACTGAATTTTTTTGAATAGGAGATTAAAGCTTAATTATTTGATGCACAAGTTCAGTGTTATCAATCTGGCCTCTTCACCACTTTGAATGTGTAAATTGCTTGGATAAAATAGGTGAATGCTCTCTCCTTTTTTAAAGAATTCACATTTTCAATTTCTAGATGAAAAATAATACCTTGGCTAAATGCTAATCATACTTTCTGCTGACAAAGATAGAATAAACCAAGAGATTACCTAGAATACTAAGGGGATAGCAGTATGCATAAATCAATACTGCCTCTACCCATATTACTAATCTTCTTTCAAACATAAAACACAAAGGTTTCAGAAAATATAGACCACTTTCAAAGTGGATAAGGTTTAAAGTGCTCTCTCTATCTTAAGGTATAGTTTTCTTTAATAAACTATTTTAGGCTAAACTATTTTAAGCATAAAAGATAAAGTGATGGAGAAAAAAGCCAGTGCCCCTACTGTGTTCCCACTTCTCACCCAGTACCGTTTAACACAGGTAATCACAACATAAGTTTCATATATAAACTTCCAGAAATAGTGTATACATATACAAATGTTTTATAAAAATTTTAACATGAAACAACATTTTGTGTCATTTATTGAATAACAATTTATGTATTGATACACATAAATACATATAGAGTTGGTATGTTATCTTTTTATTTAAATATTCTGTAATTTATTCAAATTGTCATTTAAGATGTGTTCCGAAACAGCTAAGCCCTGATGTTGATTCCAGTCTTCCTCTGCTCTTCCTTGTGGTGAATTTCCTTTCGGGGCCATTTGAGTCCTTCCCTGCCAGCCAAGCACAGAGCACATGATCTCATGCCAGGTAGGTTGAGTTCAAATTTTGGCTCCAACAGTTTTTTCACCATGTGAATTTGGGGTGAATTATTGAATTTATATAAGAATAAGTTTACATGCCTTGAAAATAATGTAATGATAGCTCGTCAGTTTTATAAATTATAAAAGTCATGAAAAATATTTAGCATAGTTCCTGGCACAATCTAAGTGTTGTATAAATAAACCAATGTGGATAGTGATGCCTTTACTCCCAGAAGTCTTCTGGGATATGAGATAAAATTATCATTACATTTGAAGTTTTAAATATATCCTCCAATACTGTGGTCCCCACCCACAAGCCAAGGACGTGTATTGTTCTGTGGTCTGTTGGGCACTGGGCTGCACAGTGGGAGGTGAGCGGAGCCAAGCAAGGGAAGCTTCAGCTATTTACAGCTATTTACAGCCCCTCCCATCACTCACACCACTGCCTGAGCTCCGCCTCTTGTCAGTGTCCTGGTGGCATTAGATTCTCATAGGAGGGTGAACCCTACTGTAAACTGGGCATGCAAGGGATCTAGGCTGTGGCTTCCTTATGAGAATCTAAGGCCTGATGATTTGAGGTGGAGCTGAGGCTGTGATGCTAGCGCTGGGGAGCAGCTGTAAATACAGATCATCATTAGCAGAGAGGTATGTATAATTTTTTCATTATATATTACAATGTAATAATAATAGAAATAAAGTGCACAGTAACAGAATAAAACAGAATAATAACAGAAATAAAGTGAAATAGAAATTTAATGTGCTTGAATTAGCCTGAAACCATCCCTCCATCCCCAGTCTGTGGAAAAGTAGTCTTCCATGAAACCCGGTCCCTGGTGCCAAAAAGGTTGGGAACCACTGCTGCAATAGTATCTATGGCCCTGCTATGACCAAGGCTGATCTAGAGAACATGTCCATTTCCACTGCTTCCTTCACAGTATCCAGATATTTCCCAAACATCTGCATAACTACAGTGAGCAGGTGACTCTTGTCCCAACACTGGTATACTTCTATAAAAGTGATTAGATCCCCTTCACATTTAGAAGCAGTAAGTTGCCAGTATATTTTAAATTGCAGACTCAAACTATAAGAGCCCACATGTCTGCTAGTAATCTTTATACAAATATTGATCTACATAGGTCAAGCAGTCCAATTGTCTGGCTTGCATTCAGATATCTTGTATGTACAGCAATTAACACCTTCTCTTTTTCTGCACTGTGGCTTCAACAGTGCTCTGTAGAGTAATGTGCCACTCCCTTATCACCAGAACTAAACAGTCAATTCCATTGTGCTTGTATTTAACCGCTCTAAATTAAATGTGGGGTGGGAGTGGTTATGCACACCATTCCCTTTGTATGCATATACCATGGAGCAAGGATAAAAATGGAATCTAAATCTCTTGTTCTCTGAGTAGTCTAGGTTCCTGAGTGACATTCCTATTTAAATGTCTCACTTTATTAATATCTCATTTATTTCCATAATATCTATGTAGAAGGTGGGTATTATAATCTCAATATTACAGAAAAAGGATTAGAAGATTAAAAAGCAACCTAAACCAATAAAACCATTAAATGACAGAGCTAGTACTCAAACCCAGGTTCCATTGACTTTAGGTCCATATTTTTCCACCACATTATATTATCTGTAATGAATAAGTAAAGAGCTTCTGTGTGAAGCTTACTAAATATATTCCTTGACCAAGCAGACTATGTTATACAATGGAGAAATGAATCTGTAGATTGTTTTGGGCAATTTAAAAATATTGATTCTTCCAATACATGAGGATGAGATGTTTCTCTACTTGTTTATGTCATCTATGATTTTTTTTCATCACTCTTTTGTAGTTTTACTTGGAGAGGCATTTGATCTCCCTGGTTAAGGATATTCGTACATATTTTTGCTTATATTTATTGTAAACAGAAGTGAATTCTTAATTTTGTTCTAGGCTTGGTTATGATTAGTGAATAGAAATGCTTCTGCTTTTGTATGTTGATTTTGCATCCAAGACATAACTAAATTTATTTATCAAATCTAGCAGTCTTTTGGCGGAATCTTTAGGGATTTCTAAGTATAAGATTATATCATTGGCAAACAGAGATAATTTGATTTTTGTCTTTTCCAGTTTGGATGCACTTTATTTCTTTCTCTTCCCTGATTGCTCTAGCTAGGTATTCCAGTACCATGTTGAATCAGGGTTGTGTACATGGTCATCTTTGACTTGTTCAGTTCTTAGGGGGAATGATTTTACCTTTTCCTCACACACTGTGAGTTTGGCATGTATGGCTTATATTATTTTAAGGTGTATTCCTTTTATATCTAACTAGTTGAGAGTTTATTTTATCATATTGAATTATAGCAAATTCTTTCTTTACATTTAATGAGATGATCATATATTTTTATTTTTATTTTTTTGTGTAAGTTTTTGTGTGTATCACAAAATCATATTTATTTATTTGCATATGTTAAACCATCCTTGCATGACTGGAATAAAACCAACTTGATTGTGCTGTTTTATTTTTTTGATGTGTTGTTGGATTTTGTTTACTAGGATTTTGCTGAGAGTTTTTATATGTATGTTCTTCAGCAACATTAATCTGTCATTTCCTTTTTTGGTTGCATCCTTGACTGGATTTTGTATCAGGGTAATACTAGCTTTGTTGAATGAATTAAGGAGGATTTCCTCCTTCTTGATCTTTTGTAAAAAGTATCAGTAGGATTGGTACAAGTCCTTCCTTGTACATCTGATAGAATTTGGATGTGAATCCAAGTGGTCTTGGCCCTTTTTTGTTGAGAGATCTTTAATTATTAATTCAATCTCATTGATCATTATTGGTCTGTTCATGATTTCTAATTTTTCCTGATGCAAGAATAGGCAGGTCTATGCTTCCAGGATTTTATGCATTTCTGCTAGGTTTTCTAGTTTATGGGCATAGAAATATTCATAGTAGTTTTGGATAATCTTTTGTATTTCTGTGGCATTGGTTGTCATATCTCTTTTTCCATTTCTAATTGAGCTTATTTGAATTTTCTCTCTACTTTTCTTGGTTAATCTCAGTAATGGTCTACCAATTTTGTTTATCTTTTCAAAGAACAGCCTTTTTGTTTTGTTGATGTTTGTATTACTTTTCCAGTCTTAATTTTGTTCAGTTCTGCTATGTTTTTATTATTTCTTTCCTTCTGCTAGCATTGGGTTTGTTTCAGTTTTTTCTTATTTTTTTCATTTCCTTGGTGTGCAGGATGGTTAGGTTTTAAATTTGTGATCTTTCAATCTTTTTGATGTAGGAATCTAGCACATTAAATTCCCTCTTATCACTGCTTTTTCTGTGTTCCAGTGCTTTTGATATGTTGTATCACTAGATTCATTCATTCCATAACATTTTAAAATTTTCATCTTTTGATTTCCTCATTGATCCAAAGATTATTCAGGAGTAGGTTGTTTAATTTTTATATGTTTGTATACTTTTGTGAGTTCCTCTTAGAATTGATTTCCGGTTTACCTCACTGTGGTCTGAATAAATACTTGATATGATTTTGATTTTTTCAAATTTATTGAGTTTTTTTTAGTGGCCTTATATATGGTCTGTCTTGGAAAATATTCTATGTTCTGATGAGAAAAATGTGTATTCTACAGTTGTTGGGTAGAATGTTCCTTAAATGTCTGTGAGATCCATTTAGTCTAGAGTTCAATTTATGTCCAGTGTTTTTTTTTTATTGATTTTGTGGCTTGATCTTCTGTCAAGCGCTGTCAGGAAGGTACTGCTAAGATCTCCCACAATTATGGTACTGTTGTAAAGTTCTTTTCTTATGTATAATGGTTTTTTTTGTTTGTTTGTTTGTTTTTTTTGTCAATCTTGTTGCTCCGATGTTGGGTGCATATATATTAAAGATTATTGTGTCTTCTGGTTGAATTGATCCCTCCCTTCATCATTATGTAGTCACCTTCTTTACCTTTTTTTTTTTTGCTGTTGAGTTTAAAGTCTTTTTTCTGATATAAGTATAGCTACTCCTGCTTGCTTTTGGTTTCCATTTGCAAGAAATATTTTTTTCAACTTCTTTACCTTGAGTATATAAGAAACTTTACCAGTTAGGTGAGTTTCTTGTAGACAGCATATTGTTTGATTTTTTAATCCATTTTGTCAATGTATATCTTCTAAGTGAAATGTTAATCCGTTATATTCAAACTTAATATTGATATATGAGGGTCTATTCCTGTCATAACATTTATTATTACCTAGTTGCTTTGAAGTTTCAATTGTGTAATTGTTTTATAAGACCTGTGGGTTCTATACTTTCATGTGTTTTCATGCTTATGAATATCAACCTTTCATTTCCATGTTTAGGACTTTCTGAAGCATTTCTTACAGGGCCGGCTTAGTGGTGACAGATTTCCTTAGCATTTGTTTGTCTGGTAAAGATTTTATTTCTCTGTAATTTATGAAGCTTAGATTATCAAGATACAAAATTTGTGGTTTACCTTTTTTCCCTTAAGATCGGAAATAGTATCTCAAACTCTCCTGGCCTCTAAGGTTTCTGCAGAGAAGTCTGGCATTATAATGATAGGATTTCCTTTATAGGTGATTAAGTATTTTTATCTTGATGATTTTAAGATTTTTTTTCTTTCATGTTAACTTAGATAGTCTGATTATTATATATCTTTGTGAAAACTATCTTGCAATATATTTCCCTGGTATTTTTTGAGACTCTTGTATCTGGATGTCTAGATATCTAGCAAGAGAAAGGAAGTATTTCTCAATTTCCTCAAATACATTTTTCAATATTTTTACTCTTTCTTTTCCCTCAGGAATATGGATGACTCATTGGTTTAGTCATTTCACATAATCCCATAATTCTAAAGGCTTTTTTCACTTTTTAAATATTTTTTCTTTATTTTTTCTGACTGGGTTAATTTGGAAAACTTATCTTCAAATTCTGAAATTGTTTCATCTGCTTAGTCTGTTCTTTTTTAAAAACTTTCATCCATATTTTATATATCCTTCAATAAAACTTTCATATTCAGAAGTTCTGCTTTGTTTTTTATTAAGTATCTATCTCTTTAGAAGATTTTTTATTCATATTCTGAATTCTTTTTTCTGGTTTCTTTGTATTGGTTTTTAACTTTCTTTTGGATCTCATTGAGTTTCCTTACAATCTGTATTTTCAATTCTTTATCTGTCATTTCATAATTTTCATTTTGGTTATGATCCATTGCTAGAGAGCTAGTGTGATCCTTTGGGAGTGCTGAAGCACCAGCTTCATGTCTTAGGCTGACAAGAGCACAATCCACTTCCCTATCACACCCCTGCCCAGGGATTATGACTCTTAGTTCAGTCAGACACTGTAATCTATCTCCAGGCCACAATGTCACTGAAAGCTACAGAAAACATCTATCCCATGGCTCTCTGCTGAAATAGTTTCAGGGCAGAATGTCTTCCCTGAGCCCCAAACAGATAGCTTGGCAGCATCCTGTTCTCCTTTGAAGGAATATTGCTGCTGTTTTTGTAGGGGGAGAGCAGTACCACCTTTCCACATGTACTGATGGGTACCAGCTGTGGTGATGCTGACAATTTGGGTCAGCCCAACTTTCCACCCTGGAAGAAGTGTTCAGGTACCAGCTGCAGTATACTGGATTAGGCAATTCTCAATCCACAGACCCTTGGAAAGCATGCTTAATTCATAGGGGGACAAGACTAAGAATGGGCCAGCAGACATATTCTCAAGCTCCCCTGGGTTTAAGTGCTGGCCGTGATGGGGATGGTGGTCCCCTGGCTCCTGGTACAATGCTTAGGTAAAGGCAGGGTGTCTGTGCTGCAGTCTTGCCACTGGTGAGGGTGGACTCCTCTAACCAGAAGTAGTAGAGACAGGCAGCTACAAGGCATACAGGGCACAGACTTGTTGGGGCTGGGTTCCCAGAATGGCAGCAGGCTACAGTGGAAATGGTAGGGTGAAGACAGTGCAGTGTGCAGGTATTTGTGGGGCATGCAACCTGCTCACATTCCCATCCTGCAGCAAAAACAACAGTCTCTGTCTCTGAGATACACAAAAATGGCTAGCCCCTACTCCCTTGCTTATGTGACAATGGCAAGGGCAGCAGCTGCAGCCCAAACCTCTGGGGGTTGGAATCCCAGGATGGTGTCGGACTGCAGCTGGGATGTTCAGGCTAGGGAAAGGTGGCCGTGCCATGGTCTTGTCATCAGGGAAGGTGAGCCCCTCTCAGTGGAGGCAGGCAGTGGTGGGAGACACAGACTATTGACAATGTCATCTCTAGCAGTGGCAACTGCATCTATCCTTGGGATGCACAAAACTGCGCAGGCTCCCCGCACGCTCTGTGGCCTGGCAGCAGCATGGTGGCAGCAGCAGTGGCCCCAGAAACTTCTGGGGGCTGGGCTCTCTGAATGGCTCCAAGTTGCAGCTACTCAAGGCTCAAAAACCTGTTATACTCCATGGGAGTTCATGCAGTAACTTTGTGCAATCTCTAGTTAGCTTTTTGCATTAGTCTGGGAGCCCTAAGGGTCTAGCAGCTCTCCCACAGCTAGGATTTTTAAAGTGTGGCAGGAGTGTGGAGCCCCAGGGATCTCTCACTCACACTCCCCTCAACTTCAGGGAGTTTCTCCTATCTCCCTGCAGATCCCAGCTGAGCAGGCTGCCTGGCTTCCCTCTCCTCTGCTTTCTGCTCCCCATGGCTTCTCTGTTGAATTCCAGTGTTCTCTCTTAGACAATTTAGTTGAAGCATGAATATCTACTTGCTATTTTTGATTGCTCTCCGTGGGAGAGGTGTCCTCTAGCAGCATCTACTCAGCCATCTTAAACCAGAATTTTTGTCTCCTTTAATTTCACTGTTCAAAATAGGATAATATTTACATTCCAATTAGTACATGAATTATGTCATAATTTTTAATTATAAATTCCTATGTCATTGTTCTTTAAGTTTCATAAAGAGTATTTGTTTACTTTTATTAAGGATTTTGTGGATGCTTTAATGTAATTGTTTTGGAGCATCCCTTCATTTGATAATAGTAACAAATGTATATGAAATTTTTTTCTATACAGGCAGAAGAACATTTTCTTCCCTGGCCCTACACATTCGATTCTCTCTGTATTTCTCTCTGTATTTCCTTAGTTCTTGCCTTCTTTCTCTCCTCCTATGATTGCTTAGCCAAGATTGCTGATATCCCCATTACAAATACTCATCTCCGCCACAGTTCATTCAACAAACAGTTGTTAAACAAAAACACTTGAGTACTCTGTTAAGTGCTATGCATATACTAATAAATGAAATTAACATGACATCTTTTATAAATAAAAGCATTTATATAAAGATACAAACATTGAGGAAATGCATTAATAATAGCATGATGGTCAGAAGGCAGGATGGGACAAAAGCAGGGGCAGGATGATATGTGAACTTCAACAACAGAGCTTGTTAAAATTGTAAACTCAAGAAAGGTCTCCCTGACAAAGTAATGCTTAGGTGAAATTTGAAAAGTAAGTAGGAATAATGCATACAAATAGGGAATTTGTCCAAAGGCCCTGGGATAGGAAGATACTGAATAAAAGAACTGAAGCTAAATTTAGTGAGGAAGTATGAAAGTCCACTAGACCAAGGTAATCAAAATCTATGTACACACTAGCAAATTGGTATTAACTGATCAACACCTAAGTGGATATATGGGAATAACATTTATGGGGTGTTGGGCAGGTGGGAGGGGGGGAGAGGGGAAGGGCATATATACACATAATGAGTGAGATATGCACCATCTGGGGGATGGTCACGCTTGAAGCTCTGACTCGAGGGGGGAGGCAGAGCAAGGGCAATATACGTTACCTTAACATTTGTACCCCCATAATATGCCGAAATAAAAAGGAAAGAAAGAAAAATAAAAACCTTACTCAAAAAAAAAATCTATGTACATCTTACTCATGATACTTTCTTCTATAATTAAAAAACAATGATTGAAAGATTGTAAGCCTAGAAGGATTTTCTGTTTAAGAACTCACACTGGTAGATGGGGATAGAATGGATTGGAGACCACTACACTATGTTTGAGAAGATTGCTTATGAATAGTATACTTATACTGTTCAGCAATTAAAAGCAATGAACATTGGATACATGAAGAAGAATGAATAAAACTTCAAAATGTTATGCTAAGCAAAAGTAGCTAGACACAAATCACAACATTATGATTCCACTTATATGTACATCTAGAATAAGCAAAGCTAGTATACAGTGATAGAAATCAGATGAGTGGTTGCATAGGGTAGAAAGGTGGGAGCAAGGTCAGAAAGTTAATGGGCAATATGAAGTTTTATTGAATGTTGGAAATTATCTGACTATGGGTTAAAGTGATGGTTAAAGCTCTGTGTATGTGTATATATATCTCAACACTGATTGAATTGCACTGTGAAAATGGGTACATTTTATTATATGCAAATTATAACAATAAAGTTGATTTTTTTAAAAAAAATATGTTACATCAGCTTGATTTTATGGTTTTGACATTTACCCAAAAGTTAAAAAAATTAATTAATTTTAAGGTAGGTATATTAACAGTGGTCTGGAAATTCAGTCTTTACTTTAGCAATAATACAGAAAAATAACACAGAAATAAAGTGCAAATGTATTGTCTTATTGAATGTGGTGAATTTGAACATTCTTTACACTTCCACTTAAAATTAAGGGTAACGATTATTTTTCTAATCATGGATATAATTGAATAATCTTGCTGCTAGGACTATAGTAAATGATCTTAAATATTTTTAAAAGTTTTATTTCATATATAATGTCACTCAAATCACATGCTTACTACCTCTGAAAATGTTCTATATTCCTATAATTATTTCAATTCACAACAGATTAATAGTTTCACCTGTTTAACCCAGTAGTATCTCCAATATTGCACTGCCTCCTGGGAGGACTATACTGATTTTCATGTACAAATATCAAAACAGACGATTTTATGATCATTCAACTAATATCTTACATTTATCTCATCTGTGATTAATAAATGCAATAAAATATCAATTTTAAAAGTCGAACAGCACTCTTTAAAGCATTTTGGTGGGTTCAAACTGGAGAGTATTACAGTTGGACTATTTTGTGGTGGTTTGAACAGTTTTATATAGAATCAAATCATTTTATTTTATTTAAACAGTTGGATTGTGTTTACATTTAAGTAGAAATTATCATCATGTGACCCAACACTGTCAACTTTAGGGTATTTCCCATGAAGAGTACATCATTTGCTGAACATGTAAATGCAGAGTTTGGTCATCTGTCAAAATATAGAGACATCAAAGTTTAAAAAAGAGAAGAGCAAATTTATGACATACCTGACACACACTAGGCTGCTACCAGGAGGGAGCAAATTACCAGAGTTCCATGCTTGATTAGAGCACAAGATGGATAGGATTTGTTTGATTTGGATTTTTAGACTCTCGGGATATTTTTTCCTATATTAAACACTATGAGTTTTCATAAAATAAAACAATGGAATCATGCCCAGAAAAGAAAATTAAAAGTCCAACTTTAATTATTCACACAATTTAACATGGAGAATGAAAAATAATGACAGCTGGAAAATGCAAGGAATGGAAAGGCAGAGCTAATGAAGATGTCTGTCCTCATTATAAACATATTTTGTGAAAATCAAGAGAAAAATGAAAATTGTCTATGTAATTTAAGTATACTTACCTCTTACTATGAAAACTAATTCAGAAGGATCAATAAGTTGATCTGCAACCACCACTAAAATTGACAACAAAGATCTAACTAACAAACCAGGTGATTTTGTGATTATAAGATTGTTTAGACTTCTAGATGGGATTAAGAAAAATGAAGGTACTTTCTATCAGTTTCTAAATAAAATCGTAATTGGTCTATAATAAAATAATGAAAATTCACATCCATAGAAGAAAATATTACAGCTGAGGACAAAATAATCAGTGTAATCACACTCTGACAAGCCACAAAAAAAAGCAATCCTCCACATATCTTTTCTTCTTTAGTAAAAGTAATATTTCTCAATTCTATACATCCCAATCTATAGCTATGTGGTAGAATTCAATGTAGAAAAAGAGAATAATTGTACTTCTTCCTTCATCAGTAAAAAAAAAAACTAATCATGGATTGGTCCCATGTACATTAGATTATCACTGCAAACACTAGATGAAAGATGAATCTATATGTGATTTTGACCAAAAAAAAAATAAGAAAAAGAAAACACAACTTCTCTTTAGGTAAAATTCATTAACTTAAATATTTTCAGGGCTTATCTTTTCATTCAAAATATTTTAAAATAACTTGCTATATTAACTCTCAACTACTTTAAATTTTACTCTAAGGCAACAGGTATGTAGATTGTTACTCTCTCAAATGACTAAAGAGTAAATAATAATCAAAGAGTAAATAATCTCAATTACAAAAACAGGATTGCATGAAGGAGCTAAGAGAAAACTTCAAAAAGTTTGTGGAAAATTGGAATTAAAAGATAAAATTAAAATATATAAACTTTAATTCTTAACATAATCTCCATCAAGTTGAAGACACTTTTTTTTGGTGATGATACCAGCTATTTAGTCCAGCCCTAAAACACTGAAGGTCCTAGTAATTTAACCATTTAAATGTATTTTTTACATTATTAGCTGAAGAAAATGAGTTCCATTTATAGATTTTTTAAGATTAGGAAACAAAAAGAAGTCAGAAGGGGCTAAAGCAGGACTGCAAGATGGATACCTAATGATTTCCTATCAAAACTCTTGCAAAATTGTCCTTGTTTGATGAGAAGAATGAGCAGGAGCATTGTGACGGAGAAGGACTCTCTGGTAAAGATTTCCTGGGCATTTTTCTGCTAAAGCTTCAGCTAAATTTCTCAAAATACTCTCATAAGCAGATGTTATTGTTCTTTGGCCCTCCAGAAAGTCAATTTCCTGATAACTCAGATCATCATGATCAAAATATGTCACCAACTCATATGTGGGTCCGGAGAATACCCCAGATTCTTGTAAAAATTCTATTAAAACAATGCTCTGGTTAAGGCAATTAGAAAAAGATACCCAGTCTAGTCAGGCAAAGCAAGCCACTTTGAACTAATTAGAAATAGATGCTCCTTTTTCAACAGACCACAGCACATGGGGTGATGAGTACATGAATTGATCTCACCTTCCTCTGGGTGATTCACAATGCAAAATAGCATAGATAAAGATATAGAAGTCCCAAGTAAACACACTGATATCATTGTCTATAACAATCCTCCCCCAAACTTCTATTAATATAGTATGTACTCTATATACTTATTAATTAATATGAAATAAATTTTTCTTCTGTCATAAAACCATTTAAAATACTATGTACATGCAACAAAAACATTTGTAACACCTTAATATTTTGAAATAAAAAATTAATATGCAGATGGATTTCTTGAGAGCTTTCCTTATCTCTCATTACCTACACTAAATGATTCCACCCTGCTTTCTACTAGAAAAATTTTTCACATATTTCAAGTTGGAAGTTATTTTCAGAATGGTAAAAGTGACTAACATTTTAACTTTCAGAGAGGCAGAGTCTGATTATATATTTTAAAACAAGAAAATGATGATATTGTATGGTAAATGGATTTTATACCTTTTGTATTTTTTTCCTTACATTAGAGTTATAAGTATACAATGCTCATTTAAAACAGCAGAAAAACTAAAAATACAGAGAATTTGCATTTTTATACAGGGCTATCAAAATTCTCATTTTTATTCTTCATCAGTTTCATACATATTGAATAATAGAAGGCAAAGAGATCTTAAAAATAATTCTAATTTATGCCACAAGACATGGAAGTGCATTTTTAGTAATATTTGATTTTACTAGTATTTTAACAACCAAAGAAAATGACCATAATTGCTGCCCTCTACCTTTCTGCATATTCTTAAATTTGCAATGTCTTTGTCAAGTTTTGATATTAAGCTGTGCTGGTCTGTTTTCTGAAAGAGTTTGTGTAAAATTGACATTATTTCCTCTTTAAATGTTTGGTAGACTACATCAGTGAAAGCATCTAGGCCTGAAGTTTTCTGTGTGGGAAGCTTTTTGATAATTAATTCAATTTTTTACAGATATGGAACTATTCTATGTTTCTATTTCATCTTGTGTCAGTTTTGGTAAATTGTATTTTTAAGAAATATGTATATTGTATCTAGTTGTCAAATTTATTGATATTAAGGCTTCCCTTATTACCATTTAATATCTATAGGATATACAGTGATTAATATTTAAAATTCAATTTCAGATCACTACATGGGATCAAATGTGAAGGGATTTTATTAATTCAATTATTTTGGCTTCTACACATTTTCACTTCAAATGGAAAGTGAAAAAAATGGCATAAAGGAGACATATGTATTAAAGGTTTATATGTTATTTGTTTTCTGGGTGAGAAGAAATTTGATAGGCATGAATTACTTTTAAATTATTACATTTAAGACAACAGTTCAGTTAACCTAAAGGTAAACTACACTTTTTCATTGATATTATCTTCTCTGGTGTCCTGTAGCAAAGAGTTTTCCACCACTCCTTGCATTAAATTATATTAACTATAATAAGTGGAAGTTCCCAACCTCCTGTTGGAACTGATAGCTGGGGGGGGATAAAGTATAGATATATAGGCAATGCTGATATGATAAGCCAAATTTCATTTAAATAGACTTAGTAATCCAAAATTATACCATGTCATACAAAGTACTACAAATCCTTTATTCTTTAATAACAAAGGAAAACTAAATGCAATAGAAAGTTTATGTGCAATGTATACTGTGCATTTTGTGAGAATTCAGTTATAGCCTTGGTTACTACTTACTACCTTAACTGAAGAAAAGGAGACAGAAAACTCTACCAGCATTCAAGAAATGTTAATAAATTATTTTTTAAATTACAAAAAAAGGATGCATAATATACTTATCACCCCGACTTCCAACACAAGATGGCCCACTAAGCTTTACAAAGAGTTAATATTTTAAAAGTGATGTTAAAAACTTGCTCATAAAAACTTTTATGAGCATCAAAATATATATTTTCCAAAAAAAATTTGAGTTTTTGCTCTAAGTGTGAATTAGACATTGGGTTTTAAATGCATGCTTGTTTAAATCTTAGGAATAATATGAGAGAAATTGCAATGTCTTTGTCAAGTTTTGATATCAAGTTTTGATATGAATCTCCTAATCATCATATAAATTACTTCTATCCAAGTGCTTCTGAGAAGATTAACGTGACATCCAATACAAAGTACATGAAATGCATCCAAGAAACAAGTTGGAGTCATCTAATATAAGGGACAGTGCCAAATTTGACAGGGGATTGACAACTTAATACACATGTCATTAGTAATTATAGCATGAAATATGTTTTTGTCTCCATTGCTTTAACACTTCTAAATAAGCAGAGAATTCAATAATACAATATAGAAAAACTTTTTATTATGGCTTGGGCATCCTCTGTCATAAATTCAGGGTGAGCCCATTCTCCTAATTTTTTTGTGAGAATAATTCTTTTTGGAAATATCTTGAGTTCTTTCACAAGATTTTTTTCTGCTTTCCTAGAATTTCATGTAAACAGGAGACCTAATGATGGCTTTGTATTTGGAGTAAATACTCATCCAATTGCTCTGACAAAAACATTTGCTAATCATCTTGCAGTGAGCAAGAACAAAGATGATTTCTGCATAGTACTAAAAAGATCCTTTATTATTTATAATTTTTTTTCTAAGATTTCTTCAGATTGGTCACCTACAAAATCATTAATAGAAGCCATCCAGGAGAATTTTTAAATATGTACATAAGTTCTATTTTTCACCATAAAATAAAATTTAGCTAGAAATATGTGCTTTTATTGTATTTTCTTTTTTAAGAAAACTTCTTTAAAAGCTGAAAAATTAATCTTTACTATTACCAGGAATGAAATCTAATGCTATGCAAATCTTTAGATAAAATCCTAACATATCATCTTCATTAATAATCACTCTAAAAATAGCATTTTACATGAATTGTGAATAATGTACAGATGATTTTTCAATCATTTCTGTACTAGAAAGGTATTTAATCTTAGAGACATTAAATAGAATAAGCCATCATTTTCTATTCCCTTTGGATTGAGTGTTTCTGGGGACAAAAGAAATAAAAGTGTTTCTTCCTATATATCTATAATATTAATAAAATAGGGTGATTGCTTAGGTGCAATGGTGAAAATATTTCATTTATTGGTTGCTAAAATATATTTCTTGAGCATTTTTGATGTTATGTTCTAGGCTAGACACTGAAAATAAATGAAACACTAAAACAACTATTCAACACTTGCTATATTAGTCAGAATGATCTCAGTTGCAAGGTACAGAAATTGTAATTCAAATGGCATATACAATAAGGAAATATATTATTTCAGGAAACAAGAAATCCAGATGTCAAGCATATTACAATGTTGATAATTTATGCCCATTGCCAGGACCAAAGGCTTGTGTTTCTTTCATGGTTTTTGTTTTGACAGACTCTGTGTCTTCATCTTGATCACACAATGGTTACCGCAATTCCACATAAGGCCAACAACATCAAATTAATGAAGGAGGAGCTGTTTCTTCTTGAGTACTTTTACACCAAGGGAAACCCTAAATTTAGTAAATTTCCACACTTTATCATTGGCCAACATTAATCATTTTTCCTTTGCTAAACTAATTATTGGCAAGGACAATTGAATTTTCATTAATGGTTTAAACTAATGTGAAAATCTCACTTTTAGGCTCAAGATATTATGATGTTTTATTAATGCACACCCTTGTAACAGAGATTTTAGCATCAAGAGAATTAAGTTTGTAAGCAGGCTTTGCTATATTGTCCTGAAAGTTTCTTGAACACATCTGTTTCTTGATACATGATTTTTCCATTTCTTTTCTTCCACTTCTCCCCACTGTAACCCACTGTATATCTTTTGAACTCCTTTTCAGCCTTCAAAAGTATATGTTAAAAACTAGGGAAAAATATAAGAATGTTTTACATTGCAAAACGAAGCACAAAAATAAATCATTACGGGACTGTGCATTATTTTACTTTCAATGTATCAAGAGTTGTTTATTTTAGAAGAATTCTTCACCAATGGAAATGTTGCTCATAGTTTTTGAGTCACCAACACAATACACCTGTGTTCCTTTAGATTTGTAGCTGACATAGTGTCTCCACTTTATTATGTCTTCCAGTGCAGTTGTGCTTTAGTATTTATAATACATATTGAGAAATTATTTTATTATAAGTTATTTATCATTTTATTTTTTTAATAAATGAGATATCTGCCATAAACTGATTGCCTTCTGTTCCACCAGGACATAAAATTAGAAGTGCATAGCATCTCATTACTATAAGAACACAGTATAAGTGAGATTAAACTTGAGGAGCTCCAGAAAATATAAGCAAGTTGCATGTGGCTCAAACTCTACTGTGTTGTCAACTTGCTTTCAACTCACACTGATGGATTCATGAAGAGTTCTCTATAACAAGTTGACAGACTAGGGAAGAACATCAGGCCTGATTTATAGATGATTACACATAATGTGCTGCAACAATACAGCTTTCATATCATGAGGAAGGACAGCAGTGAGGGGAGATCATACACACAGACACATGAAGTGATATTTATGATTGTCCACTTTGGGTGTATAGATCATTAATTAAAATATATGTATATACTACTTTATGATAGTGCTTAACTTTTTTCATTTAATCAGGAAAGTGGAGAGAATATGTTCAGAATATTGAGATCAAAAAGCCTAGAGTAGGATCATAAAGGTAGACCCTACATGACCCGTGAAAATGTTTGATTTCCATATGAATACTCACCAGAGGGTATCCACTGCAAAGGAGGTTTTTCATGATCAAATGGACAAGATGACACAGTCTATACATGACCACTGTCTTTTTTACCAGGCACTTAACATCCAATTTAACAGGAAATTAATGGACTGAATTGTAACATATCATAGTGGCAGGAATGTTCATTATGGAAGAGCTTAACAACAAATAAGTCCCCTTACTGAGGAATTCCACATAGAACGCCCCCCTCTTATGTTCTGTTATAAGCAAATACCAATGCTGAGCTTCTCATAAGACACCAACAGCAAAGAATTTTCCAATAACCTAATGGCAGGTTGATATTATTGGATATTTTTAATCATGAAAAGGACAGTAATTTGTTACCACTGAAGAAGATAAATAATCTACATATATATTTGTAATAACTAATAATAGCCAATAATAGCAGTTTACCTTGATGCTTATTATCTCACAATATTTGCTTATCATCTCACAATATTTTTCTCACATATGTTTTTCTTCCATTGGTAGAAGTACAACTTACTATATACTTAGCCCTTTCTTTTTTCACTTCAGGCTACTTAATTACCTATTCTCACTGGAGACAATAACTTGTGTGCAAGTAATTTGTTTGTAAGGAAATCTCTTGGAGCAACATTAATGTCACAGAGACTGAGATAAGGAGGAAAAGATGATAAAGCAGTGCTTTATCAGGGTTGCTATTATAGGCAGCTGTGACTCAGTTTTGCCTGGGACCTTCTAAAGAGTGTGTATAATGCCTCTCAAAATTATCCAACTGATGCTAGAAGAATCATTTACCCATTTGCCCTCATGTCTTTTGGGATTGTCTCTGAAACAGTTTCCTTTTCCAAAATCAAGTCTTCACAGAAATATTTGGATGCTCATGTTATCAGAGAAACTCTGAGATAAAATCTAAACAGTGTGCTTACAAAATTTTGATTCCACTCATTCAAATTCCCCTTCATTTTATTTCTCCTTTTATTTCTTCATATTATGGGGGTACAAAAATTGTTAGGGTTACATATATTGCCCCTGCCACCCTTCCCTCAACTCCGCCATGCCAGAGCTTCAAGCATGTCCAACCCACAGGTGGTGAGTACCACACCCATTATGTAGGTATACGGGTGTTCCCCTCCTCCCCCCTCCCACCTGCCCACCACCTGATAAAAGTTTTTTTCTTTTTTTGACATTTTGGTTATGTTGTATGTCGTTGCCTCTCCCTAAGAAGGTTAGAGGTATTCCCTTCCCTCCCCATAATGCTTGCCACATCCCTAAGATTTGGGTCACCCCCCAAATCCCTGGTGTACAATACCACCCTTTGAGCACTATAGTTTTAGTCAGTCAGTACCAATTTGATGGCGAGTAGATGTGGAGTCCATTTTCCAGCTCTTGTGATGCCTCACTTTAGATAACAGGCTTAAGCTTAATCCAGGATAGCATAATTCTTCACTTTGTATGGAACCAGAAAAAATTCCATATAGCCAAAGCAATATTAAGTAAAAAGAACAAACTGGGAGGCATCAGTGTTCCTGACTTCAAGCTGTATTATAAAGCAGTAATAGTTAAATCAGCCTGGTACTGGCACAAGAACAGAAGCATCGCTATCTGGAATAGATCTGAGATACCAGAGATGAAACCATCAGTATACAGTAACCTAATCTTTGATAAAGCAGACAAAAATATACAATGGGGAAGAGGATCTCTCTTCAACAAATGGTGCTGGGAAAACTGGTTAGCTACATGCAGAAGAGCGAATCAGGATCCCTACCTCTCACCTCTCACAAAAATTCACTCAAGATGGAAACAGACTTAAACCTAAGGCATAAAACCTTAAGAATCCTAAAAGAAGATGTTGGGAAAACCCTATCAGACATTGGTCTAGGCAAAGAATTTTTGAGGAAGATTCCCAAGGCAATCACCACAGCATCAAAATTTCCTTCAATTTTGACCAACCTTTTAGATGATCTACATTGTCTTGTGGGTTGGTTCATACCTTCTTTCCCAATTGGTATACATGCTCACTATTCTTGTCTTTGTAGTTCTTTAGTTTATGAAATTGCATATTCACTGTTATTACTGGACATGGAAGAAACAAAAGATGCACCAGTGAATCCTTTTGGTTCCAGACTTATTTATATTCCCTCATTTGAATTAGAGCTGTAGCTTCTCATAATAATCATGGTTGATTATCCTATTCATATATATATTTCTTTCTTTGCCTTTTTGTCCACCAGTATGAAGACAACATATATATGTGTGTGTGTGTGTGTGTGTGTATATATATCCTGGTCAAAAGTGTTCTATCCATGATCTCTAATCACTCAAAACTTAAGGCCATAAGGATAGGTCGCATATGTAACATAAGTGGGCTATTTGAAGTAATGATGAAAGGAATTAGTCTTGTCTTTATCTCTTGGTTTATAAATTTTTCATTCTACAAATTGAAGAAACAACATGATATAATTGTCATTTTAATAAACATACCCTATCCTGAAATAGAATGCTCCAACTTATCATAAATCTGTTCCCAAGTTGGTATACATTTGTTGAGCCATTAGTGTAGCATTCCATTATTCTATTATATTAACTGCTTCTGGATAAGCCTTCTGGGTAAGGTTTTATACAGTAAAATCTGTTTATATTGTGGCCATATGCCCATTCTTCTATGTTCTTTGCAGTAGAACAGTTCGGCTATCTTGGGGCAATATTATATGGGAATCCCACATAGGTAAATGTGGCATTTTTTTAAGTCCTCAGATGATGGTGCTGGCAGCAAATTTATGAACTAGAAAGATAACCCATATTCAAGATTAGTATATATTCCAGAAAGGCTGAATCAGCACCCTCCCAAGGGTGAACAAAGGCTTAAGTAATTAATTTGCCTCCAAGTACCCTACTGGTCATTCCTAGTGAATGGTATGATATTGAAGGGTGAATTTTATCATCCTCTGATGACAGGGCATATATTCACCAAAGACAGTATCTAGATCAGATTTAGTAATAAGGTGCCTAGGCCTGGTGAGAAATTTGGAATAATGGATAATGATAGGAGTACAAACTGGAACAGAGGCAATGGCAATAGAAAACAATTTGAAAACATGAAAAAGATGCTGAGTTATAGACATACTGATATGACAGTGTTTGTAAAATAATCATGTGAAGATATCCATAGAAGATTTGATATTACCTTGATAGAGCTGGAGCCCATTCTTCTAAATGAAGAATCACAAGAACAGAAAGATGCACCCCACATGTACTCACCCTTAAGTTGGTACTAATTGATCATCACTTATCTGCGCATACAGAAGTAACATTCATCAGGTGTTGGGCAGGTGGGAGGGGGGAAGAAGGGGTGAATAAATTCACACCTAATGGGTGTGGTGCCTGTTGTCTAGGGGATGGCACTGTTGTAGCTCTGACTTGAGTGGCACAAAAGCAATTTATGTAACCAAAGTGCTTGTACCCCTGTAATATTCTGAAATTTAAAATAATAATAATAATGCTAACAAAAATACTTGCTTAAAAAAAAAGAAGTGAGAGTTTAAAAGAAAGTTCGGTTATAGAGATGAGCTCTATAGACAATAATATTTAGGTGGAGATAATACATTCTTACTTTGAAAAACACTGATATTTTAATGGTTGGCTAAGGGAGATAACTTTGATCTGTTACTTCTCTCACTGAAGATTGCACTCGTCTAGTATTATCAATACTATCAGTGGCTTTTGATGATTTTACTTCATCTTTTACATGTATTAGTGCCAATCATTTTATTAGGGTCAAGGTCAGGACAATACAACTATCTAAATCTGTACCCTTCCCTTCCTTAACATCCTGGAATATTTTTCCTGATAATTATCAAAAGGCACCCAACCTTTATAAAAATTGGTATATTTTTAATATTGCTGTCAAAACCAGAAACAATGACTTTAAATAATTGATAGTGATCATTCAGTATTGATTTTAAAATATCAAATGATCAATTAAAATCTAAGGAATTTGAAAGATTATGTTTAATGTAAATTAATGAAGTGTTTTTGACTGTCCAGTGACAATGTACTTTACCAAAAAGTCGCTTGCTAATAGGGCACCTTTTGTGAAACAATGTTTGATCAACAACCATACATCCCTATATACTACTTGGTTCTAACAGGTTTTGTAATTTGCAAAATCAAATAAAAAATAAAATGCAACCAGTTAGGATATTCGAAGGGTATTATTGCACAGTGCATGAAAATAGTTCTAATGGAGAAAACTTAAACAGGTTTTAAATAGTGATAGTTGCCATTACAGTCAGAATAGAAACTTTCAGAGTTACAATATTGAAGAAGGTAATACTTACTTGGATATTTGCCATCATTTTTTTAAAGTATAATTGATTTAGAAGGAAAATCAATAACATAACACCCAACTAGCAGCAAACAGTATTGCTGAGCAGGCCTCTGTTGTCAGACCTTCTTATTAAACAGACAAGAAACAGCTGAACTTAGCACATAATGTATTTGCATGTAAATTGTATTTCCAAAATTCTTAAAAAGAGTTTATTTTAGGTAGATTAAGAATTACCCTCTTAAAGTTTACATCAATTTGCATATCCAGACCTTTAAAGATGGGTAATTAAATGTGAAATTTGGTCCATCCTGTACATGATTAATCCAGACTCTGGTTTATTGAGGTCTGACTTAGATAATTTTTGTTATATTAAGCCAAAGACATTGTTAGTGACGAAAAATATTCTAATGGGACTTTGCTCTATACTGTTGTATATTACAAAGTAAGGTAATTTCAATTTCAACTTCTATATAAATTATTCTTTTGAACTATTTTCCTCTGAAACAAATGAGGCAGTGACATAGCAAAGCAAAAGAATTAAAAGAAAAAAATGTGAAAAATAAGCACATTGCTTTCCCTTTGCTCTTTAGTTAAAGTTTATACATAAAACCTCATGATTTTAGTCAACACCACACTTTATAGTTAAACTGTAAGGGCAGTTCCATAAAACTCAGAAACAAAGAAAAATTATCCAAAGTTACTTCCATTTCTAAACACCATCATGGTTTACACCATTTATGTAAAAATTATAAATTGTAAAGAAGAAATGCAATTGACAGTTAAACAAGTGAAGATAGGTTAAATATAATCTAAGTTAAAATTTTAATGAAACAGTAAAAAGATACAGTTTTACTGGTCACATATCAAATATTTTAATAATGAAAAATAATACTTAATGTTGGCTAGTGAAACAGATTCTCTTAGCTGTAGGTTGGAATACAAATTAGTTCATCTATTCCAAAACCGTTTTGCAGATAATGCAAGATCCTTTGAAAGAAGCTCCCTTTTAAATGACCAACGGTTTCCATCTCTAAGAATCTATATAATAAAATAGTAACACCTGAGCCATGGAATTGTAAAGAAAAGATATTTGTAGAAAAGATATTAATAGGAGACAAAATTGGAAGTAGTGAATGTTTGACCACAGATAAATGAATAATGCAGTTATATTAAAGATTTCCATACAGCTATCTAAAATTCTGTTTTAGAAGAATATTTAATGATATAACAAAATGTTCATAATAAATATAAAGTGCAAAAAGGAGAAAATAAAACTGCATAAATTGTAGAACCCAATTTGGTAAAAATAAAAAATAAAAACTAAGAAACATATATCACATGTATACACACACAAGCTAAAAGAGTCTGAAAGGATAGGTGACTGAGGTAGATAGATACCAATTATAAAGTTTGATAGGCAGATAGACAAGCAGATAGATAAGAAGGAGTTATACAGAGAAGTGAATATTTCCTGGTAGATTTGTTGGTAAATTTTATTGTCTTCTTTTTATCCTATATGATTATCATGTATTAGTTTTATTATTTAAAAAAGAACATGTAAACTTGTAGAAAATACTTTTTAATACATAATCTATAACATTTCCATAGTTCAAACAAGTAACGATTCAAAGTTTAAACCTTAAAAAATATTTTATTTGGGGATAATTTGGCCTATTTTCCATTTTGTCCTCTCATTTCTGAATGTGCCTTTAAAATATGATCTATACAGAAATCAACAGAGTAGAGTATAACCATTAAATAATAACATCGCAATTGCATGTCCTGATTAAAAAAATAAAGTGTTGGTTAATAAATTCTTCATAAAAATGACACTATCTTCACAGAAGGGTACTACCAGAGATTGCTGGTTGAATAAACCTCCAGCAACACACATTTGTTTTCTAGTTTTATACTTATTGATTCCATAGTAATAACTGCAGTACAGAATTACTGCTTGCACTTACCTCAGCACAAGAAGCCCTGTTTTTTTTTGTTGTTGTTTTTTTTTTTTTTTATCAGAACATTGTGTTTCCTACTTTATTTTAAATTTCCTGGCTGTATCAAGAAAAAAACAAAATGTGTAAAAACAAAAAAATTGGCACCTGGAATCCAATTTAGGTCACCTAAAAAAATGATGAGGAATGTAGAGCTTTCATAAAAACAAATGAAATTGTAACATATCAGAAATTCAAATTAGAATTTGTGCTGCTGAAAAAAACTATCAATTTTGAATATTTTATTTCTATATTAGAATAATAGCTAATACTCAGATATACCCATCTTATTCCCATATTATTGATTTTCTACAGTGAGATTCATAAAGGTAAAATGTTTCTAGCTGAAACAAACATGAATGGTAAACTCTGTATTATGCTTTATTTTTTTGACTCATAAAAAAGTTTTATTAATATACATTCTGAATCTCAGTAACAAAATTATGCTTCCAGAGATATGAAAATTCAATGGTGTAAAAATTTTATTTTCAGATGATATGATGGTGGACTTTTTCTAACACTTCAGCATCCTAGAATATAATGGCAAGGTGACAAGTAGTAATCATGTTGTCTGCCCCTACTAGATACAGTCACAAATTAACTTGAGTATACCTATCAGCATTTCTTTTCCTTTATCATATTAGGACAAACATAAATTCAAAATGTATTTTAGGTGCCATCAGTACAGTGCTAGGACATATAGAAAAGCTATCATTTCTAAAGGTGTTTGACCTAATTCACTTATTATATAAATTTAGAAACATTTGAAGGTAATTTGAGGACTTTAATGAACCCATAAACATATTCACTTTAGACAAATTTGGATTAATATATTACTTAGATCATTTATATTCTATCCTTTGTATTAATTAGTGTAGAATAGGCTAGTAAAACAACTGGACCCAAAGATGTAATAAGTTAACACAATGAAAAGTTATTTCTTGCTCCTATAGTCCAGGGAAGTTTACAAAATACAGGGAGTATCTATTTCTCCAAATCATTTGAGGATCAAAGCTGAGGGCAACTTCCAAAACTTCAATATACAGTTTCCATGATTGCTCTGGGGACCATATTCCAAGTCAATCAGAAGGGGAAATGAGCATGGAGCAATACACTTAGCAGATTGAGGCCGTGGGAGGCACATACTGCATAAAATCGAATATAACTGCATGAACATATCTATCTGAAAATGAAGCAGGAAAATATTTCCAGCAAACAGAAGAATATGTTTCCTAACACACCACAAGTATCTATTACTCAAGTTGACCCCTTCACCCATGTGTACAAGTAAGAACACACTTACCCTTACCCAAGTGAGACAACCTAATTATCCTCCACTTACAAAACTGAGCTCAAAGTCCATTAGGTTTAAATTTGATTCCTCATGTTCTAATGACCTATGCATTGAAAGAGAAGTTATGGATTTCCTCCCATCATGTTCAGCATCAAGGCAAAGGCAAGATGATTGTATGAAAACTTCTATTCATGAAAGGGAAAAATGAGAAACAGCACAGTTCCTAGTTAATGGCAGGACAAAATCCTGCAAAGCCAGCATCTTGGAAAGCCCCTTCCCAGGAACATGGAGAAAGATGTTTTTTGTTGTTGTTTTGTTTTGTTTTGCTTTTAATTATATCCAGAGTCTGCTCCCTTGGGGGATATTCTCCTATTCAGTGTATCTTGTGGTCCTAGACTCTGTCCTTTGTAAAGTTCTTCCTTTTTGATTGTCTTCAATGGTCACATCCGCAGTGGGTAGAATAGAGGATGCCTTATTTTACAACTTCATGTTTTAGACAGCCGTTTTCCCACTGGCGAAATTCTCTAATCCTGTTGTTGAAACAGCAAGGGAATTTCAGCTTAGGTCTAGTTGCTTGTTGCACACAGATTCAATTATTGAGAAAACAAGGATTGCCAAGGAAGAAGAAATTTTAATATGAAAGATGTCTTGAGAGAATAGGAAAAGGAGCATTAAGTCAGTCTCCCCTAGTAATGAAAATCATGGGCTTTTAAAGGAGGGGGCAGATGCCTTGGAGCAGGTCGTGGTGTAACTAACAAGGGGTATGTGCACTGGGGGCAGGTTTTCAGGGATGGTGAATCTTGACATCAGGAAGTCTGCCCAGTGGTCTTCAGACTCTCAGCTCCTTTGTCTTGCAGAAAATCCACCATTCCTGGGAAACAGCTCAGATCTTCAAGTACTTAGTTAAGGAAGAGGATTATAAAATAACATATAGGGGGCATGGAAATTTGTTCATAAAGCCTGTTACAATCCACGGGTTGTTTTATGGTCACATTCATTCTCTCTGCCTCTCTCTCCCCCACTCCTTGAAGGGCATATGAAATAATAGGAGTGGATAAGGAGACAAAACTTGTTAAGCTGATTTTGCACAAACTGAAGCCCTTTGATTATACTGTCTTAATATGCCTTTGGTTCTCACAGCCTTTTTCAGTCTTATCTCCTATTATTCGGGGTTCACAGCAGTTGGGTTTTCCAGACCTATGATGCTTTAATCTCTGGTTTTCTGTATTCCCTTCAATCTCTGTTTAAAGCCCACTAATTCTTGATTGAGCTCAGCTCTTCCTTATAATTCATGGCTGAGTGCAGCAAATAGCAGTTTTACATTTATTAACAGTTTGGCTCTTTTTTTTAATCTCTTCCCCTAGAGCTACAGGTTCAATAGGCATTTTGTCTTCCTTCCAAGAAATTACAGGTGTGAGTTTGAGTTTTCAAAGCATTTTGCCCCCATACAGCCCAAATCTACATATTTGCAACTAACTGTATATATTTTTTCACTGTCTATTACATGATCTCCGTTCGCTGTTGTTACAGCAGATATTTATGTTATAGCACATTTTATTTTAAAAAGATCACTCCATTTCAATGTTGTAATTTCTCTATTAGTTATGGTGAGCTGGGCTGTATGTAATAGAACTAAACACATAACAATTCAAGACAATAGCATTCTCATATAACTGACCATGAACTGTCAGGTCAATGACTCTTGGGTCACTCTGGGAATTTCTATTTAAGGCAGAAAGAAGGGAAATTAGGGTGAAGGAGTGCTCATGGGTAAAGTTTATAGAATGGATATGGAAATGGGCATACTACCTCCTTTCACATTCCACTGGTGAATACTTCATTACTTGGTTACAGCAATCATCAGAGGAAGCTGAGAATATAGTCTTAGCTATGTGCCTGGGAAAAAGGGGTAGGTGAGCAGGTTTCTACATCACTTTTGAATTTTTCAGAAGTGGTTAAATAATCCATAAGTTACTGAGTATAATATAAAAATATAAAAGTAGGTAAGGAAAAATAAAAGTAAAATTCAACTAAGTTCTAAGGATGGCACAACCTTGACCTCTGATTTTACAGTCATTTCCTAATTTGTGTTTTATAAATTGAAAGAAAAAACAATTCTTCAGTTCCCTGAATAAAAATGTACATATTCCCCAAATCACCATCTCTTTGTTTATACGTATTTTGGTAATGATGATGATGATGATTACGATGTATTTAAAATTAGGCTAGAAGGTTTTATATTTTAGTTCATAATGTTCATTTGGTGAAAAAAAAAACAGAAAATGGAGTAAAATTTTGAGTTTCGATAAAGCTCTAATTTCTGATAATTTGTGACTTAGCTGTAATTATGCTAGTCACAAGGCAAATATTACTTTCTTTTTTAAGAAAAACTATATTTTTTAACAATGGGAAGAATTTTCTATGTGTATAATTCATTTCTATTAAGATTGCCACGTTTTCTTTTCTAATATAATTCAGGATTTTGTTGTGGCAAGGGAGAACACTGGCCTGCAAAGTAGATGCCCGATAATGTATTTTTAATACTGAATCTGGAGTATATGTCATCATTTGTTTCTAGCTAATATATCCGCCACAAGGGGATTTTATTATATCCTGGATTTGGTCAAAGAAAATAAAGTATTTTAGTGTGGCAATGACATTCTGTGTTTAGATAAAAATTGAAGGTAATAGTGATTATATTTAAAGCATTGATTATGCATCAGAATTTATTTATAATACAAAATAAGGTAGATTCTACTATGCTTACTTTAGAGATAATACAATTGAGGCTTGACATAGTCTCACCACTAACTCAAGATCCAAAAATGAAAACATTAAACAATAAAGTTGTCCATAGAGATAGATTATGAACACCCATCTATATGATTCTAAAATTAAGTAAGAATTGTCAGTAAAATATAGTTATCTATATTATAATAGTACATGATTTTTATAGCATTCAGTCTGTACTACATGCTTCTAGGAGCTTTACACTCATTAACTTATGTAAGACACAACTGAGTGAGGCAGGTACTACTTTCAATATGATAGAGGACAATGAAATATGGAAAGGGTAAGTAAATTGCTCATGTCCACACAGCTAGGAAGGGGGAGAGTTAGGACTCACATCCAGGCTGTTTGACTACAGCATCTGATTATTCAATTATTTCTCTATGCTGCAGTTCATGATGCTCAATTTCTACCAACAAGGAAGTTTATTAGATAAACAGTGACACATTGGCATGAAAAAGGGCAAGGTGTTGGCTTGCAATATGTTTGTTAAACTGCTAATGCTCCATTTCCTTTTTGTTAACTGTTGACTATTGACTAAACACATTACATCGTTTTTCTGAAAAATAACTTTAGTTATCTACAAACTTTATAAAGATGCATGCCCTAAAGTCTATTTTATCCCAAATAATTAAACTTAATCAATTGAATATAGCACCCCCTCTGGAAACACACTATTTTATTATGTAGTTTAAACTATAAAAGATACAGTATGAACTTAGTACCTAAAAGAAAGTAGTAGAGTATCCCATTTACTTCTCCATTTATTTATATCCAAAATATTCAGAAAAGTAGTCATGAATGAACATTTTCTTCTCATTTCACAGTTAGGGAAACTGAGACATTGATAGATTAAATAAACAGATGACAACACTATTTTTTTTAAAAAATATTATACCTAGGTCCAGGGATGTACAATAAAATCGTAAAACTATTTTGTTCTTTTAGATAAAGTGAAAAGAGAAAATTAAACCCATTCATTATTATTGTTTCCCTAAGATGTCAGTTACCAAAATGGGAATGGGATGGGTGACTATGAGGGCCTTACTCCAGATTTCTACTAATTACAGCCTAATATGTGGTGTAAAGGTCTCTTAATAATGAGTACTCTCCTAAAGTAAGGTGTGCCCTAATGGGTGTATTAGGCAATCTGGGTTGATAACATTTATTCATAACCCAAAGCCTCTTCTTCAGTGCTGGAGAGAAAAGGCTACAATGATGTATAAAAATATTGGTTTCCCAAACCTAATGCAGAAGCTCTACTAGGTTACCTTATATTCTTTTTATATTTCTAACATATTAAGTGGTTTCAAATCCAAATAATAATTGCAAAAGAAGGAAAACTTTGCCTCAAGAGAAAAAAATTTAATATGTACTCTTTTGTCCTCAAGATATTTCCTTTAGGAAAAATTCTTCCTCTTAAAACTTAATATGCACAGCAGGATGTGAAATGGTTAATGATAATTCATTTCTGAACTACTTATCTAATCTAATGACAATGCCAAAGACTTCATTCAGAAAGTTCAACATATTCTTTTGATTCATTTTTTACTATATCATTAATAATTACCATTGGTTTCTGAATGAAGAATGGTTTGTATCTTTCTGTTAACACATTTTCTTGACCCGCACTCCCATATATAACATTTTCCAGTTCATTCCAAGCTCTCCAGAGTCACCTCTCTCAAGGTCAAGAAAAAGATACAATAATGAGAAAATAGAACAAACAGCAGCTAATGGCAGGAGCAGTTCATAAAAAGCTGTAATGGCAATTCCACCCAGACAGCAAAGGAATGCAACATTTTCACTGAACACTACCTGACAGATTCAATAATCAAGGGAAAGCCTTAATTGATGACACTTCATTAGCATAATGAGTCGAAGCTGGGAAAAGTGAGTCCCTTATTAATTAATCAAGCAAAGCACGAACTGTTTCAGTCTCCTACACTCTGCCATTTTCCATTAATCAAGAAAATGTGTATTAAACTCATTTGAAATCTCGGCATGTGGATTATCATTCTAAGGAAGAGCAATGGCAAAAATGTTTGCCCAGCTGCACACATCTGCTCTGGATTCACACACGCCTCTGATTCGGATTTATAAGGCTAAAACCAGGTACAGAGGGCACAGAGATAGCAGTTCTCCAAAACATGTAAATCACCATCTCATTAGGAAAGCAAACAAAACCCCATCAACCTCACTATGAAAAAAAAGAAAATGAAAAAGGAAATTAACTACATTTGTCATTCCTTCCCTTGTTGTCCAAATCTCTGTTGCATGAAATATCATACAATATAGACATGTGCAAACTATTTATAATAACATGTTCAACATCCATACCTGATTCCAGATTCACTGTTTCAGGTTCTATATATTCCACTGGGTCATGAGAGAAATGATTTTTGGTGGTGGTCTCTGGTACAAAGAAGTCATGCACCTTAAGTCCCCAACTAACCACAGGCACAGGTGTGGAGAATCAATGCTAATGAGGTTAACAAGCCAAGATCAAGACTGTGGAATCCCTATAGCAGAATGGACTTGAAGAGAGACTAAAACCAGAGCTCTATTATTGTAAGGTCACTTCCCTGTGATGTTTCTTATAATTTTCAGGTGAGAGGTGGCTGTAAACACATTAACAAGCTAAAGAGAGTTAGAATAGAATTTTAGAAAGAGATCACTGTAAAGGAAATCTATATATTTGGATTCATTATCTATTTTTGATACCCACTGTTTATCTATGTAGCTTACTCCTGATGAGTAGGAGCTTTACTTCTCTCTCCTACAGTAAGGAGTTTGTACTACAGGAACTCTTAAGTCAGTTGTAGCTCTTAGATATCATTAAGAAAAGTCGGAAATTCAAAGTAGGCAAGGGTCTGATTTACTCAGTTCACTGACTACAGAAACTTTCTGCAACTTAAGAATGATGATTTAATCAAATTCCTTGATTGCTTCTTAACTATATGTATCAGTAACCCCACATATTGTTGTGCCAGTTGTACACACAATGATAATTTAACCAAACTCCATCTTTCCTTCTTAGACACTAGTGCCAGTGCTTCCTGTACTGTTGTGTCCATTGTACACGTGTCTGGAGCTGCTTAAAGTTATGCAATGCTCAAGCTTCATGGCCATACATGCCAGCTATGGAAACCAGCCATGCAAAACCCAGATCAGTCAATCTGTCTTCTCTATATAGTTCATATGCATCTATACTTGTTTCAATCCAAGATGGATATGAAGCATTATACAGTCTTACTGGTTCCAACGTAAGTAGAAGAAATAAAAACTGATTAGGCAGAATACGATTTTATCCATTGCCTATTTTTAAGCATTATTTTAAGTGCATGATGATCAAAAGACAAATTTGTTTGACAGAAAAGTGACTCATCTAAATATTCAAGTGGGTGCATTAAGCCCAGTTACAAAATAAATTCGCATCTGAAGCACATGTAGCATTCTAGAACTTAAGTGCAGTGATACACAGATCACCAGGAGAGAGCCATTACTGCACCAGGGGCCCTTTCATGTCAGCCAAATTAGTCCCAAGTGCTGAACGTTAACAGCT
This sequence comes from Microcebus murinus, assembly GCF_040939455.1. NCBI lineage: Eukaryota > Metazoa > Chordata > Mammalia > Primates > Cheirogaleidae > Microcebus > Microcebus murinus. The sequence continues at coordinate 66,079,531 of NC_134109.1, forward strand.
TGAGCGCTGAGTGGAGATGGACATTACCTCTTTTCAGGACAATCACCTGTACCAATTTGAAAGAGTTCAGCTTTGTAGTGAGGACAATTTTATAGTGATAGATTTTATTTTGCAGCTTGAATATAGCTAAAGCCGTCACCTATAACACAAGGTGATAACCAGGGACTGCATGTTCTCAGTAGCTACTTTTTCTTATAAATATTTTATTGATTTTTCAAGCCCACAAAGATTACTTCTTGTCATAAAGTTGGCTTAATGTATACCATAGATATTGTTTTATGCATACAAAATGAAATCCTCCCTCAAGCATAGTGGGAAAAGGAAAAATACCTGTTATATGCAGGATCTAACAATTTTTGAGTTGCATGTATTGGCTTTTTAAGATTTTCAAATCTTTTCACTATGTGCTGAATTTTCTTGCAATGTGCTACTTGTGTTTATGAGTATCAATAGTTGGTAAAAGAACTTCAAAATTAATTTTAAGATGAGAAAACATATTGTATGTCAATGTCAAAACTTACCAAAAATACAAGCAAAAGGAAAAAGCAGAGACAGAAGATGGATTCTTTTCCTTTGATACCAGAAATAATTCTGTATCATAAATATATGTTTATTTCAAAATATCAGACAGTTGCATTTCTGTAAAGGATGGCTCTCCCTACTATTGTGAAAAGTTAAAAAATGAGATACATTAGAAGAATGGAACCCATACCTTGGTAAGCTGAGAGTGTAAAGTAAAGCTGAAGAATTGTTTCACACAACACAGAGCAAAAAAATAACAGAGCTATTTAAAAAAATCTATACATGGTTAATTTGATAGAGATTTAAATCTATCCAAACTCTACAGTCAGTACATTTTTTTTTAACATGGGATGAATTTATGAGAAGTGCGAAGTGTAAGAGCTAACCCAGTAACTTACCTTGGAAATTATTTTGCTTCTCAAAAGTCAATCATAGTCATCAGCTTTGAGCTCAGTTCCTATTTTGGGAAGATGCATTAGTATCTTGTCAGACCATTTAGTATACCATTTTGTGTGGCACAGAGCAATACCATAAATAAATAAATAGATAGACAAATAAATAAATAAAATACATGCAACATCTAAGGTACATCTGGAAAGAAATAAAACTGAAAATATACAAAAATTCTCTGAATAGTATTGATAGAGAAGGCAACTTGAGGATAATCTTACAATATGCGAGAAGTTACAATATATTTAATTTTATATATACTATTGCTCAAAAAATATAAAAACAGTCAGAACATAGCAAAAATGAATAAAGAACTACTTTATGTGTACTGTTTCTGAGTATATTTTCTTCTGGGTCCAACTCATCATTAAACAAAGAATAATAACAGTGCTAGGAGCAAAACCAATAATAATAAAGAGCCTCAACCATAATTTCAAAGCCATTTGTTCTTTCAATTACACAGCACATTATGCAGTTAGTAGGTAAGAGGCAAGTTTCACCAGTACCATTTTTTAATATTTCCCAAGAATTGCTGGGTACATTGTACAAAAAATAAATACTTGTTAAAAGAAAATCTCAGTCTGGAAAGATGCAATAATGCCAAGTGACAAACTGCACGAGTGATGAAGGCAGAAACTAAATCTATATCTTCTCATCACTGGGTCTCTGCTTCATGCTAACTCCTCTTTTGTTGCTTTGCTGAGACCAACAAGTGTTTCCAATGGTCTTTGACAAGAAAACCATAACGGTAAGTCATATTATTTTAACATGATTATTGGGAAGATGAAAATGAATGGGGCTTATATTCTTAATACTTTTTATATGTTGAGTTATGGGATACAAAAGTTATTCTATATAGCAATAAATACTAAGAATTATAGCCTCTTAGTTATTATAAAAGAAATACAAAAAATTAAATTTTAATCTATTTTAATAAATACCTTAATATAGAATGTGATTCTTTCAACATGTTATTAAAACAGAGTCCTGTAAGTTTATAACCAAATCCATATATTGTATTACTGGAAAATTCAAAACTTCCCTTTCTTGGGTTGTGGCATGATTTCAAGTTATTATTATGATTTATTGTATTTCAGGAAACTCCCAAGGAATTCATGTTTTAGAGAGCACTTATCCCAAGAAGTTTCTATGTCAAACCGAGAGCCAAAATTTAAGACTAAACTTGATATTACAAAGAGGCAAATGATAGCTTTGATACTGCCAACCTTTCAAAGAAGAGCAATTAAAATTAATTTTAGACATCTAGAACAATTCAGAACATCAATATATTAAAAACTTACATCTGTGTAAATGTTTCTGAACATTCAAGTAAAGGAGAAATGAAAAGCTTGGAAAAACCAGTTAAGAGGCTGTAGAAGACCTAAAAAACTTTGTTATCCATAATGAGAGCACCTCTACTCTAGGCAAGCCTAGGGGCAATACTATTCCTTTAATAATGTCGATAATTTCAAATCATCGCACTTTTCCATATGATTTTTACAAAGCGAATTATTCATACTTTTATACTCAGGTTGAAGATTGAGACAGCATATATGGGTGCTATAATGTAAAGAAATATAAGAAATAGTGCACTCATCACATTTTAAGGTCTTTATTAATAAAGTGTTTATTTAGCTCTAATTATTTTAGAAAGTGGATTCAGGACATTTGATTATAGCAACTTTTAAAATTTGGGTTTAGAGTTCAGAGGGGAACACAGTAGATTAATTCAATTATAACAATACATTTCTTAAATAAAAGCTGTATATTGGTAAGTGAATTCTACCAAAAAAAAGTTCTAGGAAAATGGAAAACAAGTCTAAATTTTGATAATATTATTGAAACATTTATGAATGCATAAAAATGTTCATAATTGCATAGTAAACTAAAATAGTGTCTCCAGTCACTACCTGTAAAATATAGGAAGTAATTTTTTTGGTGGGGGGTATTCCATCAAAGATTGGAAGACTAATGTTCTTTCTCTTGTTTCCTCAGATTCGGTCAATGACAACTCTCTGCTTGCTCCAAAATGTTCTGCAATCTCCACTGTATCATTCTCCTTTATTTTTCAAATGAGATCAATTAATAACTCCTATTGATATTACTCTGTCATATATTTCATCCATACACTCCATGTAATCTCACAGATAGCTTAGTTCAAGCTGTCTTTACCTCCCTAGAGAAACAGGAGAGAAAGAGGTAATTACAAAGGTCATATTTTGAGATGGATGAATTCAGGGAATACCTGACATGTTTAATTGGAAGAGGAATGCATTCTCCAAAGCAACAGAGGGAAAATCAGACAGTGTAGGTGGTCACAGATGCAGGTGAGTTGACAGTTCTGGTGATGGGAAGGTGAAAAAGTACCTGTCAGATAATCCTATTTCTAAATTAAGTACAAAGTTTGGTCATCAGTGGAGGGCAAAGTGGAAAGGGAAGCAGGAGTAGAACATTCAAGAGAAAGAAGATAATTTCAGTGGTTGATATGAAGCCTGCTAGATGTTTTACACAAAGCAAACAGCAATATATCCTTAAAAAAAGGTGAAACAAACCTTTCTGTTGTACCCATTCTCATTCAAATTAGATAACACATGTTCTACAAGTCCATTTTAACCTCCAAGTGTTCTTTCAGAAGGTGTAGAGTCAATGGGAAGAAGGAACCACTGCAGATGAAAATATATTAAGGGCACATGATGATAACATATATTTGGTCACCCCCCCCCCCAAGTCTTTCTAAAGAAATAACATCAGAGTTACCACAAGAAAATTGTATGGCAAGCTACTTCCCATGCATCTGTCATAATGAATTCTCTCTCAATAATTTTAGTACTAGTTTCAAAAGAGAGAATTTTCAACCTAGTGCAACATCTGTCTTGAGTGCCTTATGACTTTGCCTTGACCAGGCCAGACACTGATGTCCTCATTCCTTTCGGGTCCTTGATAATAAAGATCTCTAGTTTTCTCATTGGGCAAAGCATAAAACTGTACTCCCGGTCATAGATGTGAAATAAATGCCCTACTTTGAACCATAGGTAGACAAGATAGCCAGCATCAATTGAATTTATTATGAATATAAACATGGAAACTTTTAGAATATAGTACAAGAGGAAAAGGGAAGCTACTCTATGCCTAGAAGAAGAGAAGAATGGCACCTGGTAAGATGGAATCATCTGTTTAGGAAAATGGTGGAATAGGTTTCAGGTTAACAATACAGAGACAGGGGCAAATGGGATTCTGCAGAAGTCCATATAAAAAAAATATGAGGCACAGATTGGAGTCTCATTCTTATGCACTTGGATGTAAGGTCAAGTCTAATCTTTGAGGAAACATGACTTGATGCTAAAACCAATAATGCTGATATACAATCCCTTAAGCCTTTCTGTTGCTGCAAAGTTACAGTATTTGAGACAGAGACTAAATCAGTGGCTCTCAGCTGTGGGAGACCGTGTCCTGTAGAAACAACTAGCAATGTCTGCAAACATTTTTGCTGTCATAAGGAGGCAAGAGTGCTACTGGCATCCCCAGTGCACAGGACAGCCCCTCACAACAAAGAATTATCTGGCCTAAAATGTCAATATTACCAAGGTTAAGAAACTCTGTTCTAAATGATAGCCAAATGGCCACAGTTGTGGGAAGATTGAAGAGTAGGTGAAAGATTTACCATTCCCATGTACTCAAGGTTAGTCTTATATGATTTATGTTGTACTTTGCATGCCCTCACATAAATCACTGAGGAATGATCCTTTATTCATGTGGCTATTTGGCCATTATTTAGAATGTTTTCTCTTTTTTCTTCGTTGAAGATTGACTACTTTTTGGTCATACTGTTGGTCTCTCCCTGGAATTTAAATCTACTTTCTCCCTACAAAATTTTCCTCACTTTATATTCTGGCTTCTATTCCCAACACAATTCCACCTGCAACTCTTTTCATTTGAATTCACACTTTGTCCTAATTTTTACACATTTAGACACAGTAATAATTTTGATCTGGACATACTCTTACACTGTTTTTTTGTCATATCCATAGATCTGGTATGACAATTGCAAATGTACCTCATTAAACAGCTGGGATATTTCACAATGTATTCTTGGGATAACATGTAAATGTTTAATGATGAACTAATTTCAACAAATGCACACAGACCTATATCTTTATTTTCTCACATTTCAGAGTGTAAGGCCGTTTTTCTAGTATATTTTTCAATCATCAGAGAACAAAAAGAAACATACCCTGCCACAGTTGCTCACCAGCCCTGGAGAACAGCCAAAGGCTGCAGTTCTACAGACACTTCCCTGGAAACACAAAGAACAATGTGTTTATTTAATTATGTTGTGCTAGAAACTCACAATATTTAACTGCTTCCAACTCATCTGCATAATAATGATTGCATGGATTCAGTTATAGTAATAAAAACACATTCATGAAAGAGGTATTGTTCTTTCCTCTTGAATCATATATCTCTTTATCCATGTACATGCTTTAGATTCAGCACATGTTTAGATAATCCTCTTTATGACAGCTTTTGCAACATCTCTGAACAGAAATAAAAATAAGGAGAGGACTTGGAACATTTTATTCCTCTTAGTATAAAACTCAAAAATGCAAAACACTGGTAATTTAAGGATTTAGAACTCCTGATAAGTATAAAACATTTTCCAACCACACTATTTCAAATGCTAGAGAGAAATAATAATGTAATAATAAATTAGTCTGTAACATTTGGAGTAGCTTCAGAAAACAAGTTTGTTTATTCTTTTTCTACAATATGCCATTGAAAGTACCTCTTCCTGATGAACTGTTTTCATTTTTTTTTACTGCACAATGTTAGGTTATTTATTGCTCTTTCAAAATGGACCAGCTCTCATCATATATTTTCTACATATTTTATTATGAATGATAAAATTTGTTTATGTGAGTAAGTAAAAAAAGCCCACATTTTTCATGATGAACTATTTTTTGGGTGAAGCACGGTTCTCTTTTTCTTAAAAAAATAGTAAATTTGATTGCTTATTTAAATTATGTCTCTGCTCAGCTCTAAATTTATATTATTATCTTTTGACATAAGGCACTGCATCATTTTGCACATGTGCATGTAAGAAATGCTGTAGGAGAGAATTCTCTATCTATCTGTGGATAAGTTCCCCAAATTCCCTCATATCAAAGTACCAAGGACAATTTTTCAAAAAGGGTGGTGGTGCATGGAGATGTCACTATCTACGAACATTGTTAAACTATCAGTTGTGTGCAAAGACAGAATAATAATTAGTTTGTTCTCGAAATCGCTACTGGCATTTTTACATGACAATTGTAGGATATTTTGGCTTTCTTTGACTCCTGTTTTTCTTTCTTATCTTCATGCATTTTTGCCCATCTTTAAGGCAAATAACTAGTGATGATAAGGTGGTAGTGCAAGGGGAAGATCTGGCTGCTACTGGTCAAAATACAAAATAAGGCAAAATATGCATATGAGGGTTATAAGAAGGTATAAAATGCCATATCATCAATGCTGATGCTTGTAAATGAATTTCATATTTGAGTCCTTTCTCATGAAAGGACTCAACCTGTTTCAAAATGCTTTTGAGCCTAAAAGTCAGTATCACATGAGAAACTGGGAATTCTCACGTAGCAACTACGTAGATGTTCTGTGTTCTATGGCCCCAGAAACTAGGAAAGAGGTGCTGACAATGTATTAGTAGATTATTAAAAATGTGTCTTTCTAAAGAAGATAGATTTTTATTTCATAAAAGACCTTCTAGACATACTCTTTCTTCTGATCAAGAAAAGACCGTTCTTCAAATTTAGTGGAGATTCACATTTTAATATCCAGGAAGCTATTAAAGGAAACCCTTTGTTATCTTTAAGTGATGCCTGTCAGCAATTCTGAAATAAGACTACCACACTATCCTTAGATTCCTTATATAAAGATAAGCAAACTGTATGACTATCATTTTGGGTAACAAATCTATATAACATAGTAACAAATATACTTAAAAACTGTAGATTAATACTCAAAATTATGTAGAGACTAAAGTTAAAACAAGCAAATAAACAAATGACAATGAAACCAGTAGTGCCACCCATGAAAGGAAGGATTCAGTGTGTTTTGGGTTCAGTGTGATTCAGCCTAATCTCTCATACCCAGATCATGACCCTATCAGATGGTGAATAGACAAAACAAAAACAAAAACAAAAAAAAAAACTTCACTATAGATTCCTGTACAGACTGGACCAGAAAAGATGACAAATGAAATTTCACAACTTGTCTTATAAGTTAAAAAAAAAAAAAATAGTGTGTATATTGTTTGGAGAAACAGGGAGGAAACAAAGATTCCAATAATTAAAATTATTTTCTGATCAAAAATATATTCTGATCAACCATGATTTATTGCATGTGACCTGTTTCTCTCAAAGCACAAAATATTTCTTAAAATTAATGACAGAGTAGTAAGAATACATGGAATTTGAGAGGGGAAATAAGGTCCTATAGAAGACAGGGACAAAGATAAGGGCATCCAGCTGTGTCTTTGACGTGCAAACAAAGTTTCTTGGAGTAATTAAATGGATAGGAGAGAGAAGAGGACTTGATATGAGAGAAAACATGAACCTGCAGGAGTTCAGTAGGCTGAGTTGAATTTACAGAATAAATTGTTTTGCTTTGTTTTGTTTATTTTTAGCTCTTAAAAAAGTATTTGAATATAGTTTCTATTATTTGAGATTTTCATGCTGTTGCAGTAATTAGCTCTAAATGCAAAGATCTTGTCAAAAACACAGTGGTTAGAAATTTTTGTTCAGGACTAAAAAGCAACATTTGCAAAGTCTTTTACATTATAGCTCACTGGCACCAAAAACATGCATGTGCAGGCTTTATCATGCATTCTACGCAGTAAGTGGGAGGAATAGGCTGTATTTGTATACCTAATAAATTCAAATCAGTTTTAAGGTTACCAATATTCTTCCTTTATCTCAGTAAGCAAATCACTCATAATTTCTGAGATATATATTTATGATTATTAGCTAATCTAGTTATTGTTACCTTAATCTTAATTCTTTTCTCAATTGACAGAGAGCAATTATGACTTCAAAAAATTTTACCTGTGGAATTATAAATTTCTATGGCAGTGTGATGATCTGGAAAAAAGGATGAGTAATTCATAGTATAATATTTGCTATCCACATGGTTTGTGTTAGCAGTACCTGCACATATGAAGACCTAGATTTCAAACTTTATGTCTATAATCAGAACATATGTAGTAACAAAATGTCGCTTGTACTCCTCTATTTCTTACTATTCTCGCTATACATAATAATTGCATGCAATCTCCATATCAATTGCACAAGCTGATGACCAGTGCTTTATCTAACTAGATCAGTTCCCTGATAAAAATCCTTTAATTCTTGACTCACCATCCCCTTCACAATACTCAGAAACCACACTACATGTCTATGGGCACCCCATCCTCTTGTCAGATGTCCGTCCTAGTTTTAGCCATATTGAATTATTTCAATTTTGCTTTACCAGCTGGCGTGGGTTCTCATCTTTCACCTGTGTACTTGTTATTTTATCTGCATGAATTTTTGTTCCACCTCCTCACCTGACTAGTGCATACTTAGCTTTCATGGTTTAAGGTAGATGTTACCTCTTCCATGAATCCTTCCCCAGGCCTCTCAATATGGGTTAGGTGCCTCTTAAAATTGTTTCCCATGCACCTTGTCCTTTATCACAAGCTTTGTCACATTGTATTTGCTCATGTGTTTGTGCTTCCAATAAAACAGAAGCTGTGTCTTAGAGGCAGGGAATGTGAATTATATCCTTGCTTTTCAAATACCCAGTACTATTTTTTGGTCATTAGTAGTTGGCTCATAAATGTCTAGAGAATAGATAAGTAAAAATATCCAGATGAACACTGTTTCTCCCTCCCTTTGTGGGAGCATTTTAAGGTTGGCTTAAGAATGCTGGGTTATACTCGATATGCTCTGTCTTCATATCGAGTTTTTATTCATTTAATTCATGGGTTAGAGAAAATTGATTTTCTTGCTTGACTTCTTAACTCAGCAGTACAGTTTTGACAAAGCTGGAGCCTGGTGTTTTTGTTTATTTGTTTTTGTGTGCTCCAAATGGATTTCATTGGTTTGTTCTGTACTGTTTACTACTGTAACCTGAATTTTAATGAGAGCTTTGAAGTGTCACAAGATGTGTATGTGTGTGTGTGTGTGTATGGCGTTTGTGAGGAAAGAAAGCCCAAGGTTACTCTGTTCAATAACTATTATCCTTTATTTTCTTTTACTAGACTAGCTTATGTCTATTATTAGTGATATGTCTTTTTATAACAATATCTCAAATGATTATGGGATAATTACTACCATACCCACCCCCCAGGGAATTTGGATACAATTTAGAGAAGGATCTATTCTCTGTTTGAAATTTTTCCTGACAAGATGTAAATAATTTTATGCTTCTGAACAACTGAACAACTATAATTGCTAAAGTTGTTGAAAATATTTCATTATATTATCTACTCATCTATAAACAAAGGTTTTAATTTTGATATCTAGAGTAACATAGAATGCAAATAATCTACTCTGCCTTTCCCAGGACAACCCTTCAAAAATTGAAGACAGTAAGCTTTGTACATTACTAAATATTTCCAGTTCCTTCCATCATTCCACATATAGCACTATTACAGATATTTCTCCATACAGATCACACTTTTCCAGACACCTTGCAGCCAGTTAATGTCTCTCTTAATATAAAAATCCCCAAAGTGAATACAACAGACCAAACACTGTGACTAATGCAGAATATTATGGAGATATTTCCTTCCATCTTCTGGATAGTATCAGGGTTTCTACTGATAAAATTTGAAATATTTAGGTTATTAAGTATGAAATATCCGATTTTCTTAAGTGCTAAGTTTGACAGTTGATATCGCTGACATTTCACTTTGACACTTCTAGTTTTATTTTTGTTATGAAGATATATCCTCAGTCTTTCAAATGTATGTTTTGGCTTGTGATTATCTTTCAAATTTTTTAGAGCAACTTTTGTGAAACCATGGATAAGTCAAAACTCTGTGTTATTTTTGAATATGAGTTCTGTCATAGAACTAATGCTGCACAGACTGCTCGAAATATCAACAAAGTATTTGGGAATGCTGTGGCTAATGAACACACATACATCAATGGTTTGAGAAGTTCTGTTCTAGTGATTTTATTCTTGAAAATGAGCCACATGGGTGACCTGAGACCAAGGTGGGTAATGATGAGTTGAAAGCTGTAGTAGAAGCAAATCCATTTCAAACTATGAATGAATTAGCAGCAAGGTATGACAATACTATTGCAACTACATTGGACTGTATGAAACAAATCAGCAAGGTAAAGAGGCTGGACAGATGGGTACTGCATGAATTAAATGAGCATCAGAAAAGAAATCATCTTGAAGCTTGCCTTTCTTTGCTGTCATGACAGAAAGGGGAACCATTTCTACACTGTATTGTTATGTGTGATGAAAAATGGATTCTTTTGAACAATCACAAACACTTGGCACAATGGTTGAATAAAGATAAAGATAAAACAGAGTCCAAAACCAAATACTCATCAAAAAAGCTAATGGTCTCTGTCTGGTGGTCCAGTGCTGGTATTGTCCACTGCAGCTTCATGAAACCTGGTCAATCGATTACAGCAGATGTCTATTGCAACCAGTTGATGAAATGATGAGGATGCTTGTGATTAAGCAGCTGTAATTCGTTAATAGAGACAGGCCAAACCTCTTACAAGACAACACTCAACCACATGATGCACAAGCAACACTGCTCAAACTACAGAAGCTGGACTTGGAAACCCTCTGTCATCCACCATATTCACCTGACCTTGCATCAACTGACTACCACTTCTCCCAGGCTTTGGACCACTTCTTCCAAGGAAAAATATTCAATTCTCAACAAGTTGTGGAAAGCGCCTTTGGCAATTTCATTGCCACTTGCTCTTCAGGCTTCTTCACTGCTGGCATAAACAAGCTACTGTTAAGATGGCAAAACTGTGTGGATAATTTAGGCATATACTTTGATTAATTTACTGCTTCTTGTTTGAGATATAATAAAGCACACTTTTTATTTGAAATCACATATTCTGTATTTAATGACCTAATAGCATTTGTTGTTGATAACCATGCTTCATGGTTAGCTAAGACTGTTATCAACTGATTTTAAATGTTAAATTTTTGTTAGCACAATAAATATCTGAAAATCCTATTTTCAGTAAAATAGTTTTATAAAAGTATTTTATGGAAGTATCATACCTTATATAATCCTCTATTTCCCATGCTACTTTCAGTTCATAATTCTGATTATGCATCCAGTATTTTGGTTATTGTCCTAAACTTCATCTTTCCTCATTCATTAAACTAGCCTTCTATGTTTGTTATGTAATCACTTTTTATCTGCAAAGTTGTAATAATATCCATCTGTCTTAATAATAGTTTAATAATGTATATGTGAAAACTTATATTAAACACTTAACATTCCGCAGTGTCTACATAGCCAACCCTCAATAGCGATCAGTTTGCTATCCTCTTTCCACTCATCATCACCTCTTACAACATTTATGAAAAATACAAGGTTAAATTATAAGATACCACCAACAATTTCCCTCTAGATTCATTATGATCTATTAACAATATATTAATAATTGGAAGTGGTGATTAATTAACTATTAATATGCCAACCTATAAATCATTCGGTCATATCCCATATCATTTTAAATGTATTACAGTAGAATTTGTTAGTGACTTACAGAAATCAGATACATTTATCTACACTGCTTACCTTTTCTATCCCTTTAATAACTAAAAGGAACCCCAAAGCTGGTTTTCCAAGATTTGTTCTTACTAAATTCATTCAGCTACTTAAGTGATTAATGAATCAATTCTCTTTTGTTTTTGAGTTTTAAACATAACATAACATAATATACATGCATTATGCAGTGACTAATTTCTCCTAGATTCTATTCTGTCTTGCTTCCATTTTGTGATAGAAACTAACTCCAGTTATCAGAGCATTAGCAGTGCATGTGGCTGCCCAGCTAAAGATCATATTTTATGGTCTCCTTGTAACTGCATGTGGACCTATGTCTAAATCTTTGCAAATGGAATATGAGTAAAAGTGGTATGTACAACTTCCACATCATCCTAAAAGAAAATCGCTTGCTTTCCGCTGCCCCTCTACTCCCTTACCATAGGCTAGAAAGAGACATGCTGCTGATATACAGTTCAACAATTTGATAGTGGAGTATTAGGACAGAAGGAAGCCAGATCCCTTCTTGACACTGTGGGGCAGAATTACCTACCTCTACACTACATAATACGTAAATGAAAATAAGCTTCCATCTTGTTTTTAGCTTCTGTATTTGGGGTCTATTTTTTATAGCAGATTACCTTATAGCCTAATTTTTGTCCCTATATAATCAATGCTGAAATTTTAAGTATTAACTTTTACCATATTTGCTTCAAATATTTTTTAAAAAACAAAATAAATATAACAGATACTATCAAACATTCTCCCAATCATATTTTGCTCTCTCCACAGAGGTAATCACTTTTCTGACGTCAGAGTATATCTACTGAGCCAGACCATACCACAAAGACTAGTAGGAATGACTCCTTATTGCTTTCACTCTGGTTTTCTGTTGAACCCGCAAACAAGCAGTGAAAAAGATGCACTAGCAAAAGACTACAAAATGAGTTAGTAAATGGAGCTTCTCAATGACTGTTTAGTTGCTCATAGAGTGAATTAATAATCTGGTGAAGAGTATAGTCTGTGCAGAATGAGAGACTTGGCATGCTGAAGAATCCTAGCAGGTTTTAAAACATTAGGCTTAAGAAGGGAACATGTAAGTTAGTACTCAAGGTCTACTTGATACATTAAAAGCTTTTATTTTGCTGTATCACAATGATATTCACTTGTGATTGCATCATCAGACTTTAAGAATATTGAGCCATGGCCTATCACAGCTTTATGCTTTTCCAACATTCAATAATATTTTTAAATCAGATGCTCAAAATTCACAACCTAGTAATTGAATTCAGAAATAAAGAATTGTTAAAGTATGAGCACCCAGTTATACTCTACTGTCACTGTGTAAATATTTTTTAAGTTATATTAAATTTATATTAGAGTGCAATCCAGTCAAAACTAGTAAAAATGAGGTAAAAGTGCTAAGAAGAGTGATGATTTTACTATAGAGTTTTTATTGAGATTTAGAGCACTCTGCTTTTTAGTATGCATAAAAATTCATACCAGTAGAGAAAAATGCATGCCACATAATGAATGCAGTCATATAAAACTGGTTGGATACTATCTCAGAGTAGACATTTCCAAATGAACCAACTATGTTTATATCAACAGAATTAAGCATTAATATCCAACACCAAAATAATCCATCCTTTGATTAGTTTAGTTCCCTACTGAGCTGTATACTTTATCACCTTTGCCTGTTTTACTGAATCAATACCACTACATATATATGTGTGTATGTGTGTGTATGTATATGTGTGTGTATATACACACACACACACACACACCCCTACAGGTTTTATTTTCTCCAGGGTCCCAAAATTAATGATAAATGTGGGAAAAATGTTGGTGATACAAGTTTAAGGAATAAGGAATGTTTGTTGAAGAACAGTATAAAATGTAAGCTTCAGCAATTCTTAGTACATGCTAGGGACTAGAGCTTGAACTTTACCTGAGAGCCAAAAGAAATATTTCAACCACAATACTTTAAAAGTTAATCTCAGTAATTGGGTGTTATCATGGGATTCCTTTGAAAACCGAACCTGAGGAAAAGGTTCAGATATTGCTAGGATCTGAATGTGGCTCCCAAGGTTCATGTGTTGGAACTTAATCCCCAGTGCAACAGTGTAGGGAGGTCGAGTCTAATAAGAGGCTCTGCCCTCATTAATGAATTGATGCTGCTAGTCATTGTGAGAGTGGATTTGTTATAAATGCGAGTTTGGCCCCCTCTTGCTTCTTGCTCTCTTGCACTCTCTTGCCCTTTCACCTTCCGCCATGGGATGGCACAACAGGAAGGCCTTCACTAGATGTGTGCCCCTCAATCTTGGACTTCTCAAGCCTTCAGAATTGTGAGAAATAAATTTGTTTTCTTTATGGATTATCTAGTCTGCGGCATTTTTTTATAACAGCATGAAATGAACCATGACAGACGTAGACTGCTTGTTTGGGGAAGTCATCTGGAGAATAAACGAAGAATAAAAGCCAGTTTGAGGGTCCTTTATCTAGTTAATTTCCATCATAGACAACTGTGGCCTAATTCTTAATTCCATTAAGCATGTTCTGAATATCCGTACAGATTGTGTCTGAGAATTCTCTGACTGTTACATGGTGAAGGAGAGTTGTGTTTTTTGTTTTGTTTTTGTTTTTTTTATTAAATCTCTGCTCTTCCTGTGACATGTCTTTAATTCCAAGCTAAGGAATTTAAATTTGATTTTGAAAATAATAATGTATTATTCATTGAGCACTATATATGACACAACAACTTTTCTAGGTATTATGTTATCCACATTTCAGATGACCAAAATAACATTAAATATTATGTAAATATACAAAGCACATGAATATATAAATATTATTGAAAATAACAATAGCATTGTATACATTTCCCAAGTTTACCCAGTAGTAAGTGGCAAGGCTAGGACTTGGAGATAGCTGTTCAGTCAGGAAAAGGAAGGTATAATAAAATTAATGTACTATGGGAGAGTTGAACTTAAGAATTATAAAACTATCATGTAGGAAAATCACCAGGAATGGTGCAATGCCCCAGGGATAGTAAGGGGTGGGGGATAATACTGCACTTGCATCTGGAGGGACAAGGGAAGGAGAGCATTAAATAAAGAAAATCACATGGATAAGAGTTGTAGCTTTTTAGCAGAATACAACCAGATCAAGACTGCAAGGACAGAACACAGAAAATAAGTGATTTACACAAAACTGAAGACCAAGAAAGATACAAATGCAGTCCATGATATTTCAGCCTCCTGCTGCAGACTAAAGCAAGTTGGAGATGAGGAGAGAATAGATCTGAATAGAAGACAAATAGAAGATATCTAGTAAAAGAGAACCAGTGGATTCCAAAGTCATATTTTTTTTTTTTTTTTTTTTGAGACAGAGTCTCGCTTTGTTGCCCAGGCTAGAGTGAGTGCCATGGCGTCAGCCTAGCTCACAGCAACCTCAAACTACTGGGCTCAAGGGATCCTCCTGCCTCAGCCTCCCAAGTAGCTGGGACTACAGGCATGTGCCACCATGCCCGGCTAATTTTTTGTATATATTAGTTGGCCAATTAATTTCTTTCTATTTATAGTAGAGACGGGGTCTCGCTCTTGCTCAGGCTGGTTTCGAACTCCTGACCTCGAGCAATCCTCCCGCCTCGGCCTCCCAGAGAGCTAGGATTACAGGCGTGAGCCACCGCGCCCGGCCAAAGTCATATTTTTAATCAATGTTATTAAATCATTTAGATTAAATATAATCTAAATATTCATTTCATAAGTTTGATCTACAAGGTAATGTTTGAAAAATATAGGATGGAAATGGGGAAATCAGGTTGATTTACATGATCACAGAGAGAGTACTGGGGACTTGCCAGTGTTGTTGTAGTCTGTATGGACTGATTAGATGACAACTAAACTATATATGCAAATATAAGACAAGGAAGAGTAAAAAATAAGTTATGTGTGAAGCATGGATGCCTTGCACAAAATGATACTATTAAAAGAAACAGACAAAACTGAAAAGGGAGTGGGTTTAAGAAGAAATATTATTATTTAATTTGGCAGCAGATTGTATATGAAATTCTAATGAAATCTACTGATGAAAATATCTAGCATGTTGTTGGAAATGCAGGAATGTATCTCAAGGGAAGGTTAGGATTGGGTACAGATGAGAGTGTGACCTGCAAAAAGGTGATATTTATAGGCATGAGTTAGTATAAAACACAACATTAAATATATAGAGAGGCCAGGCACAGTGGCTTACATCTGCAATCCTAGCATTTTAGGAGGCTGAGGAGAGAGGATCACTTGAGCCCAGGACTTCAAGACAAGCCTGAGCACCATAGCAAGAACCGGTCTTCACAAAAAATATAAAAATTAGTCAAGCATAGTGTTGCATGCCAGTAGTCCCAGCTATTCAGGAGGTTGAGGCAGGAGGATCGCATAAGCCCAGGAATTTGAGGTTGCAGTGAGCTGTGATGCCACCCTATTCCAACCGGCCAACAGAGCAAGACTCTGTCTCAGAATAAATAAATAAACAAACAAACAAATATAGAGACAAGAGCTTTACATAATGGGTATATTTAGATGAAAAGTTGCATTCACTGGGAAGATATAATAAATTTAATGTTGTGCCTAAAACTTCAAAATATATAAAGCAAAAGTTTACCAAACTAAAAGTAAAAACTGAGAAATTAATCTTTACAGAGAATTTAACCTATTCTAGAAATTAATATATTAATCAGTCTAGTAATATGTAAATTCATAAGTAGAATGATACAAATTAATGAGTTTAATCTAGTGGATGTATAGAAAGATACTGGAACCAAGACTGCAGTCTATGGATTCTTTTCAAGAACATTTGGGAAGAGTAAACAAAAACAATGCAAAATATAC
Source organism: Microcebus murinus (assembly GCF_040939455.1). Taxonomy (NCBI): domain Eukaryota; kingdom Metazoa; phylum Chordata; class Mammalia; order Primates; family Cheirogaleidae; genus Microcebus; species Microcebus murinus. The sequence goes on from NC_134109.1 coordinate 66,096,178, forward strand.
ATCAATATTTTTTAAAACAAAATCTATTCCCATCCACTAAAGTGGTAAAACATTCAGAAGATATCATGTAAGAATATCTTTAAGAACTTGGGACAGGGGAATTTTTTTTAAAAGGTACCATGATCACAAACTATTAAAAAATGAGTGATTATTTGGACTGAGTTGGAATTATGTAATTGTATATATCAAAAATATAGTAGAGAAAATGAAAAGAAAACTCAATATTAATACTTGTCACACACTGACAAAAGATTAATATACAAAATACATATTTAAAAATGCCTACATCTCAGTTAGAAAAAGTCTACAATATATAAGAAACATGTAAAAAACATGCGCACACAGAATGCAAGAAAAAATATGCAGAAAGATGCTCAAAATCGTCATCAGGAAATATGACAACAATATACCACTCATACCCACCAAATTAGCAAAGATTAAAAGTCTGACAGTATCATTTGTTGGTAAATAGGGATCTAAGGACTTTTACACTATTGATAGTCACATAAATTGATACTACCTTTAAGGAAAACAATATGTGATTACTGAGTAAATTTGATATATGCCAAAAATTTGACTTACATGCTCTAGCAAAATGCTTGCATATGTGCCCAGGAGAAATGCAGAACAACATACATAGGGATATTGTTTATAAGGACAAAAGATTGGTAATTAGCTAAATTTTCTTCAGTAATGGAATAGGTAAATTTGTTACAGGCATAAATGAACACATGAGAGCAGGAACAATTGCATGGGGATGATCACCTGGGGAAGTCAGCCACATTGTGCAACCCAGGTCACATGCAGGTATTCTGGCTGCCAGGCCCAGGTGAAGTCCCAAGCAGCAGCCAGCAGCACCTGCCAGATCTTCGAATGAATGACCCCTTCACTGATTCCAGCCCCTAATTTTGAATCAACCCCAGCTGACACTGAGTGGAGCAAAGATAAGTTGTTGCCACCAAGCCAAATTTCTTATTTATGAGCAAAATAAATGTTATATAAGTTTTCAGACGGTTTGTTATGTAGCAATAGATAACTGGGAAAGGGGACTTAAAATATTATTAATACTGTATTTTAAGCTAAAGTGAAAGTTTATTAGTATTTATTTAATCATTCATTAAATTGCTCAAATAAACATATTATTTTTATGTATTATACATTTTATAGTTTAAAAATGTCCAAAATATGCTCTGTCATTTATGGTAGCAACACAAATATTAAAATATCTAAAAATAAAAAATATTCATGTCTGGTATAAAGATAATTTTGAAATCTTGACGTATTTAAATAAATAGAAAAATAATGAACACCATGCTCAGATTAATATCTTAATATTGTAATGATTTTAATTCTCCCTAATCTATGAATTCAATGGAATTCCATTACACCTAAAATAATTTCTGTAGTTCTTTTTTTAAATTAAGACTGAAAGTTTCACACATCATATTTATTTATATATATATATATTTATATCTTTAGTCTCTTAGTAATTTCTCAATTTTTATTCATGACAAAATTTTTGAAGATTCATTCTAGTTGTTATGCAGAAAGTCCCATGTTATAGATTTGTCTGATTGTTCTTTTCCAGTTATATGTCAGCAGTAAACAAATAGAAAATAAAATTTAAAATAGTGTCCTGAAAAATATCAAATGCCTTGAAATAAATTTAATAAATGATATAATTGACCTTACAGAAGAAAACATAAAATGATATTGAGATAAATTAAAGAATACCTGAATAAATGGAGAGATAGGTTATGTTCATGAATTACAATATTAATAATGCTAAAATAAAATTTTATGCAAAATAATCTATAGATTAAGTGCATTTTAGTAAAAGGATTCATTGTTTTTGCAAAAATAAGTTGAATTTAAAATTCACAGAAAATGCAAATAGTCAAGTATACACAAGACCAAGATTGCTATTGAGAACTTAGATTGCTATATATCAAGAACTATTAGAAAACTATAGGAAGAATTTATAATATTGGTGTAAGGGTGGACAAATTGAACCACTGAACAGAATAGTCATACCAGAAAGAGACCAACACATATATAATCACCTGATTTATGACCAAAAAACACTATAATACATTGAAAAAATAATGAACTTTTAAATAAAGAGGCAAAGTAATTGAAAACTGATATGAAAGAAAATATGCCTTCACTTCCGCTTTTGGTCATACCTATGTAACAGGGGCTAGAATTATCCTCCCATGTAAATATCTAGAAATGTTTATATACCTAAATACATAAACCACTATTTTAAAAGAGTACTGGGCCATGACTCCCCCTGAAAGAATAAAATTAAATGAGCCGAGCTCTATAATTGGCCAGGATTTCTGTTTGGAGACAAATTCTAGATTGCAGAACAAGGAGGCAGCACCCAAACAGAGTTCAGAATTCTCGCTGAGTTGAGAAAAGAAAGTGGAGTTCAAGGAAATCATGGTGACTAGATTATAATGGATTAAGTACCCAGGTGTGAGCTGTATTGATAACAGATAAAGTACAATTCAGGAGAATTATAATTACCAAGAAAAAATAAGGATATTTTATAATGATAAAGAAGTCAGTCAGTTCATCAAAAAATCAGAGAAATCAAAAATATGTATAAACCCAAAATTATGCTTCAAAATACATGAATCAAAATTGAAAAACTGAAAAATAGAAAGTTCAACAATTAGAAGTTTCTAAACATATTTCTCACATTAATTGATAGAACATTATACAAAGTACAATACTATCAATCAAATTGACTTTATTGACATTTCCATATACTGAACAAAGCACATCAAACAAAAACTGCAAAATTCACATTACTTTCAAGTGTACATAATCACCAAGATTCATGAAATTCTGAGTAATATAACAATTATCAATAAAACTATGAAATTAAAATAAGAGAATGTTCTCTGATAATGGAATAAACTGAAAATTAATAACAGAAAGACGTAAAAAATTCCCAATTATATTAAATAGCACATATCTAAATAATGTGTTTCAAAAGACAAATAACAAAGAAATTTAAACTTTGAACTTAATAAAGTGGTTTGAACTTAATAAAAATTAATATACAACATATGAAAATTTGTGGGATGTAAGTGAAACATTGTTTAACAGGAAACTTATAGTATGAAATGCTAATGTTAAAATATAAGAAAAGCATTAAGCCAATGATAATGCTTCAAATTAATAAATTATAAAAAGAAGACAAGTTAAAGCCAAAATACACAGAAAAGCAAGAGAAATTAATGAAATAGAACACAAAATAGTAAGGCACATCTTTTTCTTTACTGAGAAGTATCAGTTACTATATGGAATCAGATAGGATATCCAAATTTGTTCCTTTTCAAGATTGTTTAGGGTATTTTAAATTTGTTGCATTTCTAAATACATTTTAAAATACCAGCTTCTCAATGCTGAGCAAAATAACTGCTGGAATTTTGATTGGAATCACATTTAATTCATAGATCAATTTTAGGAAAATTGACATCTTAAAGTATATTTTTTTCAATTTGTAAACATGATATATCACTTTATTTTGGTCATTTAAAGTTTCTTTTAACAATGTTTGTATTTTTCAGTGAATAGCTCTTAACATATTTTGTTAGATTTATCCCTAAGTAGTTTATGCTTTAGAGGCTATTGTAAATGGTATTAAAATTTCAACTCTCAGCTGTTTGTTGCTAGGATATGGAATTAGAATCTAGCTCTGTATATTGACCTTGTATTCTCCAACCTTGTAAACTCACTTATTTCTGATAGGTTTTTAAAAAAGATTCCTTATTTGTATGTATAAGACTATTTTGTACTCCTTTTTTTAAAATATGTATTTCTGCTATTTGTGAAGATATTAGAGTAAATTTACAATGCTATGATGCAATAAATTACATCTTTTGTATATGTAATATAATAGACACTGTAATGGCTCCACTAAACATGAGTGACATGTCTCTTGACCACTGGCTTTCAAAAATTTTTGTTTAATTGTAGCCCAAAGTAAGACATATTGTACATTACAACATGATACACACACACACAAGCAAACATAACTGAGACAAATTTTTCCCACAATATTTACCTTAACAATGCATGATATTCTGTAATATTTTCTATTATATTGAATTGTATAACATTTTATTGAATTATATTTTAAAATAGTTCTCAAAATCCATTAAAATATTTGCTGTTGAGTCACAACTTACTATTTGAAAAGTAAATTATTGCAAAATGTAAGTATTGTAAAGTCCTTCCTGAACTGTTCCCACAAAGCTGATAAACCATTGCTGTGAACATAAAGGCTATAAAGTGTATTCATTCATTCATTCATTTGCATTCAACAAACATTTATTGAGCACTCACCATTAGTTTTCTAGAGTGGCTGCACAAAGCTGCACAAAGCACCACAAACTGGGTGGCTTAACACAACTGAAATGTATTCTCTTAGCGTCTGGAGGCTAGAAGTCTGCAATCAAGGTGTCAACAGTTACATATTCCCACTGAAGGTTTAGGAAACAGTCTTTCTTTGCTTTTACCACTTTCTGGTGGCTCCTAACATTCTTTAGTTTTTAGATGCATCCCTCCAATCTTTGCTGCCATCTCCACGTTGTCCTCTTTATGTCTGTCCTGTGTCCTCTCCCCTTTTATAAGAACATCAGTTATCAAATTTAGAGTCCATCCTTAATAAAGGATGAGAGCCTTTACTAATTTAATCTACTGGACTCTAATTCCAAATAATGTCACATTCTGATGTTCCAGATGAACATCAAATTTTGGAGGATACTATTTAAGGCACGCCACTACACTTAAACTGTTCTAGGTGCTAGGTCTATAATAATGACTAAGAGTTAAAAGCTTTGCCCTTATTCTAACAAGCACCCAAGAAAATGGAATGAGAGTCTATTTCCTAGACACCATTCTAAGGATTATCTAACCAGGAAAGAAAAAACTTATTGTAACTGCAAGAGAAAAAGAGAGTAGTCAAGCAGGATAAGCAAATTACCAGTTCACTGAACTGAAAGGCCACAGTAGGCAGGCTGTCAGATGAGCCAGGAATCTTCGTCAGTTCAGGTAGTAATAACAGAATACTATAAACTATCTAGCTTAAACAACAAACATGTATTCCTCACAGTTTTCATGGATGGGAAATCCAAAACAAAAGCATCAGCAGATCCACCGTCTAGCAAGGGCATACTTTCTGTTTTGCAGAAGGTTGTCTTCTCATTATATTGTCAACTTGACTTAGAGAAGAGAAAGAGTGAGAGAGCAAGATCTCAATTATCTTCTTAGAAAGGCACTAATCCTTTCATGAAAGCTCTACTCTCATGAACTAATTACCACCCAAAGACTCCACCTTCTAATATCATACAGCGAAGGTTAGCATTTTGACATATAAATTTAGAAGGAAACAGACATTCAGTCCATAACACAGAACAAGAATGCAATGGAGCACTCAAGATGTTTCTGAAGTATATTTGAGTTAAAGGTAAATGAGATATGTAATGAGCACAGACTATCTGGACTTGTTTTTTTCCTATATGTGGCTTGGCTTCAATGGAGTTGCAGCATGTTCTTCTAGAGGTCAAACCTTTTGTGCACAAAACTGATGTTACTCTTAAGTAGCTTGAGTTCTCAGAGGAAAATATATGCTCTTTACAATTCATGAATAATTTAATGCAGTAGTTCTTAAAATTCTGTGAACAACAGATTCATCTTTTTTAAAATCAAGAAGTGCCACTCTTCCCTCAAATTTCTGAATTCCATAGAGTGGGAACCAACCATATGCACTTTGAAAACTTTCACAGATGGTCCAGAAAACTTGAGTTTTAGGATAAAAAGGTCAATAATTAAGAAAAATGCTATATACATTTCATCTTTATCAGGGTATTTGCCTTGAGATTATGTGTCAATATCACAAAGTAAAAAGAATTATGAGAAATATATATACTTAGGAAAGTAAATTTAAGTGTCACTGGTTACTGTACATTGAGATATAAAAAATAAAAGCCCTAGCCTCTGATCTAGAATGGAAGCTCACAGTGTAGACATAGCAAAAAAAAAAGACATAAGGCTTACCTTTGATTACTCTCAATTTTGAATTCATTGTGTTAGATTTTCTTCACAGATTTTTCTACAGGAAGGAGAATATTTTCTCCATTTTCAAATGTTTTCATTTTTTGCCATTTGTTGAAATTTGCCGCAGTTAGTAACCAAAACTCTTGTTTGACTTGACTGTGATTATTTTTTAAGTTTCTAAAGTGTGATCAACATTACTTCTGCCCCTTATTAATATTTTATGGAAGGTCATTAAGATTTTCTGATTTTAATGCTGATGTCGCCCAATGGTTTTCTGGTTGTTTAGATATGATTATATTATTGCATATTATGTATTTCAAACACTAATGATATTACACTTGAGAATTTCATTTCTATAATTATAAATAAAAGCTCAAAAATCATGGTATTTTGTGAAAATGCCACACCTGTTTTCACTTAGATGCTCTCTTTCTTATCACTGTCTTATACCCTTAAGGAAACATTTAACAAAACTTCTCATAGATAAGACTTTTCTCATGGGCAAATAGTTAAATAGGTGCTAACTCTTCCAAAACCAATGCTTATTGATGTTTGCTCCCTGGCTGGCACAAGAACCTTTTGCACAAATGCTAAGAGGTTTTGTTGGCTCCACTATGCACTATAATTCACCCTGTTATGGAGGAAAACAGCTGTTTTGTGATCATGCTCTGGACATTTGCCATATTGGCATACTGAGTTAAAAATCCCAACTTGCCTCTCAGTACTGCAATTCAGTCTCTAGGCTATTGGAAAGTGAATGGAAGACAGAATCTTTGGACTTTCTCTTTCAAGTCAATGACTTTGGTTCTCCTCTGTAACTTAGGTTGTGTTTTGTTATTTGTTAATGGCCAAATTTGTAGCAATGTAGTAACAAAAATATTTCTTTAAATTTCATATCTCCAAGTCAAGATATTCAAAGATAACCATAATCACTTATAAAGTGAATTCCCTGTGCTGCAATTAGTGGTAGCATATAACTCCACAGGCTCATGAAGATAGTTTTCTCCCAAATTATGTACATAGCTCAGTGGCTGGTGTCAGCAGTTGGTTTGTATGCAATTTGAAGTTAACAAAAAGCCCTCAATACTAATTGCCATATTATTTTTAATGTACCCAAATACAGACTGCTGCAGGAGAAACATCAATGGGAATTCTCTTATCTCCATGAATGTAAAATCTCATAAAATGAAACTACATTTTAAAAGTTTAATCTTATGGGGTTTTAACATTAATACACAAGACACTCAAGAATTTTGTAAAATAGCCTGAAACAATTCACATGGAATAGTCCATTTGATAGTCAGAAAATCTCCCATCACATTTCTGAATAATGCTAGGTCCATTTAAAAAACAAGAATATGATGAGAGACATTGAGAAGAATAAAGAAATTACTTCCTTTCTTAGAGATGCATCAATTTCCAGATTCCTTTGGATGCAGTTACTATACTATTGTGAGATTTCTCTAATTTAACCATTACACCATGGAACAATCCACTAATAACTCACTAAGGATCATTAAACTTAATTTAAGGCAGTTAGTGGTTTATCAAAGGGACAAAACCATTAATTCCTTCTCCAAATGGACTCACTGGGCATGCAGATTTGCAAATCCGTTGTCTAGATGAGGAAGACATGCAGATGCATATGCATTTTAATTATTCAGCATAAATAATGACCAACCAATTTGAAGAGCACAATTTCTATTCTACTCTTGTGTTCTTTATACTCACAGCCTAGGTTTGTTTGTAGAGGGATAATATTATCAAGACTTTATCCATAAATCATGATAAACTTAAAAATATTTGTAAATTTTAGAGTGTAAATTACTTCCCCAAACTCTCTACTTTCAGATATGAACAAAGAAACACTCCAGTTTCTTGGAAAGTCTGAACCACCATTGTTTTCAGAGGAAATTGAGGTAGAAGTCACAATACTGAATGTTTGCAATGAAAGAGTAGGGCAAGAGCATTCTTTCATATTCCAGGAGATATAAGTCATGCAAAGAAGATTTGAGCAGATCACAACTAACCTGGCACCAGAGGCAGTTTCATAGATGCCATATGGTTGTATTTCTTCTGTATGTGCAAAACAACCAATTCCACAAATCCCATTTCCAACACTTGGAGAAGAGGATAATCAAGGAAGAGAAAGGCATAAATCTGAAACCGCATCACTGATTGCTTGGCCATGGGATGAAAAACAGTTCAAGAGTTATCAATTTCTAAATCATTTTCAGAAAATTTATTTGGGGGTTGGGCAAATTCACACCTAACAGGTACAATGCCCACTATCTGGGGGATGGACACACTTATAACTTTGATCCAAATGGCACAAAAGCAATTTATGTAACCAAAATATTTGTACCCCTGTAACATACTGAAATTTAAAAACAGAAAATTTATTTTGCTTACATTTATTTTGTGATAGAAGACTTTTACTTTCTTTAAAAGTCTGCTGCAAGCAAATGTAATAAATATTAAAAGAGCAATTATTTCGTGAGAAATATTTATGCATTGTATCATATTCACTTATAAAACACTTTAGAACAAAATAAACATTTTGTGTCATGACAATGCCAGCAAGAAGAAGTCCATTGATTATATTATACAAGGTGGAATTTTGGTTTGTTTAAGGAACGTTGTCACCTAAACTTTCTAGTTTCCTTAGAAAGGTCTTCATGCCCTGTACCTAAAAATATGTCATTGTAAAAGAGGACTTGAGAATGTTTATGTCTAACATAAAATATCTGCTGCTGAGGAAAAAAACAAGTGCTTGCAGTTCTTCAGCCCCCAACATGAGCCAATACTTGAGAAAAGAATTGTGTTTGCTTTCTACAGTACTATTCACAACCAAATTATCCCAAAGTGCTTTACAAAGTAATTAGTTGGAAACTAGTATGAGAGTATGCAGGCAAACATAGGAGCCATTAAGACGCTCAGCAATAGCTCACACACTGCTTTGGACATAAGAACCTATTTTTTTGAGAGTTGAGCTGTTAGTTCAATTATAGAGTAATTTAATAGAATAATTGGAATTCCTTTGGGTCTGGTAAGTTTTACAGATCATCAAGAATGATAAGCTAAGTTTCTATATTCTTTTAATTTCTCAAAAGGTCCAAGTGTGAATTAAAACATATATAGTCCCCCAGGTAATTTATTTACAAGAAATGATTGTTATGAGGTTGATTAATAACAGAAAAATACTTCTATGATTCTTTCCAAAAGATATTATTTCACAAATTCCTTTTTTTTACCTTCACCAGTTGACAAATGTTTTCACTTGTATTTCTTTAAGCATTGTTTACACAAGGATACAACTAGAAATCCTTTTCTCATTCTCAAGGTATTTAATTCCTACCCTTCCCTTGTGCCCCAATTTAGATCTAAACTCTTTCATGAAAAATTCATTAATTGAAATACCCACTTTATTGATTTTATATCACATTTCTTCTTGTGTTTATCAGTTGGCCTTGACTCAGGTTATTTTTGATGATCATTTATATTTTGACAATAAATTCCATTAGGGCACTGATAAAGTTTATCATTTCATTATATTAACAATACTTTGGGCAGGGAAGTGGCACAACCACGTACATGGTTTTCAAAGCTTATGTAGACATCAGTCTAGAAGTTGTATTGGCAAGAGCAGATGGCAGGTCTTCTGTTCTTATCTAAGAAATCATCGCACCATGATGGAGCAGTTAACAAACAGCCAAGCTTCTGACATCTACTCTTTCACGAGTCCAAGGTTTCTTCCTTCTCACCCATGTTCCAAATTCTTTTGATCAACAAGCTCTCTTTCGCTGTCAATTCGCACATAAATAACCACGCACAGGCAGATTCGGTAACATAACTAACTACTGTCTTCAGCTTTTCACCATTCTGAGTGTCAAAAGCAGCTGATGGATTAGCTCAGCAGCTGTCATATCATTTCTTGCCTTCGTCTGTTCCTCATGTCACAGCATGGACTGCCCCCAGTGGGCACCTCTTTCTCCACAGGAGAAAGGAAAATATTCAATTGGGAAGAATGAAACAAACAATTAAAAAGGGTACTTGGATTTTTATCTAACATGCATCATAAAATGTTAAGGGTCTTTTGCTGTAAAACCTGTACTTAATTTACTTCTCACACAATTGTTGAATGTGCACAGAGACCCTCATTTGAGTATTTATTAAATAAAGGTCATTGAAAACAATAGTTTCTGTTAAGCAGAAGTATGCTTTGTCGATTTGAATTTTTCTGTCACTTTTTTTTTTGTCTTGGGCAGGGACTCAGTTTGGAAGTCTTTTTGGCCATGAGGCTTTCTTGGTAACAGGTGCAGCCTGTTATCAGCGAAACTAGATAGGTGCCATCTGCAGAATCTGGAAGGTAGAGCCCGGTTTGATCTCAGGGGTTGTAGCCTGCACTTCATTAGCCTGACTGACTCACTAGGAAACACTGTCCTGGGTCAGAAGACAGTCGATCACATTTCAAGACTGGGTCGAGTTGCCTGAGATGACGCTTATGTCTCAGCCACCCTGGGAATATGGAAGCTATGTGATACTGTAAGTGTCAGTTTGGGCCGTCTGGTTTACCAGTGGCGAAAAAACAAACCAAGAAAATGTATTCAAAATGGACTTTATTAACTCACATACAGAACAGTTCTGGTAAAGGCTTGCCTTGTTCCTGGGGCTCATATGATGTCACCAGAGGTGCTTTCTCTCAAGCACTTAGCTCCGTGTCGTCTGTGTTAAATCCCTTCTCTTCTTGGTGCCAAAATGGGTGCAACAGGTCCAGCTTTATATCCTTGGACATTCAAGTTCTATAATCCCAGTGGATATCTGATTACAACTCTTTAGCTCTGACTGTGTCAGGTGTTCTTTCCTGAAACAATCACTGTGGACAAGAGAATGCAAAGCCTGATTGCAGAAATTAGAAAGGAATCAACAGTCATCAAATCAGCAAGAGCTAAAAGTAATGGAAGGTTGGTCCACTGAGGGAAGTTGAGGCCTTATTTGGGAGGGAAAGGGGATATATATTATAAAGGGCGAAAACTGGATGACTACTACACCATGAATAGAAAAAAATTTTTCTTGTTCTAATAGAGGTTTGTTGCAGTAGTAATGACATTCTTTGTGACATGATGTTCGTATATTTAGGTGGACATTGAATAAAATTTGCATAAATATTTATATTAAAATATTGTCCTAACAGTTTTATTTAAAAATTCTAGGATTATTAAAAATAATTATATTCACTAAAATAATATGTTTCCTAAATATCCATATAAAATATATAATATATATTATATTGTGTCCTAAATATATATTGATATATAAATACAATATGGATAATTATTATGTATGATATATAATTATATCTATACATATAATTCATATAATATGCATATATAATTATTTTATTAACATGTGAATTGCACACACACACACACACACACATATATATATAGGACACATTTGATCCTTTAATGGTATTTTATCATCATTCTAAGCTCTGAATGTCTCTTTGTGTTGCAGTACCCTCCAGAATGGGGAAAATAGGCTCTCTCAGTTGAGTTAAAGTTTCATGGTATGCAGGAATATCAAAATATTTTCCCCAATTTTATAATTCTATTATTTATTAATTCAAAATATTTATTAACTCCTTTTTGCCTGACACTACGTTAGGAATATAATGAACTGCAAAGACAGAACCTCTGCTCTCATGAAATTTAAGCAGAGTGGTGATTTAACCAGATTTGCTTTTTGAAAAGAGCACTCTCATTAATTTTAGAGAAGAGATTGTAGGAGTGTCAGGAGCATATATAGGGAGACTAGTTATGTGGCTACTACAGTAGTGTGGGAAAGGAATGAATCTAAGTTTAACTTAAGCAGAAATATATGACATAAAGTGGCAAAAATAGAAAATTTCAATATGCATTATGGACAAGTTACCAATGGATAAGAATTGAGAGTGAGGTACAGTGGGGCATTAATGTTGCCTCCTATAAATCTAACATGGAAAAATTGAATGGATAGTTCTCATTCTAATAAGGAATATTGACGAAGGCTGGGTGTGAGAGACACTGAACATTTTACTTCTCCTATAACACTAATAGTATGCCTGGTATTCTACTTAGTTCTGGACCTATATTATTCCTAATCATAATATTATTGCTTCATTCAATAACAGATCAAGTCTTATGAGTTTCATCTTTACCTTAGTGTACACCATTTGTAGCTCTTAGTAGTTAGTATTCATTGGGCTCAAGCCACTTTTGTGAACAAACAGGATAAATGCATAAGCAAATAATAAGCCATACATTGCAGTGCCTATCAATATACTATCACATTTTATTTCATTCTTTTCAGAATTATCTTCTCTAGGAATCCTTTGTAAAAGACAAAATTCTGAAACTTTGAAATAATAAATACCTTTAAAAGTATAATCTGATTTGTAATTATTTGAAATAATTTATCCCCTTTTAGGGGGATTATTTTTTTTATTTCAATAGATTTAATAGTGCAAATGTTTTTTGGTTATATGCATGCATTGTACAGTTGTGAAGTCTGGGCTTTCAGTGTACCTGGTCCCTGAATGGTGTACGTTGTACTGCATAGGTAATTTTCATTGCTCACCACCATCCTACCCTTCCCTGAGTCCCCAGTGTCCATTACACTGCTCTGTATGCCCCTGCGTTATCCATAGCTTAGCTCACACTTATAAGCAAAAACCTGTAGTATTTGTATTTCCATTCCTGAATTGTTTTAATCACACAGGAGGAGGCAAGGAAATCATATTGGTTAATTTATTCTTCTGAAGTGACTAGAGAGAAAAACACATGCATCTTTTCTCTTATGTACATATGAGAAAGCTTTGGTCAAAAAAGACAGTTTCAACATTTAATGTTCCCTTTCCTTCCTCCACCCCCAGCATTAAGAAGTACATGAAGTGGGAAATACTGAACAAGAAGACTAAAAAATCAAGCAACAGAGAGATAAATGAAGCCATATCTTCCATGTTCAGGTATTTACATTTTGTCTTGAAGATGGGAAGAGCAGAATTCAATGAAATGAATTCCCAAAGAATCATAGAGAAGACTAATAAAATGGAAATTTGGTTCTTTGAAAAGATAAACAAAGTCAACAGGCCTCTCTCTAGATTAACTATAAACAGAAAAGAAAGTACTCTAATAAGTTAAATCTGAAATGAAAAAGGAGATATTACAACTGATAACACAGAAATATAAAATATCATCTCTGAATACTATAAAAATCTCTATGCACATAAACTTGAAAACATTGAAGAAATGGACAAATTCCTGAAAATACACAATCTCCCTAGGCCTGATCAGTAAGAAATAGGACTCCTGAACAGACTAATATCAAGTAACCAAATTGAAGCAGCAGTAAAAAATTTTCCAACCAAAAAAAGGCCTACACAAGATGGTTTCATAGCTGAATTCTACCAAACCTACAAAGAACTGGTAACTATACTGCAGAAATTGTTTCATAATATCGAGAAGGAAGGAATTTTCCCTAACTTGTTCCTATAAAGTCAATATCACCTTGATACCAAAGCCAGGAAAGGATATAACAAGAAAAGAAAACTATAGATAAATATCCATTATGAATATATTAATAGATGCAAAATTCTCAGTAAAATCCTAGCAAACCAAATTCAGCTGCACATCAAAATATAATCCACCATGACCAGGTGGATTATCCCTTGTTTTGCTATTTTACTTTCCAAGCATTTGTCATACCTGGATAATATTTATTTCTTTGAGTTTCAGGACTACATTGGTCTTCTTTGTAGTCTTATCTCATCCCTTACACTGTCTTGACTAAGAACTTGCTTGGTTGTTAGGCTTCAAAATAGTTGTCGTATTAATTTATTAGATGGTTTTTATCCTTCAGTGGCAAATGATTAGCTTTTAGAATATGTATAAAGAACATATCCTGTCTAACAATGTTCCTCCCACCAATTTTACTTTACCCAAATATTCCTCCTGGCTTGGAGTTATTTCACATAAAAAATGATTTTAACTGAGTCATAAATCTACTATATTTTTTCAGAGAAAAGAGATCCTAAAGCACACCCACAGGGTTATTTTTCAATCTTCTGATCTTGTAATCACTAGAGCTCAAATAGTTCCCCTGTTACTCTATAACTTTAAGACAAGAATTGATTTATTTTCTGACTTTCATCTCATTTTAAAAACTGCTTCAAAAATGAGGTCCATGTTACCTTAACACTGCCTCTTTCCTTGATACACGTCCTACTGTTAACTGAATACATGTCTGGAGCATTGCAAATATATACAGCGCACTTTCTATGCTAATCACTACATTAACCCTAAAATGATTTTCTCCTCAAAACTACCTTAGATAAAATAGCACTCTAGTCCTGGGCCAAAGTAATGCAGCATTTTCTAATGGAATCTCCTAATGGACCAGAAATCCTCAGTCCTGGACCAGTGTTATATCACTTGAGAACAGCTTAAAACAAATATGCATGGTGCACCTCACCCAAAAGATTCTGAATTTAATTGGCCTGGAGTAGAGCATAGACATTGATGATAATAACAATCAGCCAGCATGAGAAGGGCCACACTGGTCACTAATATACATATATATATTTATATATATATATAGATATACATATATGTATACTAATATACATATATATTTTATATATATAGTGTCTATATATATATGTGTGTGTATATATATATATATATATATATAGTGTCTATATTTCTGTTTTTAACAAAACACAAATCTAAAGGCCTAGGTTCTAGTTCTTTGTAACTCTGTCAGTAATCACCTTGTGAATATTAGCAAGCCATTTTAACTCTCCAAGTTTTAGCTTTTTCTTCTGTAAAATAAAATGTTTGGATGAGATTATTTAATCCTTTATTAGGCTAACAAATGTTTATTATCTACTAAATCCCAGACACACCAAGTTCCAGGTTGGGATGTAACCAATATGAACCTGTCCACGACCATGAATTTTTAAGAAGTGGCTTTTATAACTGGCAGGGCATTTTCATTTACAATTAAATTCTTGGGAAAATAAATTTCTAGTTCAACAAAAACTTTATAATTCCAAGCACTCTTTTCTTTCACCTTTTATTTACAGTTAATTGCTTAATCAAGTAATTAAATTTTTATATTGCTCTGAAGGATTTTTGTAGACAGAGGTCAGAATTGGTTTCTCATATTTTAATCACCACATGTTCTCACCATATCTTAGAAGGATGAAGTGGATAATAATAAGCTTTAATTTAGTTGTAGGAATGAATAATGAGGCAGAAACCATGGCCCAGGGGATAAGAGGTCAAACAAGTGGGCTAATGATATTTAGGGCAAGATGAGGAAGTACAACAGCTTCTCTGTTTCTGGTCCAGGAAAACCTGCTGGTATGATTACCCCAATCCTTAAAGTTAGGTCATTGGTGCCTAATGGTCCATCACAGAAGATTGTTTTCCCAAGACCTGATTACCCAGATGTGGTAGGTTTTCTGCATACACATTACCCACCTTGTCTTTTTATATGTACTCATACAAGGAATAGAATTATTCACACTTTCATTATCCATCTTCTCAAGAACTTTATTATTTTATCTTCTAGCTCATCTCTTAATCTCGACAGTATTCTCAACAACCACTCAGCTTTCTCTTACATGTTAATGTCATACAATGCAGGCAATGTCTAATTTTTCTCTTTTGTTTGCCTTTCTGTGCTATAGTATTTCTCCCAAACAGATAATATGGACCTCTGAGGCTTGCTGTATAAAGCATGCCAGGCTTCCTGATTTATAAATTATGAAGCAGGTTGTATCTGTGTACAGATATTTGGACCCTATTGATTTGGATTAGTTGTCTATTATGAGCCTTGGTAACCCTCCTCCACCCTGTCTAGCTTTATTATTTAACTTTTTGAATTCAGTTTGGGGTCTGAGCGTCATTTAGAGTAAAAGAAAATTAGCAATTTGGGCTGTTCCTATATTGCATTCACTCAGCAGAGCAGACTGAATATATTTTTAGGCACTGCATGTTTATAACCTAATTTTCCCTCATTACTTTACAGAGGTGACCTTGTTCTAATACCTTCGGCACCTGATGTTATAAAAGTGAAATTCTTTTCAAATCTGCTCTGTTAATGTGCTCCTGCTCAGAAACAAATGCAAGATAACATTAACATTCCAGCCACAAAATACCTGCTAATTTGCTTGCAGTGAAGATAGAAAGCTTTTCATTACATATCACAAACTTCATTTATGTAGAATGAGTCACCAGGCCTGCTGAAAAGCCAATGAGTGTCTAATCTCTAATGCTGCCTTCAGCTCTAACATCAATCCTCCCAGTGCAACTCATCTTTTATCAACTATTCAGTCTTTCTTTCTTTCTTTTTTTTTTTTAAATTTCCATCCTGTTACAAAATTGTGTTGTTCATCTGTCAAAACAGCTTTGATTTATGCTTTTTTTATATTACAGCTTCAGAGAAGAAAATACACACATACACAGGAATATGCTATTTTCTTATTAAGGTCAGAATGAAATGCATGCAACAGAAAATGAGCAACTCTGTTTCAAACAAATGATGGCATTATTAAGTTTATAAAAATTGCATTCCTGATCCTGAATTCTGCTTGATATGCATCCCTCCATGTTAACTTTCTCTTGAATGTAGTCTGCAGAAAACTGTGCAGATTTATGTACCATCTCTAGGAAGTGAAAAAGAAAAAGAAAAAGAAAAAGCTTGTAATGCCTTGGATTGTTCTAAACTCTATTAAGAAAGTAGCCTTTCACTTATGTTTATCCCATACTTAACTACAAGCTTTCATTAAATGTTTTATTTATTTATTTTAATTTTTTCTTTTATTTCCTCATATTATGGGGGTACAAATATTGTAGGGTTACATATATTGCCCCCACCAGCCCTCCCCCACCCCACTGTGCCATAGCTTCAAGTGAGTCCAACCCCCAGGTGGTGCTTGTTAAATGCAAAATTCCCCAAGAGTTTTGGGGACTAAGAAAACCTTATATCATACTTTCTTAAAAATGAATACTATTGCACTGGAAGAATTATGTAGCAAGTTAAATTGGACTTAAATTATAATCTTGAGGGTAAAAAGTCAATACAAGTTGGTAAATAAAGTATGTATAGATGATAGGAGATATTCTAATCATTTCAACTTTGTGGCATATTATACAAAATTAATAGATATTTTTTTCTTTTGAACATCAAGGACATTTATCCTTTCCAACAGGCTAGAAGCAGGTATTTCCTTGCTGTAAGCAGTAGAGCCTGAGGTGATTACACTCAATTTGTTGTATCCCAGGCCCTAATAGGTCTTCATAGCAACCTGATGAAAAACACAAGTTAAATGGACCTCCAGGGAGAATTCTCCCTAGAATAAAGGCTAGTCTTATTTGTCTCCAGAAAAGGCATATGCCTCTCTATAGTATGATTATTCTGTATGATTAAAATGGAACCAAATACAGAATAAAAAGAAAGTCACAGCTGGTTCCAGTCACCAATACCAAAGGTCTTAGGATTCTAATGCAGACCTTCTCCAGAAGTTTCCCACCTCAAATGGTACCTTGTCTATCCCAAAATTTATGAATGTGTACACACAAAGATTATATGTAAAGAATATTTTACTATAAAATTGTCCTGATTTTTAACAGCTCCAGTAAAAGTATTAAAAGCATCCCATCCCAGGTTTTTCTAAATCTCCATTCTCTCTAAAGACTCCAAATTTCCAATATTAAATAATTTATTATTTGAATATTATCAACTTATTAGAAGAAAAAAATCTTCTGAATCATCAGTTTTCTTTATTTCTCATTTACTTACATCTGATAGACACGTACCTAAATGAACAATACTTTAGTAAATTTGATGCTACCACAGGAGTTACTCTAAAACAATCTGCAAATGGTTTTGTATTGAGTATTTTGATATAACTTTCCTTTTCCAACACCCTAATTTCCCTAATTTCATTCTGGGAAAAACAACCCTGGAAAATTTACATTAAATAACAATGGTATACAGCTGATATCACTACATATTTTCTAGTCTGTTTATCAACATAGCTTTTATGATACCTATAATAACCCTAGGAAGATAACATGTGGTAAACTAGCACTGGGGTATGTTGGAAAGAATTTTGGTTTATAAACCAACTTTTGGTTGTAAAGATCTTAGTTCTAGTGGTAGCTCTAACAATTTTAAATACTAGTTGAGATAAGTCATATAACTCCTTTTAAACCACAGCTTCTTTAGTCATTAATTTGACTAACTCTATAAAACTAAATATGAACTATAGTTTGTCCAGAAATAAACAAAATATAATCTACACTTTCAAGTTATGATCTAGTGGAGACTCAGATGTATAATTAGGACTCTCTGTTCCATATAAATGACATATAAATGAAAATTTTCAAGATCAGTATAAGAAAAATGAGAATTACCTTTGCCAAATGCAATAAGATATAGAAAGAGAATTTGAAAACTACATCCATTTTATGCAAATACAAACATTATCATCAATATCATCCTAATAAAGAGTTCCAGGCTTGATAGGCAGAATAATGGCCCCTAAAGTTATCCACATCTAATCCCTGGAGCCTGTGAATGTGTTGCCCACATGACAAAAGGGACTTTGCAGATATGATTATGTTAAAGAGTTTAGGATGGAGCGATTACTTTAGATTATCTGTGTGGATCTAATGAAATCACTAGGATCCTTCACAGTAGAAGAGGAAAGTGGAAGAGATCACAGTGATGATATTTGAGACTTGGTCCGTCCATGCTGACTTTCAAGATGCAGAAACGGGACCATGAGCCAAGGAATATATGAATAGATGCCTTCCAGCAGCTAGAAAAGTATAGAAATCAATTTTCTTTTAGACTCTCCATGAAGAAATGTTGACCTGACACCTGAACTTTATCCCAGTGAGACCCATGTTGAGTTTCTAACCTATATAAATGTAGAATAATACATTTGTGTTGTTTTACATCATCACTAAGTTTGTGGTAATTTATCATTAGACATAAAAAAACTAGTGTGCCCAGATTTTGATGTCAGAGTGAAGTAGATCCTACAGAATGATCCCTGAAGAACAAAAGTCAGGCTATGTGGAATACTACTCAGGGAAGGGATCATATGGCCAGGAAACACAGGGACAGTATGGGGCATGAACAAGAGTCAGGGTGGCTCTTGGTCTACATGGGGAGGAAACAGAAAATCACCACGAAGCATAATTGATCTATGGTTCACAGATTAAGCATCTGTCGTGTACATAATTGTATACTAGAAGTTTTAAGAAATACAAGAACAATAAATTCAATGCATCTTCTTATATGTAGAGTCCAGTTAAAGAAGGTTAATACAATAGCAATGCAGGACAACAGTAAGTAAATGTCATAACAGTAGAAATGTGAGCATAATTTTCAATAGTATAAACTAAGGGTTCTGTGAGTCCACAGATAAGAGTATTTGACAAAAGAATACCAGTGAGGATGGGCATGTGAAGAGGTGAAAAAATAACAAACATTTCAAGGCCTGTGTAAGAGTCAGATGAGGTAAAATGTGCAGTGAATGGGAAGATTCTTACTCCCACTTCCCAGCACAACTAGAAGATTTCGGGGCTGATCTTTCTGTACATACTGGACTTTTGTGAAAGATTTCCTTTGTACAAAGATATAAAGCCTTTTCAGAAAAATTTGACAACCACTGCAGCAGTCAAGAGAAAAACCAGTGAAAATCAAAATTTGGAAATCCCATAAAGGAGAGATCAATTGCAGTGGGCCAAGTTCAAAGTTAATAGGGAAAAAATTTAAAAGACACATATGGATAGAGTGGATTTAAAAAATAGAAATGCTAAGACTTGATCATGATTAGATAATGGAGGGAGGTAGAATGGCCCTAAGATTCCAATCTTGAAAGACAAGGTGGATAATACTGCCATTATTCACTGATGGGCAAAGCTGGTTTGAATATATGAACTCATTTAATCCTTATAACAGCCCTTTATGATAACAAAGAGACTATATCATCATTCCAGATTTGCTGATAAGAAAACTGAAGCTAAAGAATTTGTGTAGGTCACTCACTTAGCTACTGACAGGGCCAGGATTCCAGTTCAGTCTGTGTGGTTCTGGAGCCCATTGCCTGGGGCCCACTGCACTGCACAGCATGGAGTAGTTATTATATTTAGAGAAAGGGAGTAACCTTCATTTTGGACATTTCGGACTTTCATTCTGTTTCATGTGAGGCAAATGAAACAGAATAACTCTATGTTACACTTTGCTATCATTATAGAGTGATCTCAGAACATTGCTGCTGTGTAGAACAAAGTTGACTCTGACAAAAGATAAATCTAGATACCACTAAGTTATTGTGTGAATCAATAGGACATCTTGACTTTTGCTGAATGTGTTGAGAACTCTACTATTCTTTCATCATCACTAAACTATAGCAATACATAAAGGAAAAGGGAAAGAACTACTTCCATAGGGAGGAACAATCACGCCATATGGCTTTTATATAAATATAGTTTTTTTGTTTTTGTTCTTGTTTTTTTGTTGTTGTTATTGTTTGTTTGTTTGAAATAGAGTCCTGTTCTGTTGCCTGGCCTAGAGTGCAATGGTGTCATCTGTGTCATCTTAGTTGCTGCAGCCTCCAACTCCTGGGCTCAAGTGATCCTCCTTCCTCAGTCACCTGAGTAGCTGGGACTACAGGTCCCTGCCACTGCGCCCAGATAATTTTTAAATTTTGTGAAGATGGGGTCTTGTGCTTGCCCAGGCTGGACTCCAACTTCTGGGCTCAAGAGATCTTCCTTCCTCAGGCTCCCCAAAGTGCTAGGATTACAAGTATGAGCCATCCTGCCTGGCCAAAAATATGGTTTTAAACAACATCAAATCTGAGCAGTGTTATTGAAGTCTTGTCGTATCACATTAAGTATAATTCCTACGAAATCAATAGGACACTAAACAAACCCCTGTAATAAGGAAATTATCTGATTATAGATTCCTTGGCCTTTACAAATAGAAAAATAAATTTTAATTTAATAATTGTATTTGACATTTTATAACATTGGTAAATTCCTTTGTAGAATTTAGTCACCAAACTATCTGTGATAACAAGTAAAATAACAAATATTAGTTCCAATTTAGGTATGAAATTTCTGGTATATAATTAGAGATCTGCAAATTTATAGAAAGTCAAGAGAAGCCTCATTACCCACAGATAGTTGACAAAATGCTTTACCACTTGCATATTGCCTTTTAAATTTAGATCAAGATCGACAAAATATTTTTTCTTGTGATGCTTATAACTCAAAAGCCAAAACTTCTAAGACTACCTTGCCCTAGTTTTGCTTTTCATTTTTTATTTTCCTTTAAGAAATCTTTCTTCATAGAAACCTTTAGAACTCTTGTGAAACTTTTTTTTTTTTTTCTTATTCCTTTGCTGTTTGGAATTCCACTTTAGAGTTACAACTACGTGAAAGCTTTAAGATAACCACAACAACAAAAACAAAAGTGTGGCATCAAATTGAATCTGACCTTCTGGCAGCCAGGGTAGAACAAAATCTCTCCCTTAAATCCCTCCAGTATTGGATGAATTTTTTAAACTTAAAGGGCTGACTCTTATTGATTATTTTTGGGTTATAAAAGAAGTATTATATCTGAAGGACTTTTTATAATAGAAGTCTGGAGAGTCTCAACTACTTCGTTGAGAAGAATTCTAATGTTGAATAAAGAGACCATAAGTACCAAAAGAAGGACTCTGATAATTTGGAGAAAACTATAAAGAGAAGTCTTATTTCCTCTGAATTTGAAGGTGAAGTAACTATGACTTTCTGATATATACTATATTTGGTTATAGAATTTGGGTATATGTCATAAATAGACTAGAAGGATTCTAAATGTTGAGAATATACTCAACATCATATATATTAATATATGAGGTTAATTAACTCAAAAGTAAATTAATGTAAACATATTTAAATATATAGGTACCTATACACATATATATGTTTGCTTTTTTAGTATATATAAATTTATTTTAAATTTAAATTTTCAAATATATGCATAAGAACACTCAGTACAGAGATATTCCTTATGTGATCTGGTAACATTTTGGCATTTTCCTCACATGTAAACTCTGATTTTTCTGGGTTTGAAGTCCCAGGTGTCATTCACTCTGGAAGTAAGAGAATTGTTTTGGGAGCTCTTAGGTCATTCTGCCGCATCTGGGTCACTGAGCTCAGATCCAGGCAGAACAGAATGTCGCTCTTCTCCCAGTGGACTTCTTTTTTAGTGCATGCTGCTTTTAATATTCACTCTCTCCCTAGGGTCTAACTGGGTTACACTCAAAGTCCAGCTCAGCACAGTGGCCAGATTTCTGACACTCTTGAGGATTTTTGTGAACTACATTAATGTTTGAAATATGTGTGAAGTTATGAGCCACATATAGATAAAAGAAACAAATCCTAGAACTTCACTATTTCAAAAAGTCTTTCTATAGATTTTTCCTCTAAGTAAACTATTAAAATCATTTGAGATGATTCAAATGACAATTATTAGAATGCTGTTACTAGTTTTTAATCTTACCTATAAGGTGAGCCCATGGCAAGGATCCCAAAGGCAGTACAATAAGGAACCTGTAATGTATTTCCTTAGCGTCTAGTGAAATATTGTTTAATAGAACTCAGTTGGAACATGCAATGTCTTTATAAACTTCCTTCTAACACTGACATTTACACTCAGCCCTGGGATATTTTCAAAGTAATTAGTTACACCAAAACACCCCAAAACACAATTAGTTTTTTTGTTTGTTTTTGTTTTTGTTTTTTTGAGACAGACTCTCACTCTGTTGCCTGGGCTAGAGTGCTGTGGTGTCAGCCTAGCTCACAGCAACCTCAGACTCCTGGGCCCAAGGAATTCTGCTGCCTCAGCTTCCCCAAGTAGCTGGTACTATAGGCATGTGCCACCATGCCCGGCTAATTATATATATATATATATATATATATATATATATATATATATATATTAGTTGTCCAGCTAATTTCTTTCTATTTTTTTTAGTAGAGATGGGGTCTCACTGTTGCTCAGGCTGGTCCTGAACTCCTGAGCTCAAACAGTCCACCTGCCTTGGCCTCCCAGAGTGCTAGGATTACAAGAGTGAACCACCATGCCCGGCCTACAATTAGTTTTAATATAGCTAAAAATCCATATCAAAAGTGGAAAGGTCCCTGTTGTGACTGCACTTCATCAACAATAAGGTGACATATAAAAATCCCCAGTTCAGAACTGAAACAAGATAAAAGTGTTTTTTATTTCAATAGATTTAGGGGACACATATGGTTTAGCTACACAGGTATACTGTATAGTAGTGAAATCTGGACTTGTAGTGTACCCATCACCCAAATAAAGTACATTATACTCAATAGGTAATTTTGCATCCATTTCCTCCTTCCCACCCTCCCTGCTTCTGAATCTCCAATGCCTTCTATACCACTTTGTATGACCATGCGAACCCATACCCTAAATCTAACTTATAAATGAAAACGTGGTATTTGGTTTTTTGTTCCTGAGTTACTTCACGTAGAATAAGTGGCCTCCAGTTTCATCCAAGTTGCTACAAAAGACATCCTTCTTTCCTTTTTTTTTTTTTTATATGACTGAGACATATCCCATGGCATATATGTACTACATTTTCTTTATCCATTCATCAATTGATGGACACTTAGGTTGATCTCATATGTTTGCAATGTTGGCTTTTGCTATGATAAACATAAATATACAAGTGCAAATTGCAGTCTGTTTCTTAATGACTTCTTCTCCTTTGGGTATATACCCAGTAGTGGTATTCTGGATTGAATGGTAGATCTGTTTTTAGTTCTTTGAGAAATCTCTGTATGTAAATAACATAAAAGTATTTTTTGGTGACTAATGCTAATGCATTTATTTTAGAAGTGATAGAACGCAAAATTCCATGGAAAAAAATCATGATATGAGTACTTTGGATTGCACTTTAACAACCAAAAATGCAACATGTCATGGCTTCTTGCAGATATTGAGAAATCAGAAAGGCCAATATTCATCTAAAATCATACATAAATTGACTTAGGAGAAATTCTGTTCTCTTAAAAGGAAATTATCTGATTGCTTTTAAGAAAAATGTAAAATAAGAAAAACAGAAATCCATTTAGTCCTTTCATCTAGAAAAAATTTAACATAGAGAATTGGTCAAGCAAATGGTAAAAATTGAGTAGTTTAAGTGAGTACTTTGAAGAAACCTAAAAATTAGCAAACACAAAGACACCTTCATTCCTAGGACAAAAGAGACAATTAGAGAGAGTGGTGTCACCAGAACAAGGAGGTAAGGCTGTTAAATAGGAATTAGCTCTCACTGTTTGGCAGGCAGAATTAGGGGCCATGAAGTAGGAGTATCTTAGTTCATTTAAGCTGCAATAACAAAATACTATAGACTGGGTACTTTATGACTACCTGAAATGTGTTTCTCACAGTTATGGAAGCTGGAAGTTCAAGATCAAGGTGCCTACAGATTTGGTGTCTGGTGAGGACCCATTTCCTGGTTTACAAATGGCACATTCTCACTATGTCCTCACATGATGGAAAGGGTTAGGCAGATATCTGGGGCATCTATTATAAGGGCACTAATCCTATTCATCTACCAAAGGGCCAATCCTAACAACATCACATTGGTGATTAGGTTTGAACATATGAATTTGGGGGGTGCACAAAACAGACCACAGCAGAAGTTTTTCTATAAGGAGCTGAAAACAATATGGGTACATTCACTGCCAGAAATTCCACTGTAGGCAGAGCAAGAGATGGAAAAATACCTCACTTATCCCATACTTACACCCACCAATACCTATAATTTGTTGAATATAACCAGAAGTCAATCTTCACGAGAATCTATGATACAGAGCTAAGTAAGAAAATGCAAGAAATAGATGTGCAACCAAACAGGGAAGTGACCAGCATAGGAATTATAAAAAATGAAAATTTTAAGGATCCCTAAATATCAGATTTTCCAACTCTTCTCCAAAGTATTCATAGCCAGAAATGGTGCTGAAATGATCTGTGCTTATGATGAAACAAAATTCTGCATTCTGTAGTCTGGTCACATTTTCTTATGTTCGCCTACCTGGTCATCATTCTTTTTCATAGCTCTTCACTTGTAAAGTTCATTTGGTGACCTTAATGATTATTTTATTTTATTAGATACAGAAGCTAAACATTGCTCAAGCTCATTCCTGAGTGACAATCTTCAAGAATGAACAAAAAAAAAAAAAGCATAGAAATAGCATGACAGAAGCTTAGAAAACTTACAGTTCTATCCTACTTTAAGTATTTCTGAAGTGCTCTGTCTATAGACTTTTATGTTTCTCCTTAGTCTGGAGTGAAAAAAAAATGAGTATTTAGTTAATCAAAGTTGTTCTTAACCAATAATTTCAAGTTATATAACCCATTCCATATCCATTCTGCTTAAAATGTTACCTTCCATTTTGCATGAATATTTGCCTTGGGGGTCTTCCTCATGAATTTTTACCTAGACCAATATGTGATATCATTTTTTAGTACGTGTTTCCTGGTGATAAATTTTTATTTTCCCCTCTTTTTTTGTTGGAATATAACTGTATTTTACTTTCACTTTTAAAGGATAGCTTTATAGGGTATAGAATTCCAATTACCATATTTTAGATATGTTTCTGCTTTCTTATGAATTTTATTATTTTGTTAAAGTTCAACTATCAGTATCGATACAAACCCTTGGATTACAAGGTATTGTATTTCTCTTACTTTCTTACATTTGACCATGATATTTCTGACTATGATTTTCCTTGAATTCATCTTGCTTAGGTTATGGAAGCTTCTTGAAATTTCAGGTTGATATTTTTTTTTCTCAGGCTATACATCCAATAAATGACCAATAACCAGAATCTACAAAGAACTCAAGCAAATCAGCAAGAAAAATAAATCAAACGATCCCATTACACAGTGGGCAAAGGACATGAACAGAAGCTTTTCAAAAGAAGATAGACTAATAGCCAATAACCATATGAAAAATGTTCAATATCACCAATAATCAGAGCAATGCAAGTAAAAAACACAATAAGATATCACCCAATCCCTGACAGAATGACTTTTATCAAAAAGTCCCCAAACAATAGATGCCAGCATGGATGCAAAGAGAAAGGAACACTTACACATTGTTGGTGGGACTGCAAACTAGTGCAACCTCTATGAAAAGTAGTATAGAGATTCCTCAAATAAAAAAAAGTAGACCTACCATTTGATCCAGCAATCACACTACAGGGTATTTACCCAAAGGGAAAAAAGTCATTCCATCAAAAGGATACTTGCACTAGAATGTTTATTGCAGCACAATTCACAATTGCAAAGATGTGGAATCAACCCAAGTGCCCATCAGTTCATGAGTGGACTAATAAAATGTGGTATATGTACACCATGGAGTACTACTCCATCATAAGAAAAAAATGAATAAATACTTTTTGCAACAATCTGGATGGAACTGGAGACTATCCTCCTAAGTGAAGTATTGCAAGAATGGAAAAACAAACACCAATTGTACTCATTATTAAATTGGAATTAACTTATCTGCACTCATGTGGACAGATTGAAATAAAACTCAATGGAAATCATGTAGATGGGAAGGGGGAGGGGTAGATAAAGCATACCTAATGGGAACAATGTATACTATCTGAGTGATGGGCATACTTATAACTTTGACTCAAGTAGTATAAAACAATCCATGTAACCAAAACATTTGTACCTCCATAATATTCTGAAATTTTTAAAAAAATGAATGAAAAAGAAATTTCAATAAAACCTGAGAGCCCTGCCTTTCTGAAGTTTACATTTAATTATCAAAATACGAAGTGCCCCAAATTTCTAATCTAGCATTTATGAAGTTGAAAGGACAGCCCTTATTCATTACTTATGCTTTGTTCAGACATGAATTATTTGCAATCAGAAAAAGTGAATGAAACTATTTATCTCATATGAACTCTCCAGGTATCGGGATTTTCAACTAGTAATTTTTATCTAGTAAGGTTCTTTAGAATCTTCCAATTATAAAGTGCAGAAGAAGAATTTAAGAGTTGAGTATTATTTTATTGAAAAGAATGTAATTCCTAAAGATCAAGATGCTAATTTAATGATGACATTTTTAAAATACTGCTATAGAATTATTTAAAAAATTTAGGCCCCTATCATTTTGAGTAGGAATTTGAGGCTACTATCATTTTAGAGTAGGAAAGCCTGAAAAAATAGCAGCTTTTTTGGTTTGTTTGCTTACTTGCTTGCTTGTTAAAAACAGAGAGGTACAAATTGAGGTTGACATTATCTATCCTCCAAATCCTAACTCAACTTGGTCTTATGGAGTACTAGAACTTGAATTCTGACAAGGAGTTTCTGAAACTCTAAGTGACCTGGTGCTCTGTGTATCACAATATTTAATTGCAAGAATTAACAGTGAGACTCAGGATAGCAATTGATTGTGTAACTCAATCAAGAAGGGTTCATAAGCACCTATTATAGTGTGATTAATATTATGCTAGTTGGTGTGAATATATTACAGAACTTAGATATAGTCTTAACTTTCATAGAGTTTATTTGAAGATTCATACCAAATAAACACCTTAAGAACACAAAGTAACACATTGCATAATTAAGGGCTTAGTATTGTGACAAAGACTTTCAGGAGAGGGAAAAGTCAATGAAGGTTTTGCTAATTAGGAAAGAATCTTAGGAGGAAGTGAACTGGAGACAAGCCCATCGGTCTGGGTGGGATTTGTGCAGGCAAAAAGAAAATGGCCAGTACATTGCAGATGACCACAGCATGAACAGAGACATGTAATGAAAAGGAACATAACTGTACAATTGTGAGTGTGCAGACATTCCCAAAGTATGAACTGAAGATCCATGCCCCATGCTGTGTAAGAATTTCTGTAACATGATTCTAGTCAACATTTAGTTGTCGTCCGAGACTGAGGCTTTTGTAGTATTTTTCATCTAAGTATATAAATGCAAGTAAATAAAATGTGTTTTTAAACTCATTTTAATATTAATTAATCCTTTAAGTAGTATGTATTTTGTCAAGAAGCTCATAATTAAAGCATGAAAATGAATATATGGAAAGCAAAAATGTACTTAGTTTAAGAAACAGTTTCATGAAACAGAGCTCAAACTCAGCTTCCTATCCTGCAAAGTATATTATTTTTTCTGGTAAAGTAGGAGATTTTGTATAAATGGTGAACAGATTTTTCTCTAAGGATGCACACACACAAAAAAAGACTGGAATTTCAGGCAAATGTTTTTGGGAAAAGTGTCTTGCCTGTAAGAGTTTTAACACAGAGATTATTTAAGGTAAATCATGAACTCTTAAAGTTTGAAGAAAACTGTTTCCAAAGAACGTACTACAAGCAAGGGACAATTTGAATAACTACTTAAGCTGGATTCCCCATGAACTCAATCCTTCCCAAAGGAAATCTATGAAGATGTTAAAAAATGTCCCTGGTCAATACTATACTATAGCTTCCTTGAATGCTAAAGACAGCTAAAATACAATGCATGGTAAGTTATATTACATTAAAATAGCTTCTTCAGTTCAGTTGAATAGGGGCTAACTTTCAGTTTTCCATAGTATTAACAAAGACAAAAAAGAAATGCCGCTAAATCATTTAGCTTATCACCTCACAGAGCTGTCAGACACTGAGCAAGTACATTTTTGTTTTTCTTCTTACTAAACTATAATTAAGAAAATTCTGTGGGGAATCAGTTTCACCTGTGGTCAAATGCTTTCAGAGGCTGTGAGTAGTATACCAATAGGTACATATTTGATAGACTAAGTCTTACAAATCTTTACTATCAGGGTTTATTCTTGCCTTAATTTAGAATAGCAGTAAAAACCAAATGTGCTTAGCTCAATATTTTTGCTAGAAATTTCCCTGATTATAATATCCCACCACCACCCTATAAGCATTGTTTATTGTTTAAAGTCAGTATCTGTCACTATTTACTTCCCATAATCCATATTGTTCACCTTTCTTAGAGAATAGTATAATTATTTATTAATTTTTTTTTTGAGACAGGGTCTCACTTTGTTGCCCAGGCTAGAGTGAGTGCCGTGGCATCAGCCTAGCTCACAGCAACATCAAACTCCTGGGCTCAAGCAATCCTACTGCCTCAGCCTCCTGAGTAGCTGGGACTACAGGCATGCACCACCATGCCTGGCTAATTTTTTCTATATATCTTAGTTGGCCAATTAATTTCTTTCTATTTATAGTAGACACGGGGTCTCGATCTTGCTCAGGTTGGTTTCAAACTCTTGATCTTGAGCAATCTGCCCGCCTCGGCCTCCCAGATTTATTATATATGTTGCATTAATTCAAATATTTGGACACTTACTAGCTGGTCTTCAAGCCAATTTTTGCATTGACTGGCAGCAAGCAGATAGATATTGTAAAATAATTCCAAACAAGGAATCACTAAAAGGAAATCTGTAATTCACACTCCACTTTGCTACAGTGTCACTCCAGAGCTCATTCTGCTTAGGTCTCTAAACACATCTGAACCTGCATGCAGACAGCATGCTTTGTCAAGCTTTGCTGGAAGCCTGCAGAGCAAGGTGGGATCCAAGCCATATCAGAGGCTCCACAGTACCCTTCCTACTTCCACTTAGGTATACCACCAGGATGCCACATTGTGAAACAGAAATTAGTCCCTGCTCCAGCATCACATGCTCTGACCAGTACTCCGGTAATCAGCTCAGTGACACTCTGACAAGTCCTCTATTACTTGAGCTTCGGTCGCATTGAATTCTCTCTTCTCAAAGCTATTGCTGATGACTTGTTAAACAAAACCAACAATATTGGGGGAAATGCTTTATTTCTGGATGATGAAAATAAAAGTAAATATTATGTATTCAATTTTGCATCTACTTTCAAAATCTTGCATCTGAATCTATGTTTACCTCGTGATAGATTCCCTAAAGCCAAAGGTTCTTCCTGGAGCAACCTGCAGAGACACCTTGAGAAGGTGTGTTAGTTAGGAAAACTAAAGCCACAGGAGAAAGCTATATTTAATAATAAATGTTGTCAATGCCCCATTAGATTCCAAGTTAAAATCACAGCATCCTCTCAATACATATATTTCATAATTTTTGGACACTTAAACACTGTACCTTTATGACATCTTTACATAAGACAAAGGTGTAATAATGATGCCCAGATGACATCTCAATCATCTATTGCTCTCCTCTCATGGACTCAAACCATCTCTTAAAGAGGGCTGAGTTCAAATTGTCTTGGGGGTCTCATCACTTTTCATATGTATTTGTTTCCCAGAATCTCAGCATCTGCACTAAGTAGGATTTCTTACTTTAAATGGTATAATTTCAGCAGGTTCTCTTTAGTTCCACTTTTCATGAAAATATGTAAGATTTAATGAGCAGCTGATCTTTATTCATATGTTTCAACCTGATATTGGCCTTTCCTCTGTCTTTTCTGCTATTCTTAGATGTTGTAAATGTCCATATTGAGAGCATGGGCCAGTAGATCTTTTTCATATCTGTCCTTTGCCTTTTACAGCATGTCCTTGCCGGCTGTCCTCTTTTCAAATTTTGTTTTCCTCTGAATGGGCTATTGCACTGATGGCTTTTGGCAGCTGCTGAGTGCTAAACCTGCATATAAAATCAATCTGTAGGGCCAGAGCCAGAAAACAGGACCTACTTGAAATGATTTTTTTCAGCTTTCCGGTTACTGTCATATTAGAGTTTTAGTGCAATGGGCAAAGACAATAACTCATTTTACTTTATGAGAAATCTTTACTTTCAATAGACACTGCTTGGTTGAATTCCTTTCAGATTGTATTCTGGAATATATGAAGCACTTATAGTAATTCAATACCCTCCTCTTACTCTAAATATTGTGGAGGAGAGAACAAGCCAAAATCGTTTGCACCAAATTTTGTATTAATGTGTAAAAAGTTGCTAAGATATTATGGCATGCTCAGTATTTTTCCAAACAGGAGAGAAAACTACTATCTCAGAGAACTTTTCACATTACTTTCCCTTTGTGTGTTTTTCTACCCTATCTCAAGAATAAGAACCCTAGTTAATTGCATTTATACTATGGATTTTGATGTCAACTCAACCTAGATTTACATCCCAGCTTTCTTTGAATGAAAAGAATGAATGTTCGTGAATCAATTACTTATGTAATATTTAAATCTCATTATATTTTTGTGTAAAATATAATGATAGTTCCTAACTTAAATAATTTATGTGGAGATTAAAAATAAATTAATAGTGCATATAATTCAATTAGCACAATACCTGACTTATAAGAGGCTCTCAAAATATGTCATTACATTTTTGATTATTTTGATTAATCATAACTTCCATATCTGTTGTCTACTATTATGAGGTAATTGTGCCTGGGTAACTCACATTATTAAAGTCACCTTCATCTCTGAACTACCAAAATTAAAAACATATGGGATTTCCAGAATAGTTAAACCAACTTAAATGGTGTTTAAGAACTCAATAAGAACAGAGAATTTTAAGAAAGCAATTCTTGAAAAAAGCCCTTTGTTATCCTTATCTTTACTGTTTAACAACTCACTTCTAACTTAGTGGCATTAAAGGATGACCATTTAGTTATGCTTAAAGATTCAATGGGTCAGATATATGAAAAGGACACAACAGGATTAGCTCTCTTGCTTCACAATGTCCAGTGACTCAAACAGAAAGACTCATATGATGTAGGGCTTTAATAGCTGCTCTAGAGGTACCACTTCTAAGATGAATTCTACACCCAAGTGTGGCTCAGTTGGAACTGCTGATCAGAGCATTACAGCATGGCCTCTGAATGTAGCCTGGGCTCCTCACAGCATGGTGACGGGATTCTGACAGAGAATTTCCTGAAAGGGAACTTTCATGAAGGTAGCGTTCCAAGAGAACCAGGTGGAAGTGGCATGTGCTTTAATGACCTAGACTTATTTGTCACTTACTGATCACTTCAGCTGTACCTTCTTGGGTCAAAGCAGTTGTAAGCCTGCCAAGGTTCAAGGAGTAGAGACATAGACCCCCTCTGTCTTTGCAAGAAGAGTTAAAGAATTTTGAGGCCATATTTTGAAATACCAAATCTTTTCTCCATAAACTATCCTCTTTGGATCATTTCTTCTTTTAGTGCTTCCTTATTTATTCAGCATTACTTAGTGCTAATTGTGCATTGTCTTGTAGTTATTCTTGAGTCTGTTATACTTTGTAAACTGTTATCAAGAATATAGTAAATTCTAGAATATAGGAATCATATCTTCTTTTCATTTGTGTCTTCAAATAGTTTCCAGCATTGGACTGTCCTTGTACTCTGCTGATTTATTCAATATGCTAAATAGTAGCAGTGTCTTACAGAAATGCATATCCATTGGCAGCAATAGTTAAAAACTTACAAAAAAATATAATAGATAACAATGTACATTTTAGGACAGCATATCTAGACCAAGACTTCCCCTAAAATTATTAAAAATGGAGAAAACAATAGCATTTTATGTAACAAGACTGGAGTTCCTAATTCATAAAGAAACTATAAGTGTTCATCAATTTTATTACCAGAAAACTTCTGTTTGTTCCTATCACATGCCTAAAGTGAATACAGACTCTTAGCACTGAGGGGGTGGAATCTATCAGCCATTGTTTGAGGGGACATTTTCACTGTATTAAATTTGAAATACTTATGGTTGATTTCAGGTATTATAGCATAATTAAATTGCTTTATTATTTTACAAACACTTAACCTTTCATTCTAAATTTGGAGCAGACAAGATTTTGTTAAAGTATTTTTTTTTAATTTTTCATTCACAATTGTCTATTGAACACCTTTTTCCTACAATCCAAGATGCTATGAACACAAAGATAACTAGAATAAAATTTTTGTTCACACATAGATTATCTTCTAGTTGCAAAGGTAAACAAGTAACCCTATAATAAGTATGGAGTGTAATAAGTGCTCTGAAAGAGAAGCAGTCAGGGTTCTATTGAGGCATACCTTAGACATTGAGAGGTAAGAAACTCATCTGTAGTAGGTGTTGTGACGTGTTCAGGTTTCCCACCAAGAATAAAGGAATTATTCCTTTAGGTATTGAGAGCATTTATTATCAGCACTCAGCTGTCAAGCTCTTTCAGGAATTTCCTCCACTGGAGAGTGACCTTGCCTAAGCTCATTGCCCCTTCTCCTGGCAGCTCATAATCAAAGACTGGCCCAATTCTGCAGAGATATACTAGCTTTAGAGTTCTCCTTGGGTTCAGCTGCAATCTTTTTTTGAGACTTCTTTTTCTATTCGATTGTACTCCTTTCCCTTTCCTTCCACAGGTGTCAATCCCAAGAACACTTGCTAATAAACCTCTGAGTGCTAATCTTTTTTTACCAAATCTACTTCCCAGGAAACTCAACACGTAACAGTCACAAATGAAAAAGAGGATATCATTAACCTATCAAGAGCTATTATAGTAGCCACCTTAAAGCCATCCTAAACATCACTGCCCTATTAATCTATCTTCATGAGACAAAAAAACAGCTCTTCTCAAGAAAAATCATGATTCTCCTACATAATTAATAAATTTCACATTACTCAATGTTGTATTTGAAATCATGATCCTATTCTGGTCCTACTTTACATCTTAATTTTTCATACCCCATTTATTGTATATTCAACTAAAAAATGTCTATTACTGCACTATTGAATCTTTTCCCCAATTGTGTGCCTGTTAGCATGCAGTTCCTTTCTCCTGGCAAGTCTGCATGGCCAAAACCTACTCGTAATTTAGGACTCAACTCAGAGAATCTCCACCCACCAAACGACACTGATCTTTCCTTTCCCTGCCACTAAGCTAAAACGGAATGCTCCCTCTCCTCTGAACATTCATTGCATTCTATCTGTGCTTTTCTTTTGAGACTTTTTATTACCTAGTTCATATAGTAATTATTTAAAAACATGAAATCTTCTTTTCTAGATCCTAACTTGTACATAGTACATGTCACAAAGATAGAAAGAATAAAGGGAAGGCCTGAGGGAGGAAACTAGAGATGGGGTAGAGTGGTAAGTGGATGGAGGGAGAAAGAAAAAGTAGGAAGAATGGGAATAGGTAAAAAAAAAAAAAAAAGAATCAGAGGATGACAGCAAAAAAGAAGAAAGGGTAGCACTTTGTCAAAAAGGCTAATGAAAAAAATTCAGGGTAATCTACTTCTTTTCTTAATATCAGTAACACTTTATGGCAGTTCCACTGTAGTTAAATAATAAAGACCATCATCATTTTGTACTTTGGCCAAGACAGTAATGAAATGGCAAGCTTTAGTAGTGAACTTTGAAATATGTTCCTATTAATTAATATACTTTTGTCCTTGAAGCTGAGTACCTGTATTAACCATCTTCCTTCCTCTTGGTCTATTTCAGGCACTATTACAAGGCTCTATGTTATTCATTAAGGAATTTGGAGAAAAGAGCAAAGGACTTAAAGAAATATTACTTTATGCATGTTCTAGAGAATTAGAAACATAGCTATCTGTGGCTATTCATCAGACTCAGATGCAATGCCAGAGTATGAATGCTCCATAGCCAAGTCACCCAGGACCTTCAATCTGTGCCATGTTTCCATTCTTCCAGGAGCAGCACTCAGAAAGGCAAATGGAAGATTTAATGTCAAATATTCTCATAGCTATAATTCAAAAATAGTTTATTAGGAATCAGCATAATGCTGGTTTGGGTGACAGTGGATCTTTGGATTTTCTAGTCCTATCCCAATCAGATCTCCAATAGTTATTCCAGACAGGTGCAGAATCACTGGTCTGAGGCTGGTCCTCACTCTGTCTCCAGCAGATTTTTTTAGACCTAGAGACTGAAACTCTATATTTTGGCAATACTGAACTCTGGCCAGGGATAACTTTGTTGTGAGCACCTTAGGCTAAGTCATTAACAATTACTTTATACTGTTCACAAAATAAAAAAGAATATGTCTGGCAGTCATGAGGATTATGATGGCACCATGGATTATTACTTTCATCTGAACTGTCCTTTTGGCTGCTCCTAATTTCATTTAGTTTAAGCATCATTTCTTTCAGAATTGAAGTCTGATCATTCCCAATAATTGATGTTGTTGAAAGAAGTCATCTCTTCAAAATCCTGAGCAGCTGTGGTTTTTACATTTGCTGACTCTTTTGTGTGTGCCTTTATCCAGGCTACTTGTCAAAACATTCCAAAACGGTTGGACTATTTCCATCAAGTAGTCTCAGCAAATGCCTATTTGAGGGAAGCCTGCTCAGCCATTATCCCTTCACCATTTCTACATGTACCTTATTGAAGTGCAAAAAGTACGGCACAGTTCACAGTTGTGGAGAAATTGATACTTCTTAATCCAACTCTGCCTTTTCAGGTTAATTAAGGTCATGTTTACTGTGTCTAGAAAAGCTCACATCATTTTCACTTGCCTAAGGACTGGAGTAGAATGGAAATAATATGGGATCGGTAGACAGAAATTTTGAATTCGAGACTCATCTCTATCAGCTGCACACCACATCATCTTTAAAAAAGCCGCAACATCTCTGCCTCCATTTGCCATCTATAAAATGGGAGGATAGAATGCCAAAATTATTAATCCCTCATCTGTGTTGGGAAAAGTTAATAAGATAATGGACATGAAATTGCTGTTCAAATTAATTCTAAAAATCTGTACAAACTTTTGCATTAAATAAATTAGTTCTGCAAACTTGCAGGCTATGTTTCTGAATCAGCATAACCTGACCTCAGTAAATTACCAGGGTCAATTATGAAGAAAAAAGTTATACTCTCTTTTCTATTTCAGGATATCATTTTTTTTTCTTTCTCCTGTGGGAGACATGCCAAGCCCAAACAGATGGTGTTTGTTAAAAAAGAAAGGTAATTTAATAAAGCCAAACGCATGTCGTTTATAACCCATTTTAAAAGCACAAAGCATAAACTGTTTTACTCTTATCCAATGGCATCAGATCACTGCTCCACCAAAGAGGTCAACGCAGAAGGACTTGTAGTTTCACAGCTGTTTCTCAAAACTACTCTGCCGATATTCATTAAGGCTCTTTTGAATAAAGAAATAGTTAAGCAAGGAAAGATATCCAGTTCTATTCTAGTTCTTAAAATGGAGCGATTGACTTGACATCAAGGAATAAATATATTTCAAATAGAAAATCAAAACTTTAAAGAAATTCTGTGAAACGAAACATCCAAAAGCTTATGTCCCTCAATACTTTCCAACCAAGCAATGATGCTTCTCCCATTTCTCTTTAGCATGCTAAGCCCCATCGAGTGGGAATAAGAGCATCGTTTACTTAAATGTCTGCAGTCCTCAGTCAGTGGTTTCGTTGGTCCTCAACCTGATACTCTGCTCCCATTGGAAATGATGACTTACAGAATCTAGCTAGAAAAATAATGCCTCAAGGTAGCACTAAAAGATGGGTACACTATGTAGAGGGGATATGAGGACCTTGACCATTGAAGTGAAGTGACTTAGGAGTCAACAAACTGTGGCTGAAAGTAAGTCTTCTAACTTTTCCTTGACAGGGCAAAGTAACAAAATGGCAGGATGGCCTTGATAGAGCAGACCATGGCAGAGAAAAATGTTTAGTATACAACATTTTTATTTATGTTTTTGCTTTTAATGTAGGGGCTACTTCTTCAAATTGTTTAGAGGAAAGTATATTTAGAGATGTTCTGATTGATTTGAGCATGTGGAAATTTGAATTACTACCTTTCCCATACACATTTCTCAGGGAAAAAAATAAATATATCTGATTAGTGCAAAGACATTTCACTTGCAGCAAGCATGATATTAGACTCTGAAATCTCTCTATCCCCTGTACATGTGTGTGTTTGTGTCTATTGAGGAGTGTCTATACATATGTAATATATACATAAAGCATATGTATATTATGTGTGTATAATACATGTGTAGTTTTATATCCCAGAAAGTCTTCCCTCAAAGCAGTAATATCTCACCTTTTTGGTGTCAATACCATCATTGCATAACTAGGATGTATACTAGATCATGGTCAATATTTTCATAAACAGAGATAGATTTAAGGTAGAGGAGAAAACAAGCTATACTCTAAAATATAGGTTAATCCCACAATGTCATTTAATGACTTGTGATTTGTATGATGCTTTGATAACCTCGGGTTTCAAAATTGAAAAAAAAGTGAATCTGAATAAACCTTTTATAATTTGTTAAAGTGCAGGATGAGTAATGTTAGCATGTGTTGAGAAAAACAAAACACTAGAAAGATATGTGGAGTTGTCAGTAATTCATCAGGGCCAGCCTATTTTAGCACCTAATAATTTTTTCTGTGCTCCTTCTTTAGAAGAGAACAAATCAGAAAGACAATGCAGTAAATTCTCACAGGGGAAACCATAATTCTATTGATGTGCTTGAAGATGGCTTTTTGTTTTCAATTCTGCAAAAGCAGATCGATAAAACTAATGCAGGTTTTCTCCTAAGATTTTTCTTCTACATTCTTAGTTAGGTGACTTGATAGCAGTAGTTTAACTGATTCAGCACTGGCAGGCATAATGGAGCAAGTTTTTGCAGACAAGTGAAACATAAAAGGTAAAAAAGAAACTAATGAACAAATAAAAAACTAACTGCTGGGGTGGGGCAGTTTGGTTTATTGATTAAGCATGTAAACTCTTGAGTTAAGCAACCTAGACTAGAATCCTAGTTCTACTTACTATTTGTGTGACTTCAGGAAGAGATTTAACCAATCCATGCCTCATTTCTTCAAATGTTAAGTGAGGATAATAGGAGGTAAGAGAATTAAACAAGATTGTCCATATAAAAATCTCTTAGATGTTCTAGCAATTTCTAAGTGTTCAATAAATGTTGACTTATTATTACTGCTATGGTATAACTCTGATATTCTAGCTATTTGTGCATTGGTTCACTTCCTACATCCTTAAAAATTGTCAGAATAAGTGATGTCATAAAAGGAAACAAGGATCAATACTTCTTACTTTTCATGAGAAAGCACATTTGAATTTAGATTTGGACAGAGTTTGGTATAGAAATGTGGAAGGAGTCTATAAGGGAAGGAAGGAGTTTGAAAAGGTTTTTAACAACTCTTTTCTATCTTTCTTTTAATGCTATAATCCTAAGAGCTGACAGAAAAAGAAACTGTAATACAGTAAGCCCTCACTATTAATATCATCAATAGGTTCTTGGAAATATAACTTTAAGCAAAACATTATACAGCAGGTCCTTAGGTAACATCTTTCTGTTCAAGAGTGTTTCATTTTAATGTTGATGAGAAAAAAAAAAACAACTGATTTTGTTTTATGTCATTCAGCTTAAAGTCTTAGTTTCCAAATACCTACTGTTGATATTAAGTGAAGATTTACTATACACATGCTAAACAGGCTGAAGGGACCTAAGGGAAACATTGAGGCAATAGTCGTCTTCGGATGCTAAAATTTTCTTCTAATGCTCATTTAAGTTAGACTCTCTGTCCTTCAAAACAATTCCTATCTCTACTTCCAAACAGGAATATACACAGTCCCTTTGCATCCACTTAAAAGAAATTGTAACCTCATTCCTATATGGTCTTTTCATGAACTCTCTGGAATGGCTCAACTCCTCCTCTCTGACAATATACCATTTAGGACTCTTGGGTACCAATTGTGATACCTTACTCACTAGCTGTAGGGCCTTGAGCTAATAATTTAACCTCTTGCTTCTGCCTATAAATAACATAACACCTTGCCTATGTACTCATCTGTAAAAAAAATAAATAAATAAAACAGCTGTTCAGCTATTACCTATTTCATAAAGTTATAAGAGGATTCAAAAACATAATGTATGTAAATTGCTTAGCACATGAAAAGTGAATAATGAAGGGTAACTGCTGATACTATGATTACTGCTTTGTTTTTAACTTTATTTTGCATCATTATTGTTCCTATGTCCTGCTCTTGCTCAACAATTGCTTTTTCTCTGAAGCCTAGACTGGAAAATTTTAAAGCTTCAGTGAATATTTATTATTCTAAATTCCTAAAATCCTTATGTTCTAGACTACACAATTAAACTCTTGAAAAATTCCAAGGTGGTACATTGTCATTCCATAGATGTATCTGTGTATGTTTGTTTGCATTTGTCAGCTGGGTGTTTTCCATCTTCCTATCTACTGTAATGAATATAAGATATTCTCATGTTTTTCATGTTGAAATGATCTCTGTATAGAATATAAAAAGTGGATCATACAGCTTCATTTTTAAGTACTAAATTTATAACTAGGGGTGTTGACAGTAGGAAGGTGTCCAAGGAATTAAGTTTATTTGCAGCCCTTGATTATAATTAGATAGTACAAATGGTATCATCAACTTCTTTAAACATAAAAATACCAATAGTACATGATGTATTATTTCTAGAAAAATAACAAAGCTCCCTTCACATTCATACAAGACTAATATGAGTACAAAGCCGACAGGCATTTTCCCTGAAATCAATGATTCTAAGAGTTGGAGGTAAAAGGAAGAAATAAAATCCCTTTAACTTTTGTTAATTAAAAAAAAAATTTTCTCTATAACTTAGAATATTTTCTTTAGCAATTCATATCTTAAGGCTTTAATACATTCAGCCAAAGCTTCCACTTAAGACTTCATAATAGCTCCCAGATAAGTGGTTCATTGTGCAACTGTGAAGTAACTATATCCGAAGAAGAAATTGATAATGGTGGGAACAAAAACTTACTGATAACAAACCAATTTTCTTTAACTAATAGACTTTATTTTTGAGATAAGTTTAAGGTTACAGAAAAATTGAGTGAAAAATGCAGAATTCCTATATACCTTCTGCCCTCCACATACATACACAGTTTCTCCTTCGATGATTAACACCTTATATTAGTGTGAAACATTTGTTAATATTGATGAGTCAATATTGATGCATTATTATTAAATAAAGTCAACAGTTTACATTAGCCTTCACTCTTTATGTTGTGCATTCTCTGGGTTTGGACAAATGCATATGGCATATGTCTATCATTACAGGATCATGCAGAGTAGTTTCATTGCCCTCAAAATCCCCCGTGTTCCACCTATTGATCCCACTCTCCCCAGGGTCTCCTGGCAACCACTGATATTTTTACTAACTCCATACTTTTGCCTTTTCCAGAAGAGCATATAGTTGGACTATGTTTGTAACCTCGCAGTAGGTAGCCTTTTCAGATTGACTAGTTTCACTTAGTAATATCTGTTTAAGATGCTCCAATCTCTTTTCATGGTTTAATTTCTTCTCATTGCTGAAGAATATATCAATGTATGGATGTACCACAGTTTTTATCAATTCACCTATTGCAGGACATCTTGGTCGCTTCCAAATTTTGGCAGTTATAATTAAAGCTGTTATAAACATTTCTGTGCAGGTTTTTGTGTAAACACGAGTCTTCAGCTCACTTTGATGCATACCGAGGAGCTGTACCATTTTGAATTCCCATTAAAAATGAGTTTCTGTTGCTCCACTTCCTTGTTAGCATTAGTATTGTTTAATTTTTTATGTTAGTATTTCCAGCGTATAGTGGTATCTCACGGTTGCTTTAATTTGTAATTGCGTGATGAGAAATGATAATGAGTTTCTTTTTGTATACTTATTTGTCGTTTGTATGTCTTCTTTGGTGAGATGTCTGTTCAAATCGCTTGCCTTTTTAAAAATTGGGTTTTTCGTTGCTTTTGTCGAGTTTCATATGCATTTTGGATGCCAGCCCTTTTTTAGATATGTTTTGCAATCACTTTTGTATAATAGACTTTATTTTTTGGAACAATTTTAGATTTACAGAAAAACTGAGAAGCTAGTGCAGAGAATTTTCATATACCCCGAGGCTAGTTTTCTCTGTTCTTAACCAATTATCATGAATAACATGCATCACCTTTAATAATTATTCACCAGAAAACATGAAAGTTGAAAAAACTCAAACGCTATCAGTTTCCTGAGGATAAGGAACCAAAATATCTGCCATTTAGAGACCCTGGATGCTGTTATTTGGAAGAACACAGTTGTTTTGCACACATTGCTCACCTAACAGCAATAACAATAATTCCATCTTAACTTTATTTTTTAACAGTTTTCAAGTGACTTTAATATATGTTTCTTAGTAGGAATTTATGAGTGGGTAAAAGAATGAACAAAATAAGCTATAAAGTCTGTTTTAATTTTCTGATTCCTTTTCTTCCCACCTTTCGTGTTTTAGGCAGAATAGGACAGGTGTGGTATGTTACCTTTATTCATCAAATGAGCTAAGAAAAAACCCTGTTTATAGAAAAGCCTATAATCAGGTCTTCACATTTCCTTTCCAGGACTCATTCATTTATACAGCTCAGAAAAGGGCTCACTTCCCTCAAATTTATCAAAAAGACAGAAGACAAATGAAGTCTATATTTTGATATTGTTAATAATGTTTCCTTGCTCATTGCTTATTTTTAGCCCACAGATAATTATCTCAAAGAGTGTATTTTTTCAAAATATTGTGTAGTTCTAAAACAAGATTAAGATTACCCAAAAGACTATCATCCATTTTTGTAAATGCACAGGTTTTGCTTTAGGCTTACAATTCTTTCTGTGAAAATATTGCTTCTTATACAAAATAAAATGCTGTGTTTTATCACATGTTAAAATCCCAATACAAATATCACATCCCCTACGTCAAAACCAATATACAGGTAAGATAATTTTTGTTGTTAGAAACATAAATATTAAAATTATATTGTCAAATCTGAGATCAGGATTACAATTAACCAAGAATTTCCCACATTATACTTAGTTTTTTTCTGAATAAGTTAAGCCTATAATAGTTGAAGGCCTTTCTTTTTCTTTCCTTTTTGTCTTTTTTTAATAGATAGTATCAAACTATCTCATTACTGAGCAAAATGTTTGTTAGACATTGAATTTTTACGTTGGTTTCACATTTTTCACAAAAGGTGTTTTTGGTAAGTAAGGCATTTGGCTTAAATTTCTTATATATGATAGATAATATCTCAGCAAGATGTGAATGCATTTTAAATCATCCTTAGAGGTGTAGAATAACTGTGTCCACTACAACACTTGAGGCATTTTTTAGAATGCTTTATGTCACGCATCAGATTAGGAATTTAACATTGTAGCTCAACATGGGAATAGTCTATCTAATTTCCTTGGCATTTAGTTCTCTGCTTGTGCTATGATGTATAGGTAATACTTCTAAGTCTTTTTGATATTGTGTATAATGTTTTCACTATGTTTTACTCTTTTTGCTGTATATGTGTGTGTATCTGTGTGTGTGTGTATGAGACTTGTAAGGGATGTAGGCATTTTAAACATATTCAAATATTAAATAACAAAACAATAAATATGCATAGTACAATGTTTATAAAGTCCCCACTTCCTTTCAAAATAATAAGCTGAATGAATTGTTAAAATTTTATTATATCATGATATAAATTCAGAAAATGCACATATTACAAGCATACCTTTTGATGAGATTCCAGAAACTGAAAATCTCTATGAGATCACACCCCAGAAACCCTCCTTACACTCCCTTTTCAGGTCCTGTGATACACTTACCACCTAAAAATCACTGAAATGTTGACTTCGTAAATTGTTCTTAAAATATAACATTTCTCACATTTAACATCCTAGTTTTCAGTGGTGTACAAATTTCACATGCATCCATACATATATATATTCCCAGGATCTAGGAATGTTTGGGATAAAACAGGTACACAAAAAATCATTTGGTTTGAGGAATCAATAATTATGGTTATGACATAACCATAGGAATCAATAACTATGG
This sequence comes from Microcebus murinus, assembly GCF_040939455.1. Classification (NCBI taxonomy): domain Eukaryota; kingdom Metazoa; phylum Chordata; class Mammalia; order Primates; family Cheirogaleidae; genus Microcebus; species Microcebus murinus. Next base: position 66,139,152 of record NC_134109.1, read on the forward strand.
TTATGACAAGTTGTGTTTCTGATAATACCAACTAGTAAACCCAAACCTTGTTGGTTTGGATTCAAGCACTTTTTCTGGAGCTAAAGCCCTACTAGTGTTTAGGGACCTGGACATCTGCCTAGCCCTTGCCAGCTTCTAATTCTTAAGGTTTCCACTATCTTTTCCAGACTTCCTAGATGCAAATAGTCCCACCTACTCTCTTTTTCATTTCAGAGCACTGACATTATCTAAAAATTTTCATTCTTAGGACCCAGATATCAAAAGTGACTCTCTCCAAGATTAAAACACTATCTTCAATCAAATCTATGCCCCCATGACACTGATTTGTAGACTCAGCTTTTCTCTACAATTGGGTACACTGTCTGCAAAGAGAAAAGGGAGCCAGAGTAACTCTATAGACTTAGGGACTCATTGGTTTAGCCCATAGTCCAGAAAGAAGCAAAGACTATGGCATTGAAGGCAAAGATAATGTGGACACAGTTGAAGCAGAGATTTTTCTAAGCCATGTCATAGTCTATATGATTTGCCAGTTAAATAATTTTTGAAAAGCAACATTATTCTAAATGGAGGCACCACCAAATCTTGAGGACTGTGTTAACCCTGGTTTTGGTTACATTTTTAGACAAATGTTTTAAATAAGGATAGAAAAAAATAAGAAATTTTCTCATGTGGATTATACATAGCTGTTAAGAGAATTACAATTTAGTTGGAGAGCTAAAAGAGCCAGATTTAAAACAACAGCAAGTAAGACAAAACAATATACAATTTAGTGCTTAATTCACCAAGACACTAACAGCAATGGAGTTAAACGCATCAGTCAAGAAGAGATCTATACTTGATCTTGCCAAAGAATTAAGAAAAGAATGGCGATGACACTCAAAAAACAATGGATTCAGCTGATCAAATGTATTATGGCAGAAGTCAGTACCAAGTTCATAAGACAGAGAAAAAACATCAATTGAAATATCTCAGCATTGTGCTGAGAAATGGTAGAAAATTCAATTAATCCAGAGAAAGCAGGGCCAAGTTAAGAACCACCTTGAAGGCCAGGAGAAGAATGTTACTCTAGATGTAGCCAAAGTATGAAACCGTTGATAGATGTGGAGCAAGGGAATGATGTATGTCTTCACATATTACATCTGCTGTATCTACACATTTTTCTCCATTAAATATTAGCAAGTGTGGTTTAGGTAAGTTCAGATTAAATGGTAATTGACTAAACCATAAAGTTCTTTGAGGACAGTGAAGGAGCAGTTTGGAGGGGAATGCCAAACAGATGGAGAACCAGCTCTACATCCCTGCTCCGCCGCATTGCTCTGGTTTATATATTGTGGTTCTGTGTCACATGGTGTTCAAAACATGGTTTTAGCAGGTTTAAATATTGGAAACCACAGTTATAAGTAATAAAATCATAAAATCTAGAAATGGAAGAGGATTTTTAAAAATATTTCAAATAGCTGGCTACATGCCTCAAAAATGCCTGGAATAAATTTGGAGTTTAAGAAAATCTTCTAAAATTATTAAATTAGTCAAATTCAAAATTAAAGTAGTGCAAGGTATAGAAGAGACATAGTGTATAGGAAAGCTCATATACTATTTCATTTTCATCTGCCCTACGCCCGTCTTTAGATTTCCAATAGGAAATCTAAAACCTCCAGACAAAAGATTTACCTAAAAGCTCACAGAACTTAATAATAGACAAGAAATTAGCCCCCAGGTATTCTGCCTCTGGGATTCTTCTGTTTTATCTCTAACCCTATATTTCCACTTTTTGATTCTTTTTTTCTTTTTTTGAGACAAGGTCTCGCTCTGTTGCCCAGGCTAGATAGAGTACAGTGGTATCATCAAAACTCACTGCAACCTCAAACTCCTAGGCTCAAGTCATCCTCTGCCTCAGACTCTCAAAGTGCTTACATTACAGGTGTGAGCTATTGCACCCAGCCTACATTTGCATTTTTGATATCATATTATAGTATATAATTGCTTGGTATAAAAATTATATTTTACAAATCCATCAGCTAATCCCAGAATAATAGGAATTTTAAAATCTTGATTCTCCAATTAATTATATTAATTGTAATCTCAGAGCTGATCTTTTTCAACAACAAACATCTTCAATTTATGTTCTTCTAAATTTTTGTGGTTATTCTTATTTTTCAATTTATTGACCAACTCTGCTACCTTTACATAATCACATTTTGGAAGAAACATCATCATTTGCATGTCTTATTAGTAGAACTGGCTTAATCCATCACAAAAATGAATTATTTTTCACAATTTATTCTAAACACAGTGGCATCTATTTTTTTTTATTAGCACATTGTCTATAGGCTCTCGATATTGTTCACACTAAATTCTTCACATCAGTATCCATACTTGCTTGCTTTGTAAGACTTTTTAGTACTTCACAAAGAAAATAACCATTAAATTAACCATCATTTATTGGGCACAGTCTATGTGCAAAGCACTGGGCCAGTGCTGCAGGGAAAATATCAAAGGAAGTGCCATTTTTATGCCTTTGGAGAAAGTGGCTTAGAATGTGAGGGAAAGATAGTCCAGTGAGAAAAATGTTTTGGAACACTGACAATGCAACCTATAAATGAGAGCAAGTTGAACTCCAAATTAAAATGGTATAGGATGTAGAAGAGACATAGTGTATAGGAGAGTTCACACACTATTTCATTTTTATCTGGCCCAATTCTGCCAGCATCAAGCTCTTCTGTTAGTATAAAAGTTCTCTATGTTTTGCAATATGCTATTATATGCTGCGTGTTCCTAACTTTCTGTGAGCCGCCTGGACCACTGGACAGTACTGCTTCTACACTCTCTGGTAGTCTTGACTTTATCCTGAAACATTCAACCCCTAAACTGCCCTCAATCAAATAAGCTTTCATTCATTGTCATTGTTTTGTCACAAGCTCCATGCTGTTGATGGTTATCACATGCAGATCTAGCACATTCGACAACCCCTATCTTTGTTAGAAGGAAAAATATTGCATGTCAGATAGTTATTAGATTCAGCCAAAATTCTCTGCCAATCTGATCTGAAAGAGCAGAACAAGACAAAGTGCATATCAAGGGTGATATATGGCAGTTCTTACAGAATCCATGTGATAGAAACATGTCTTAGTCCATTTGGGCTGCTATAACAAAATACCATAAACTGGGTAGCTTATAAACAACAGAAAGTTATTTCTCACAGTCCTGGAGGCTGAGAAGTCCAAGATCAGATTCAATGTCAAGTGAGAGCCCATTTCCTGGTTCACAGAGGATGATATCTCATTGTGTTCTCACATGGCAGAAGGGGCTAGCTAGCTCTATCGATTCTCTTTTATAAGGGAACAAATCCTACTTATGATGGTTCCATCCTCACAACCTAATCATTTCTCAAAGGCCCTGCTTCCTATTACCATTGCCTGGGGGTAAAGATTTCAATATATGAATTTTGAGAGGACATGAGCATTCAGACCATAGCAGAGCTGCCCAGGCAGGACAATTTCAACATGGAGATGAGGTGGGGTATCTCAGTAAGAGCAGGAAAGAGTCAAGCCAAAGTCTAGCCACGGAAACTGGGACATCAAGGAAGGAGGAAAAAAGAAAGGAAAATTATCACCATAGACTAGACATTTGTCATTAGGAGAGCATGTTCTGAAGAAAAATATTACCATTATGCCCTTGGGTAATGAAAAACAATTTTAGTTACAAATGAATTATAGGACAGAAGAAGAGGTGGAGGAGGAGGAGGAGGAAAAAAAAAGCAGAAACAAAAAACCAATATCCTTAGTCTTTTCTAGGTCCTGCTGATTACCTAATCTACCTTGCAACTAATTTGCTCATTGACTAGTTACCACCTCACAAACTTCTATAGTCATTTACTTTTGGAGTGTCAACTCCCATGTATGAGTTGATGTGACCCTGTGCTAATCTTCTAGCACTGACATTGATTCTGACCTTTTTTCTATGTGCCCAAACACTGGCCTTGCAGAGGTATCACACCAAAATTGATTTTATTATCTTCTGTATAATACAGGCTTCTCTTACTATCCTAAGCTAATTCAGTGAATGGCATTCTAAATCTATGATTGACAGATAATTACATCTGATTAGTCTTTAATAACCATTATTTGAGGTTTGACAAGTTACTTTTCATTTATAATTTATAGCAAGTGGTACCCATTTTCTACCTGTGAAGCTAATATAAGATTTTAAAAATAAATTCAATATATTTTCTAAAAATGGGGTTTACCTAAAGAAAATATCAAACAATTCATAGATTGTGTGTATATAAATTAAAGTTGTAAAACTGATACACAAATGATGGAATTTTTTTTAACTGTGGTAGAGATTTATAAGACCTTTTGCATGCTGGTGCCTGTTATCTTCTCATCTTCAGTGATTACTGTCTTTACCTGCGGTTGAATCTTATTTTCTCTTCATTGTTATAATTCCTTGCACACAGACTGTGTTGTACCTCATTTGCTTTCACTGTGTTTGGAATTAACCCCTCTACCACCATCTCCTTCCACACTTATCTGCCTTATAGGAAAAATGTTTCCTATTGTTTCCAAATTCATAAAAAAATGGAATCTCACAATGATGTTTTATATTTCCTTGTATTCTCTGAAATTTATAAGACATGTTTCAGTCATTTTTTTTACTCTTTAAGCACTTGCACAAAGCCTGAATCACACTGGGAAACTAAAAATGTTTTTTTTTTTATTTGAATGATTATTTTTTTTCCATGTTAGAAATGAATGCTTAACATGTTAAAGCTATAGGTAAACCTTGTCTTTATGCTCTGGATAGCAATTCCATGAAAAATTTCTGTTGGCCATGTTTGCTTCTCAAACCCTAAACAGAAATATATACAAATCCTAAGTAATAACAGTCTCCAGATGTTGCTTCCAGAAGCCAACAGCTCATCTTTGTGGCCTATTCTCAAATCTAACTGCTTTCCATTACATATTTTCTCTTTTTAAAGAATCTCTTTAATTTAGAATTCGAGTATGTCAAACTTTTTGTCCTGCATCGCTGTTGTAGGGGGCACTATTCCAAGGCCTGCAGCTTAATTGGTAGATGAGCGAATGCCCCTTCCCCCTCACCGTGCTGTGTAAAGGATTTCTAAGGATAATTTAGTCTAACACTCCATAAGAGGCTGGAGTAATTGCCAAGGGTTCTGTTTCAAAGAAGAGACTTGTAAGTTTTAGAGCACAGCATTGCATCAGTTATTTACAATTAGTGTTTGGCATTCAAACCCAGGCCATTTAAGCTTGAATATGACTTTGAATAGTCTCCTGATACCTGTGATCTTTCCTCAAAAATCCTTTATATCATGTGATGGTTTAGTTCTCAGGGATCTTGGATCACTTTTATCTTCTACAAGATATCACACTGGTTCATCACATTGATGACATTATGCTGATTGAACATAGTTAGCAAAAAGTAGACAACACCCCATTTTCCAGGTCTTGTGTAGTCTCGCTTTGTATTACCCGATTAAGCTTAATCCAGGATAGCATAAACGGCGCTAACTCACTATCATTTCTTAGGATTGAGTAATATTCTATTGTGAGCATATACCACATTTTAGTTATCCACTCTCTACTCGCCATCAAATTGGTACTGACAGACTAAAACTATGGTGCTCAAAAAAATGGTAGTGTTCAATAGGGATTTTGGGGGGGAGACCCACATCTTAAGGATGTGGTAAGCATTGTAGGGGGGAAGGGATTACCTCTATCCCTTTTTAGGGAGAGGCAAAGATACACACTGTAATCAAAATGTCTAAACAAAAATATCTGCTATTGGGAGGTGGACAGGTGGAAGGGGGGAGGGGAAGGGTATATACTTACACGGTGGGTGTGGTGCGCACCACTTGGAGGCTGGGCATGCTTTAAGCTCTGGCATAGCGGGGTGAGGAGGGGGGGCAGGGGCAAGATATGTAACCCTAACAATATTTGTACCCACATAATATGAGATAATAATAATAAAAAAAGTAGACAACACTAGACTTTTTGGTAGCACATTTGTATATCAGAGGATGGGAAATAAATCTGACAGAAAAATTAAGTGCTTTCTACCTTGTCAAAATTTCTAGCAGTCCAGTGGTAAAAAGCTTGTCAAGATATCCCATCTGAGGTGAAGAATAAGACAGCCCCTTTAACAAACAAATAAAAAAAGGCACAATGCCTAGTGGGCACCCTCAGATTTAGGAGAGAACATATTCTTTATTTAGGTAGGAATTAGCAACATACTCCCTAGTTACTCTGACCCATTTACCAAATGACCTAAAAAGCTGCTAGTTTTGAGGGGAGGCCAGAATTAGACAAGGCTCCACAACGGGTCCAGGTTGCTATTTAATCTGCTCTACCATTTGGGCACATAATACAGCACATCCAGCGATGCTTGAGGTGTCAGTGGCAAAGAAAGATGCTGTTTGAAGCCTTTGGCAGGCCCCTATAGGTGAATCACAGTGCAAACCCTCAGTCACTACCAATAACTACTCACCTTCTGAGAAATAGTTCCTGTCCTGATACTGGGTATTAGTAGAAACTGAACACTTAACCATGGCTGCCAAGTTACTGTGGGACCTGAGCTGCACCTGAGGAACTAGGTGTTATCTGACTCATTAAGTCATAATTAGGGCATACACAACAGCACTCCATCATCAAATGGAAGTGGAATATACATGATCAGCCTGAGCAGGCTCTGAAGATACAAGATATAAGTGATATGAAGAAGTATCCCAAATGCCCATGGTCTCCACCCCTGCCACAATACTCTCTCTGCCACTCTGCACCTATGGGCCTCATGAAGAGTCTTCTATAATTAGTTGACAGAGGAAGAGAACACTGGGGCTCAATTTATAGATGGTTCTGTACAATATGTAGACACTGCCTGAAAGTGGACAACTGCAGCACAGCAGCCCCTTTCGGAATATTCCTGAAGGATAGAAGTGAAGGGAAATCCTCCCAGTGGACAGAACTTCCAGGATTTCACTTTGCTTAAAAGGAGAAATGGCCAAGCATGTGATCATATGCTGATTCATGGGTTATGGCCAATGGTTTGAATGAATGGTCAGGAACTTGGAAAGAACATGATTTGAAAATTGGTGGCAAGGAAATTTCAGAAAAAGATATGTAGATAGACTTCTTGGAATGTGTCATAAATGTTATGATATTTATGTCCCATGTGAATTCTAACCAAGAGGTGTCCTCAGCAAAGGAGGATTTTAATAGTGGATTAGATGATCCATCCTGTGGATACCAGTCATCCTCTTTAGCCAACAAGCCCTGCCATTGTCCAATGCGCTCACGAGCAGAATAGCAGGGATGGAGGGTATGTTGCATCCTAAGCAACATAGATTTTCATTCATGAAGGCTAACCTGGCTATGGCCACTGCTTAGTGTCCAATCTGCCAGCAGCAAAAGCCAACACTGGCTCCCTCATATGATAATATTCCCTGAGGTAATCAGCCAGCAACATGGTGGCAGGCTGATTATATTGTATTACTTCTATTATGGAAGACATAACACTTTATTCTTACTGAAATAGACACTGTGGATATGGATTTGCCAATCTGACACATAAATCTCCTTCCAAAATTACCATCCATAAACTTACAGAATGCCTTATGCCCCATTGTGCTGTATCCCACACAGCATTGCTTTTGATCAAGGAACTCACATCACAGCAAAAGAAGTGTGTCACTGAACTCATGGAATTTACTAGCCTTACTACGTTCCCCACCATCCTAATGCTGCTGGTTTGATAGAGTAGTGCAATGGCTTTCTGAAGAATCAGCACTGGTGCCACCTACGTGGCAATACCTTCAGGGCTGCTGCAAGGTTCTCCAGTAGGTCATATATGCTCTTGATCAACACCAGATGTATACTGCTGTTTTCCCCATATCCTGAAATCACAGGTCCAGGAATTAAGGAGTGGAAAGGAGCATGGCACCACTCACCATCACCACTAGTGACCCACTAGAAAATGTTTTGCTTCTTGCTCCTGCGACTTTATACTCTGCTGGCTTATCGTTCTTAGTTCCTGAGGGAGGAATGCTTTCACCAGGAGACATGGCAATGATCCGCTGAACTGAAAGTTAGGACTGCCACTTTGGACTCGTTATGCCTCTCAATCAGTAGGAAAAGCAGGGAGTCACTGTCCTGGCTGGGTTGATTGATCCTGACTACATAGGGGCCCTGGACTTCCACTCCACAATAGAAGTAAGGAAATCTCTGTATGGATTACAGGGGTCCCTTATGGCTTCTTTTAGTATTACCATTCCCTGTGACTGACTAAGGTCAATGGAAAATTAAGACAATCCAATCCAGTTAGGACTATTTTTATCTTATTCAGGTCTTCAGTGGATTGGGTGATGCCCACTCACATTAGAAAGAGGAACTTGCTTTACTCAGTCTACTGATTCAAAAGTTAATCTCATCCAGAAACATCCTCACAGACATAATCAGAAATAACGTTTAACCAAATATTTGGGCAACCTCTGGCCCAGTGAAGTTGACACATAAAATTAACCACCACAAGTCCAAGCCTCATCAACTTGGCACCTATGCACAATTCCTTAAACCATACTTAATCTTCAAGTAAAGACAATAACTAGGCCATAAGTTCACCAAACATGATACAACTATATTACATACAACTAAAAAGGCACAAATGCTTTTCCCAGAAAAGGAGGTAATTTCCTTGGTGATGTTTACCTTTCTTTCTGATATCCTACAACTTACCATGCCATGATGCAAAATCAACAATACTTAAATACCATTATATAAAGTCAATTTGTCTTATGTTACATAAGAGAATAAGGGGAAAGAAAACAAAGATTTTTATATATATGTAAACACACAAAAACATAGTCATAACAAAATAAGGAGCAAATATTCATGAAAATTACCGTCCTTCTTTCTATAACTGATTACATGGTTGTAGCTGACATTTATAATTACCTCATGCTTTGCATTCTTCATTCCCTTTATCTTCAGCAAGCACCTCAGCTGGGCAAGGTTCTATACCTGGTGAAGTGACTCAAACCTTCAGTCCTGAGGAATCTGAGCCATTAATAGTCCTGAGCAGATTGGGTTGTCTTAGTTTTCCATTGACCTTATTGACCTTAATCACAGGGAATAGTAATACTAAGAGAAGCCATAAGGGACCCCTATAATCCATACAGAGATTTCCTTACTTCTATTGTGGAGTGGAAGTCCAGGGCCCTTTGGTAGTCAGGATCAATCAACCCAGCCAGGACAGTGACTCCCTGCTTTTCCTACTGATTGAGAGGCATAACGAGTCCAAAGTGGCAGTCCTAACTTTCAGTTCAGCGGATCATTGCTATGTCTCCTGGTGAAAGCATTCCTCCCTCAGGAACTAAGAACTATAAGCCAGAAGAGTATAAAGTCGCAGGAGCAAGAAGCAAAACATTTTCTAGTGGGTCACTAGTGGGTCACTGCCTGCCCATGGTGTGGTCTTAAATTCCTTTTGGCAAGTGATACAAAGCTCTATCTCAGCGTCACTGCATGGTTACATACCATACAGATTAAGTGGGTCACTAGTGGTGCCATGCTCCTTTCCACCCCTTAATTCCTGGACCTGTGATTCCAGGATATGGGGAAAACAGCAGTATACATCTGGTGTTGATCAAGAGCATATACGACCTACTGGAGAACCTTGCAGCAGCCCTGAAGGTATTGCCACGTAGGTGGCACCAGTGCTGATTCTTCAGAAAGCCATTGCACTACTCTATCAAACCGGTGGCATCAGGATGGTGGGGAACATGGTAAGGCTAGTAAATTCCATGAGTTCAGTGACACACTTCTTTTGCTGTGATGTGAGTTCCTTGATCAAAAGCAATGCTGTGTGGGATACAGCACAATGGGAGATAAGGCATTCTGTAAGTCTATGGGTGATAATTTTGGAAGGAGATTTATGTGTCAGATTGGCAAATCCATATCCACAGTGTCTATTTCAGTAAGAATAAAGTGCTATGTCTTCCATAATAGGATTTTCTCTACCATGTGAAAACACAGTGAAAAGGCAGTGATCTGCAAGCCCGGTAAAAGGCCCTCACCAGTGAAACTAATCGACCGCCACGTTGACCTTGGACTCCTTAACCTCCAGAACTGTAAGAAATAAATTTCTTTTGTTTAAACCATCAAAATATGGTGTTTTATTGTGGTAGCCTATTTGAGGGAAAATCCCAGGACAGTATAGCAAAAGCGCTCTCCAAGCTGAGATGGTGTTGAGAAACCAGAGAATGACTTAGTCAAGTTCGGTTTGTGAGTTAGATGACTTTATTAGTGGTTATTTACACAGGGCTCTCACTCCTAGTCAAGACAGGAATCCTCCAGGCACCCACTCCTGAGCAGTAGCAGGAGCTCGTTGGAGGGTAAAATCCACACTGCCTGCCCATGGTGTGGTCTTAAATTCCTTTTGGCAAGTGATACAAAGCTCTATCTCAGCGTCACTGCATGGTTACATACCATACAGATTAAGTATGCACAGTACTTCCTGTTAGGCAGAGACTTTAGTATTGCAATTAACTAAAGGATATAATAAGGCACCTAAAGCAGCTTAAAAGAATTTAAACTGGTCTTAAGACTTATGGTCATCTATGCAAAAAGAGCTATTTAAGAATACCCTTTATGCTTTGTATTTCCTTCAGCTTCCTTGCTTTGATCTATATCTCTAAGTTCAGAATAAATTTGCAAAAATTCTATTAAATACTAGAAGCCAGTGGTGGGGAAGTAGTATTTTTTCACTCACAGCCTGAGCTGACTAATCAATGCCACACATGTGTCATAAATAGAAGAAAGACCCTTAACAGGAGATTAGTCAAACTACATTTGTTTTGTTTCTTGTTTCCTGTTAGTTTGTTTTGCTGTTTTAGAAGCCATTGAGCCCATTCTAGCCAATCCATTTGGAGTATGGGTGTGAGGGACAGTGATCTGTACATGACAGAAGCAAAATGCCTGTATGACACTACTCCTATCCATTCCTGTACAGCTGTGGACACCCAGAGCATCGGATTTCAAAAGACAGAGCTCTCCCTGGTTTCAAGAAAGAGAAAAACAGTTTTTCTATGGATTTAGGCACAGATTTAATCTTATTTTCAATCGATGGAGATTTCAGAGGTTTTAGAATTCTTGTAGAATAAGTAGAGGGTCTAGAAATTCTAAAAGTAATGGACTAGAAGAGCAGGACCTCAACTCACAAGAGTGGATTTAGAAAGTCATTACTATTCACAAAAGCTATATGAGTGATCTAAAAGGACCTTGTACAATTACCATTGTACCTTGTACAATTACAATTACTAATAAAAGTTACCATTTATTTGCCTAGAAATATTAGACAAGATTTTTGAGCCACCTGACCAACCTGCATCAGGTTCCTCACCTCACTAAGAGAACATGGCACGTGTGGACTTAATGTCCCAGATAATCTACCATTCCATTACTACAGTATGTAGGGTAAAGGCTCCCCAAAGATATTTAAGTATTAATCCCCAACACCTGTGAAGAAGTTGTGTTACATAGAAAGTGAAATCAAGGTTGCTAAAAGGATTAAAATTGCTCATTAAGCTGACCTTAAAATAGGCAAATTATACTGGATTACTCAAATAGGCTTAAAATAATTCCAAGAGTCCATAAGATGGATATAAGAATTAGAATAAAGTGTCAGAGAGGTGGCACCATAAGAAGGATTCATATTGCTGGTTTTGAAGAAAGAGAAAGAGAATCATAAGCCAAGGAAAGCAGGCAGCCTCTAGAACCTGAAAAAGGTGAGGAGACAGATTTTCCCCAGGGCTTCCAGAAAGCAATACAACCAACCAACACAGTAGATCTGTGTTAGGCTTCTATCTACAGAGCATTTATATAATAAATCTGTTTAAACCACAAATTTATGGAAATTTGTTATTGCAGAAATTGAAAAATAATACAATTACTAATGCCAAGAATTTTATTTTTTAGCCATCATGACAATTTCATGGGAAATCTTTCCCAGCTCCACACAGGATAACTCATAAGACCAAAGCAAGTCCCTAGTCATTAATAGAGTGCTGTACAGAATATCCCCCACTTGTCTTTGCCAATGAAACTGAGCTCATTCCACTACACTATCATAGGGTAATGACAATGAGGAGAGGACATCAAAACGTGTATTCAAAAATAAACTATGCCTTGAAATAAGTAGTAGAAAGCAGTCTGTCTGGGAGATTAGGAGAAAGCAGTATTCTTAAGCTAGATTGGAAAGATAAGAATGGATTTAATGATACATTCCATTTCTCCGGAAGGTAATGACTTTTGATCTGAAGCAGCAGTGACAGGTGATTCTCCACCATAGCCAAGGGCAGACAAGACAGAGAAAGCCTCCCAGGATTTTATATGCACACATTTGCTGTTTTATTTTGCGTATTGATGCTTAATAGTGAACTTCATCTTGATAATTGCAGAAACTACGCAAACTCTAATCATCTTCAGGGGAGAAGGGATGATTCTCAAAAACTCCAGTTTTTTTAGTTTTTTGTTGTGTGTTTGTTTTTTTCTTCTTTGTTGTTTTATGTTTTGTTCTTAATATATATTTTTCTGACAGAAGGAAAATCCACAACCACCTCTAACAACTTGTCTACCCATTTAATAGACTTATGTCCAGTTACTCTTGGAGGTGTGTGGTCATCCACTTTGAGCACAAATTCCACTAAGAAAGGCCAGAAGTGACTGATATTGAGCAGACAGAATCAGGTGAAGACCTTTCTATTAAAAGTGCATTTTCTTGACCAGACACAGTGGCTCACACCTGTAAATCTAACATTCTGGGAGGCTCATGCAGGACGATCGCTTGAGGTCAGGAATTTGAGACCAGGCTCAGCAAGAGCGAGACCCTGTCTCTGCTAAAAATAGAAAGAAATTAGCCAAGCAACTAAAAAGAAAAAAAAAGAAAAAAGTTAGTTGGGCATTAAAGAATGAACCTTGCATGCCTGTAGTCCCAGCTACTTGGGAGGCTGAGGAAGGAGGATTGCTTGAACCCAGGAGTTTAAGATTGCTGTGAGCTAGGCTGCTGCCACGGAACTCTAGCTGATGCAACAGAGCAAGACACTGTCTCAAAAAAAAAAAAAAAAAAAAAGTGCATCTTCTCTGATCAACAGTTAAGCATGTCTCCAAGGCTACATAAACATACTTTACAACCATCTGGGGAATGAACCAAACAGGTAATCTTCTGGCTTCAGGCTCCTGGATATGGTTACAATTTTCCTGTCCACCTCCAAACTGAAGGTATGAATCAGGAAAACTAGTTCTCTCTGTTTACTTTACTTCCTCAAACAAGGTTTCATTATTAATGGAAATTACTGTTGAAAAACTCCCCCCCCCATGTATTGTTCATATATTTGGTTAAATTCAAATTTGAGCCAGCAGCTAAGGAAATAAGATTATTTGAAATGTGTGGCAAAAATCTAATGCTGAAGCCTGATTTATCGCCAAGTGTAAACCCTGAATTATACACCTCCCACTTACTCTAAATTGAACTGCCCACATCCTTGTGGGGCGGCCCACAAGGTGTCTAATGAGTTATATGCCAGCACTTATTTTACAAGAAAAGAAACCAAATAGAGCGTAACTGAAACCTGGGTACATTTTGTTTTTGTTTTGTTTCAGAGAGCTGTCAGATATTTCAGTCCAATCTTAAAGTTGTTGCTTCCCTTTATTGCAAGTAGACTTTAGAATTTTAGTTACCTCTTGCTACAAAAGGTTTCAGTTTCCAGGGTGGCAGGAAGAATGAAGATCGATGGTTGCTGGGTCTAGTTGGTCATACCAATTTGTACTGCAATCGAGGTGCTGCAATCTCTGAGATTTGAGTTTAAATGCGTGCCTCACAGCTTTGGAAGAAAGATGTGGTCTGCATACAGCTGTAGATCAACACCACCAGTTTATTCACAGGATGAGGCATCCATCAGACTCCTGCACATGGGTATTTCATGGCTTAGAGAAAGGAAAGGAAAAGAAAAAGAGAAAGATGAGATGAGAGAAGGAAAGAAAAGAGAAAAGGAAGAAAGGAATGAGAAAGAGAGGCAGGGAGGAAAGGAGGAAGAAAGAAAAAGAAAAAGGGAGAAAGGCAGGGATATGATCTGTTTGCTTTCCTACAATAGCAAAGTTACTGCTAAATCTTTCAGATAACAGAGCATGCTTTATTCACAGAAAAAGAAATCATCAGTTTAACATAAAAACAACAATAGTATTCAATAAATGCCATAATTAATAAAAATCTTAATAGCTCAGCTCCAATGCATAGTGAATAATAAATATATGTCCAATATTTTTGAAATATATTTCTAATTAATCCAAATTAATGTTTTAAAATCTTGCCTTAGAGACATTGTCTTTTTGATTTGCAGCATAAAGTATGCTCCAATATTGCAATTTTTGAAAAATTGTGTTTGAGGGATTTCTGATTCAGTTTAATTTTTTTTTATTTTTAAATAATCACACTACATTTGAAATGAAGTCAAGGGAACCCTTCTTATTTTATAAATTTAAAAACAAAGCAATACAAAGAGTTAGGAAGTTCTCTAAATTCATAATTCAACCACGTTCCAACTTTCAATGATATAGTTTCTTGTTTAGCCTTTGAGACAACTCATATAACATGCTACTTTACACATGTGATTGTTTTTTAATTGCTTGTTTTCTTGTCCCATGAAACCCTGAGGAAAGGCAGTAAGAACATCTTTCTTTGCAGTAGAAAAAATATCTATAGCTCATTTTATAAATACAAAGCTCGACTCTTTTTGCATAATGTGCGTATTTGAACTAGGGGTGCCTGTTGAGAGGAGAATGGACTTTGCAGGTCAGAATTTCCCCTGCTTAACAACAACAAAAAGTCTTTTTGTTTATTTGTTTCTATAAGACAAATATTTGCAAAGAAAATATTCTCTTTTAGGTTGGGGAGGTTTTTAAGTTCAGTTAGTGAAATGGAATACTAAAGTAATAAACTAATATGATCTTCGTAGAGAGAGATAACTCTTGTTTGTTTTATTAAAACAATAGGAACAGATTGTATATAATATATACATATTAATCATCTTTCAGATGTGAAGAATTTCATTTTTGAATGCATAAGGTTAGAATTAATACATTTATATTAATAAAGAGGAATCCTTTGTGTTTAAAGCATGTGATTAGGACAGTTATTATTTTTTCTAAAAAAACCGAAGACAACCCCCTTTGGCTCTCTCCTCTAGGTTAGGTTGTGTTCAGATAGTAAAGAAGAGAGGTCACAAAGGAGCTCAAAATGGTAATAGAATAGGTAAATTTTACTCCAGATGGGAACTATCTTCCCTCTTCACTCAGTTCTGAAGAAAAGGAATGGTTAGGCTTATTTGGGTATATATTAAATAATTATACTTCCAGATACTATCTCCATTATATTTCCCTTTTCAAAGATGAGAAAAGTGAGGACTATAGACAAAGAGTAGTTAGTGTATGTTTGGTAGAGAGTTATGTTCAGTGATCAATAATGAGTAATTCATGCTTAAGTAAACATAGCCATCAGCTTAGAAATATTTTCAACAGTCCATATTGTGTTCATTTAATCATTACTCCATACTCTCTGCAAAGAATCCATTTAATCATATGGTTTCATGATGCTAAGGGCTAGTTTAGTACCCTTAGAGATCTTAAATATATATTTTAATTCAAACGGTGACTAGCACTAAACCACTAAGTAAGTACTAGAAATTACAACAGGTTTCTGACTTTCCTCATAGTGACTTTGATATTTTTAAAATATAAAATTATTTTCAAAAAATATTTGGTGTTCTTCTTTGCTGGGCTCTAAGCATGACCTTGGACTGTCTCTTGAGTGTTCCAGTGTAACAATGTCTCGAACATTAACACTCCAGTAGCATCAGACTTTAACATTTAATCTGTTCCTTTATTCTTCATCTTCTTGAATATTTGAATTAAGAATTATTTTAATGGAAACATTTGAATTTCCAAATATAGTATTTAAACAACAGCTAAAATAAAGAAAAAAAATGTTCCCCTTACATGAAATTGTCAGCTTTGCTGAGCATTCAGAGTCGCTGAGTATATGGTGCTATTCTGAATTAGCTCTTTAGTTTCCATTAAAGCATTATATTGAATAAGTTAAATATCTGTTCTTAATTTAAAATGGTAATGAGAAGCTGAAAATAAAAAGCAGTGCAATGAGGAATATCAGGGACATGCACGTCAACTTTAATAAAAGGATTTTTTATCCTTGCTTTAACTTTGGCTTTGTTCTTTTGGCCAAAAAAGATAATTGGAATCTTGATATAGAAAGGAAGGCTATAAAACCAAGTGTAATGACTGTAAAGATGAATGTATCAGTTCACATATACTTAGTATTAAAATTAAAAATCTCTTAGGAAAACAAATTTTAAAATCTATAAAAAGACATAACTAATAATTCTACCTGAAACTGTTTGTTTTTGTAATTATTACAAGTACTATATGAAGATATATTTGAATCAAATCTTTTGATCAAGAATTTACCCTTACCTGATAGCTTTCTTAGAGCATTTTTACCACCATATATATTTAACTATATATGAAATATATTTCATATATTTCCCCATATATGGTAAATGATGGCTCACTCTGTATTAGATCATTATCTAATAATATATTAATAAAATGATTCATCCAAGACTCCACATGAGTGACAGGCATTATTTCCAAATAACCCCAGAAGATATAATAATCACCCCATGATAAATAGGAATATGTTGTCTTTAACATAGTTACAAACGTGATATAATTATAACATATAGTATGAGAAGATAGTGGTTTAATATAGGTCAGTGAAAAGGAGGCCAGTTATAGTTTGAGATGTCAGTTTAATCTGAGAAAACCATTTCAACTGAGGAAAGCCATCAGGGGCTTGGAGTTGGGGTAGAGGTAGGTGGATTATATGGCCACAAGAGGGCAGCAGATTGTCTGAAACTAATGAGCTGACTTGATGCATGCGGAATGGCTGCAGTTGTGAAGGTTTTTCAACAGAAAAAGAGTAGTTTCCAGCCTGAATACGAAAAAGAAAAGAAGGGAGGGTGGGAGGAAGGAAGAAAAAAAAGAAGGGAAAGGAGAGGTGCCAATGAAGGACAAAAGAGGGAAACACAGGTACGTTTTAACTGTTGTGTATGTGTGAGTGTGTGTTTCAAATAGGGACACCTTGTGAGGCATTCTTGTGTGCATGTGTGTGTGTGTGTGTGTGTGTGTGTGTGTGTGCATGTGTGTGTGGGTATGTATGTGTTTTACCAATACCCAAACTGCTCTGCTGCACAAGGCCAAGATAGATAGAAATTTTAGTTCTGTCCAAATCTATCTCTAAAATATGCAATTATTGGTAAATGTCCTCTCCCACCTTTGTGCAGTTTATTTTTCTCATCTGCCATCATTTCTTCTCTCCTTAGTATAATAATTAGCCCTTCCTCAAAACACTGATTTTGAAAATCAGGGAGAATATCAACCTATGTCTGCCTTTGGGTCTCCATTGGCCTAATTCAGAAGCAAGAAAATTCACTTTTCTCAATTTTATGTTTGATGTTTTATATCGTTTTCAATAATTTCTGGCCAAAGGTTATACTTCTTAGCTATGATAAAGAGAACACAAGATCTGTATATTGATTAATTGTTCATAGTTTTTCCCAAAGAATACAAGAACACACATAAAATAATTTACTAATTATTTGCTTTCCCCATACAATTTGCTTTCCCTATACAATTACTCTACCATTAAACTACCATATTTTTTCTCATTTTTGCCTCAGATATATTGAATTAGATTTAAATGACAGCCAGGCTTAGATGGATATATAACATTTTATATAATAAATGGAGACTATCATAGCATTTTTCAAGGAGGAAACATTCATTCATCCTAACATCCTGTTCCATCCTCATTAAATACGTGTTAATATATAAATCCTTGGAAAGTCACACAAGAAGCATCAGCCCTGATGCAGTACAGAGTTTGGATTAAGAATTGCAGGACAGGGCTAGCTCTCCATCTCTTCTTAGAATTACATCAGGCATCCATGTCTTAGTATAAATGTGGAATAGTGAATATCTGCCCAAGTCTCAATTATCTGAGCTCAAAAGTCCAAGAAAACAAAGAGGAAAAAAATTAAGAAAACTGATACATACCAGCAATTATACCAATGTGCAATAGCATTCATTTGGGATACATTCAATTGACACTGCTCCCTCAATCAGTCATTCACAAAGCTTTCAAAAGGACAATAAGTATTCATGACAAAATAATGGATATATACTCTCTTATGTGCACCTGTGTGTACTTATTTGCACTTTTTTCTCAGGAAAATGGTCAAATGTTTGGCATCAAAGTGGTAAAAGGTTTCATGAAGAAACTGTACAATACCTAAAGCTATAAATACCTCATAGACCACTATGAGGGGAAAGTAATGCTTTGCTCAAGTCAGAACACTTGCTAACTTGGAGGAAAATAATGAACACTTATTATATGTCAGGTATTCTTCTAAGTGCTTTATGTCTATTACTCACTTTAGTCTTAAAGCAACCCTATAATTTGGTCTTATTATTGCCATATCAATTTTGCAGTTGAAGAAAATCAGTCAGGGAGAGTCAAGTAACTTGCCTAAGTCCATACTGCTAGAACACAGAAAGCCTTATCGCGAAACCAGCCTTTTGTAAATGTTAGTCTCCCAGTTCAAAAGCATGGGGAGAACACGCAAGCTGTTTTAACTATAGTACCTTATTTTCACCCCTTTCAATTAGGACAGAATAAGAAATTTAGAAAAATAACTAGGGGCTACTAGAATGAGCGGATGAAAGTAGTTGCTTGAACTATAGAAAAGAAGGGTTACGTGTTTCAGAATGTACCTTAAGAAATTAGCTCATAAGTGGCTAAAATATAATAGTTTACATAATTGTTCAATCCTATTCTAGACCTTTCATATGGTTTTAAATTTTTATATAATTTTTCTTCACAGTTTTGCCTTTGATATATTTCTAGCCAAAATCCTTAAAGCCTCAATAGAAAGAAAATTGACCCGAGAGTCAGTCAGAATACATGAATTCTAGAGCAAGGTTTTTCATCCTATAGACCAATTAGTCAAGCTAACTCTTTTACATAAAATTATATATATATATATATATAATTATGGCTTCCATATATATGTATATATATATATATATACAGAGAGAGAGAGAGAAAGAGAGAGAGTGTGTGTTAGGCAATAGCATTTCTTTCAGTTCTATTTTTAAAATAATTATCATCCAGCATATTTGACTATATCCTAGGTTCTTTTTTACTTATTTCTTTTGTCATATGCTATACCCTGTGGGGAGTGGGGAGAGCAAGAGTGTTTGACCACACAGCTGGCTCTCCGGAGTGATTGTTCCAGAGGAATTGTCTTCATAGCACAATTTCTAGCCCATCTAGGTGATCCAGGTCTTTGAGAGATGTTTTCACTATAAGTAGAAATAAAGCTTTTCTTAGTGATTTTGTGTCTCTGTGTGCACACACATGCATAATTCTTCTTAGGCCAGTGGATTAGCCTATTTCTGTTAATAATGTCGCCTTACTTTAAATTATCATGACTCCAAACTTCCAAGTCAATGTCCAGTTGCCCTTCACTCCTATATCCCACATGAAGTTAGATAAAAAAAAGATCCAGTCACTTCCGCCCTAAGAAAAATGTGTGTGTGTGAGTGTGTGTGTGTGGGTGTGTACTTCCCCATCTCCTCCTTCTTATTACTGTTGTCATCATTATAGTGTAGACTCTTATTACTCTTCTGGGCTGTTAAATCAGATCGTAACTTATTTCCCATCCTTCAGTCTCTCTCCACTCTAATCCATCTTCCAGAGAGCTGTCAGAGGAACCTTCCTAAGCGTGACTCTGATCATGTTACTTTTCTCCTCAAAAACCTTCAGTAATGACCATTTTTTACCAAATCAAATGTGAACACATGACAATGTGATTAGGGCTCTCTGGAGTATGACACATAGACAGCACACTCTCAAAAGGCAAAATGGAATTCGAGACAATCTCAGCTGTGCACTGGGCACCGAGCAATTGTGCTCCTCATTGTCTTCATTTACAAAATTAGGTTAGGCCTACCCTTCTTGAGGTCACCTCCTGAAGCTAATATTTCATGAATATACTTTTCAACCTTAACCCCTGATTCTATACACTCAATATCATCAACATGAACAAAACTACTGAAATTCTTCAAATATCAGCTGTATTTCTAACCAGCATGCTTACATACACGATGCCCTTTCTGTCTAAAGCGTCTTTCCTGTGAAAGTATCTACCAAAACCCTCCCCATCATTAGGATTCTGCTCAAATTACCATCCAAAAATTCTCTCTTTTGCTCTCTAAGCTTTTATGGAAATCATTGCAGGCTTTATATTTACGTTTTTGCTCACCTCTTTAACTTAAGCATCAAGTGTGCATAAACCATATTTTTTCAACCTTTTATCTCTCTGGGACCTGTTTGTTATATTTTTTCAATAAATAGAATGATACTGAATTATGGGACATAAAAATCAAACAATATAAGAGACTCAAATTTCTGATATGTGCTATAAATAAAATTAATATGTCTTGGTGAAGTTGCAGAAAAAAGCTCACCTACCTCTCCTGTGATGATCCACTGAGACCCAGTGTTCTGAAAGGGTTAGAACACTGGCAGGTTACAGTCATGGGGAAGGAAGAAAATTCCTATGTGACTTGACTCTGTTTAAAAACTCTAAAATAGTATTGAATGCAGCCATTAGTGAGACCTTGAAAGGATCTTGGAAAGATGTTTCTAAGAGTCAAGTTGACTTCATAGAACGTTACAAAGAACTTATCTTTATGGGAATTCAATTTTAAAACTGAAAAAAAATGTAATGGCATCTGATTAAGCACACTTATTTAATTAAAAATAAGAAATTAATAAAGGCACATCATCTTTAAAGAATTTGAGGAGAGACTAGACATTTTCTCTTTGTAGCAGAGAAGAAATGAATATGAAAAGAAGCTATTTAGCTATGTCATGTAATAAATATGTCCCCTTTCCTATCCTAATGGTATACAGAACTGATGCTCAAATATATTGGAAAGAATGTCTTAGGTCATGATTTGTGAAAATTAAACAAAACAAATCTTGGAAATATGTTATTTCCCACTTGTCTTTCCTAAGAAAATAAAACATTTCGAAATAAAACAACTTATTCCAAACAAAAGAAGACAGACTTCCCAAATTGTATAAAAAATAGTCATCTAATTTTGGAAAAAAATAAGGTTTGAGTTAAAAAATATGTAGACACATAGTACAAGACAGTTTTTATCAGAATATTCTAATTTATCTTTTTTGCCTCTGGGAGTTCTCCTACCTCCCAATCCTCTCCTAGCATCCATCTTTCCACCTTAGCCATGGCTTTCCTGGTCCTCAGGAAAAAGCAAAAAGGTAGAGACTGCTCTGACTGTTCAAGTCACAGAAAATATTTCAAGTGTATGATGCTATCCATAGTCATACGAGCAGAATAAGTGATCTCAGTTCAAAGTAGTACATTTGATAGTTTTATAAGAAAACATTTTTGAGTCCATTTCACAGTTTTTTTCCAGATTTATGAAGTGATTTAAATGAATTTATAAAAAGTCTGATGCTTTTGCCCAAATAGATACAACAAAGGCACTCTAGATGATTTAATGGTATAGTAGAGCTCTGAGTTGTTTCTCCAGGTTGTGCTAGCCATCCTTAAATTCATTTATTCATCCTTTGATCAGATATATTTTTAGAACTCTGGATGTACCCGACCTGATTCTGTGTTATGCTCTGAAGATACATGAATATGTAATACAGAGCCCCCATGTCCCCACCCTTTCTGTCTTAGAGCCTTGTGTTCCTTGGCAAGTCTGTCATTACATCCTTGCTGTTTTATTTCATTACCCTGTGACCAAGTCACATATCATCAGGATACCAATAATGGGTTTTCTATGAAAATCTGGCCAGCACCAACTGGCTGAGATGTGGGTTTCAAACCAGATATGTTCTGAATCTGTCACACAAAACTTACATGCCAACTTACAGTAAACTTTTCTTCTATGATTAATTCACCTGAGTAAATTGAAAAAAGAAAACTCTTATATGTAAAGTGGTATAATATTATTTAGACTGTGATGAATTAAAGATACATATTGTAAAATGTATAGCAAATTCTACAAGTATAAAACAAAGAGATATGTTAAATAAACCAAGTTAGAATGGAATAAGAAGAATTTCCCCAATTAATAAAAAAGTGGGCAGGAACAAAGATAAAAGAACAGAGGGGAATTATTTTTTTTAAAATTAGTATGATGGTAGATTTGAACACAAACAAATTTGATAATTATATTTAATGTAAACAATCTGAGTACTCCAATTAGAGGGGAGAGATTGATGGGATAAAAAAGCAAGACCTATTTGCTTTCTATGAGAAATCCATTTTTTAAGACAAAGGAATAGATAGCTTAAAGGTGAAATATTGAAAAATATAGCCCTTGGAAATAGTAGTCAGAACAAAGTTGAAGAGGTTCTATGAATATCAGACAAAGTAGACTTCAGAACAATTGCTATTCTGAGGGATAAAGCAGGATAACACATAATGATAACACATAATGATTGAAGGGTCACCTCTTTAAAAGAATCTAAGAGCTATTGGTGTATAAGTACCCAGCAAAAAGTCTTCAAAATATTTAAGTAAAATACAATGGAACTGAAAGAAGAAATAAAATTCCACAGTGTAGGTGGAGACTTTAACACTTTGAGAGACAAATAAACAATGATACAGAGACCTGAATAGCACTATCAACTAACTTGATCTAATTGACAGAATACTCCACCATCATCCTCAGAGTACATGCGTACTACAAGAGTATGTATAGTATTTATAAAGATAGATTTTATGCTGGACCACAAAACAAATCTCAATAAATATTAAAAAACTGAAATCATAAAAGTATATTTTCTGACCAAATTGAAATTAAATCAGATGTGAATAGCAGAAAAATATTTTAAAACCTCTAAGTATTTAGAAACCTAAAAACACAAATTTAAATAATCCATGGTTCAAAGAAGGAATTGCAAATGAAATTAGAAAATATTTTGTACTGAATAAAAATGAAAACACAAATATGTCAAAATGCGTGGGATGATGTTAAAGCAATACATAGAAAAACTTTCCATTTTAATTTTAAATGCTTAAAAGTTAGAAAAAGGGGTCAAAAATCAATGGTCTAAGTTTTCATTTAAATAAACTAAAAAATAGGAGTAAATTGAACCCACAGTGAACAAAGTTAGAAAACATTAAAGACATGAGAAGAAACAAATAAAATAGAAAATGAACAAACTAAGTAGAAATGCATTAATAAAATCTGTCAAAGACCAATAAAATTGGAAAATCTCTTGCTATATTTATCAAAAAAGATAGAGAAGATAAAATGAGTAATATTGGGAATAAAAGATAGGATATCACAGATCTTATAAATATAAAAAAGTTAATAAAAGAATGATATGCAAAACTATGTGTTGATATTTTTAAAAACTTGAATGAAGTGGATTAATTTCTTTAAAAGACATATCACCCAAACTGATTCAGAAATTGAAAATCTGAGTGTTCCTATATCTATAACAAAATTAAATTCTTTTAGAAACTTTCTGACAAAAAAATATAAAGACCAGATGTCTTTACTAATGAATTTCATCAAACATTTAAAGAAAGAATGCCAATCTCTCAAAATCTATTCAGAAAGCTGAGGAGCACAGATAACTCCCTAGTGAAATTTAAATGGAATGTGGCTTTTTATCATAGTGTCCATTTTTGTGGTGGGAAAAAATATTGAATTGGATTTTTATTTAAATTTTGATACATTTTTGGTATCCAAATTTAAATAAAATTCTGTTTTGTAATCTAGAAAGAAAGAAAGAAAGAAAGAAAGAAAGAAAGAAAGAAAGAAAGAAAGAAAGAAAGAAAGAAAGCAAGCAAGCACAGGCTGGCCATTCACTATGACGATGACTCACGCCTGTAATCCTAGCATTCTGGGAGGCCGAGAGGGGTGGATCGTTTGAGCTCAGGAGTTTGAGACCAGCCTGAGCAAGAGCAAGACCCCATCTCTACTAAAAGTAAAAAGAAATTAATTGGCCAACTAAAAAAATATAGAAAAAATTAACTGGGCTTGGTGGCACATGCCTGTAGTCCCAGCTACTGGGGAGACTGAGGCGGAAGGATCGCTTGAGCCCAGGAGTTTGAGGTTGCTGTGAGCTAGGCTGATGCCACTGCACTCTAGCCGAGACAACACAGTGAAACTCTATCTCAAAAATAAATAAATAAATAAATAAATAAATAAAAGAAAGCGTAGGCTGATGCCAAAATCAGTCAAAGACATTACAAGAAAATAAAACTACCCATCATGAACATAGATGCGAAAAGCCTTCACAAAAATATTAGCAAAGCTAAACCAGAAATGTATAAAAAGGGAATTACACAAAGGGGTTTATTTCAAGAATTTAAGGTTGATTTAAAAGGAAAAATATCATTTGAGAACTAATAAATAAGTTTGGCCAGTTTGCAGAATACAAGATCAACACACAAAACAATTTATATTTGTATATCCTAGAAAAAAATGAAAATCAAAATTAAAATAATAACATTTAAAACAGCATCCCAAAACAAAATACTTATGGAAAATTAGCAAAGTTTATATAAGACTTGTACACTGAAAACTATAAAACACTACTGAGAAAGATTTAAGACTCTAAATGTGTTGATGAATCAGACTATTCAACATCATCAAACTATTAATTCTCTCAAAATAGACCCCTAGATTCAACTCAATTGTAACCAAATTTTAAGTAGTTTTTAATAGAAATTAATAAGCTGGCACTAAAATTTATATGAAAATTTAAGGAATTAAGAATAATTAAAACCATTTTTTAAAAGAAGAACAAAGATGAAAGAATCATACTACTTGATTGCAAGATTATTCTAAAGGTACAATAATTAAGACAATGTGGTAGTAGCTTAAAGATAGACATATAGATCAACAAAATATAGGAAAGACCCCAAAATAAGCCAACAAATATGTTCACTTGAATTTTAATAAGTTCTTTTTTTTTTTAATTTTAGCTTACTATTTTTTTTTAATTTTTTTTTATTTCGGCATATTATGGGGGTACAGATTTTAAGGTTTCAATAAATGCCCATTTCCCCCCCTCCCCCCAAAAGTCTGAGTCTCCATCATGACCATCCCCCAGATGGTGCACATCTCACTCATTATGTATGTATATACCCGCCCCCCTCCCCCCTCCCACCTGCCCAATACCCTATTACTGTAGTACCTATGTGTCCACTTAGGTGCTACTCAGTTAATACCAGTTTGCTGGAGAATATATGTGGTGCTTGTTTTTCCATTCTTGGGATACTTCTCTTAGTAGTATGGGTTCCAGCTCTAACCAGGAAAATATAAGATGTGCTATATCACCGTTGTTTCTTAGAGCTGAATAGTACTCCATGGTATACATATACCACATTTTATTAATCCATTCTTGGATTGATGGGCACTAATAAGTTCTTAATGCAACAAAATAGTGAAAAAATAATGTTTTCAAAAATTAATGGTGTTGGAATAATTGAATGTCCAATAGAAAAAAAAAGAAAGAAAGAAAAACACTCAAATCTTACCTCACACCACACACACAAAAATAACTTGCAATGAATTTAGTCCTAAGTATAGAAGTTAAAACTATAAAATTTTAAGACAAAATACTTTGTAACCTTGGGGAAGGCAAATATGTCTTACAGAGTTCACTAAAAACAAAAAGAAAAGAGACACAATTAATACATTGACCTTCATTAATTAAAAAAAAATGCAAAAACACCACTGGGAGAATAAAAAGGCCTAACACTGTCTAGAAAAAAGTATCTGCCATAAATATTTCTAAAAATGAACTTATTTCCAGAATATATAAAACATTGTTATATTTCCATAATAAAACAAAAATATTAAAAATAAGTAAAGTTTTGAACAAGACTTCACAAAAAAAGATGCACCAATAGCCAATGCAGATAAGAAAGATGCTACACATCTTTAATTCCTAGAGAAATGCAAATTTAAATTACTGTGAAATACTATTTTATATCCATTAGAAGGACTAAAATAAAAAAGATTATTAATATTAAATGTTGGCTGGGATGTGGAACAACTGGAAATCTTGCAAATTGTTCATGGGAATGCAAAATGGTACAGTCACATTAGAAAACTGTTTGGAAGTGTCTAATAAATTTCAGCAAAACCTTGCCATATAAATCAGCAATCATACCTTCAGATATTTACTCAAAATAAACGAGAACATAAATCCTAAGATTTGTACACAAATATTCATAGTAACTTTATTCATAACAGCTAAAATCTGGAAACAGCCCAAGAGAACATCAAAATGGATAAACAAATTGTGGTACATTCGTAGAAATATTACTCAGCAATAAAAAGGTACAATCTTATGTTACATACAGTGATGTGAATGGATCTTTAAAACATTATAAAGATAAATTAAAAAGCCAAATACAAAGAAAACATCAGCCACTATGCATCTATAGATTTTATAGTTTGTAAATTAAACAATTTATAAACATTGCCTTTTAAAAATATTAGAATGGAAAAACACGACCACTATTTCTATTGTACAGTATTGGCTTTATTACTTCAGAGCCCACAAAGTTAGCACCTATACACTCTACCTAACATAAATGGGCTAGCACTGATCTTAAACCAATCCAATCAATAAATTAATTGATTATGGACAAAAACTCCCTAGGAATATCTCAAACTAATAATGCATCAGGATGTCATTAGCAAATAATAAGAACATATTTTACCGTTTTCTCTCACAAAAAAAAAAAAAAAAAAAAAAAAAAAAAAAGACTGTTCTCCTTGGTAGTAAGTTCTGAATCATAAGGAGGCCAGGGAGTTTCAGAAGGCCTGTTCAACCTAGGTAGAATGAACAGACAGCCAAGTTCTTTGTATATTCAGAGATGCCCTTGTTCCACACAAGGGCTATTCTCCTGTCAGCATTTAATAAATGGCAAACTGCAAAAACACTAACCTTGATAATTGTAGGGTAAAGTCGAGGAAGTTTAATTTTACTTAGAAATAAAAAAGGATATGTTTCCAATCTATAGTCTATAAGAGTAAGAGAAAGAGGGCAAATATGTTAACAGTCCATATTTTTCACCCTTTTGTGTTCTCAAACTAGCCCTTTATTCAACAGCTTTGGCCACAAGGAGAAATAATACCACTAATTTTCTGAACAGGAAAAAGACACAGCAAGAAAGTGGCTCATGAAGCAGAGATTCTCTGAGTGCCTTACACAGTTCATCTGTGCACATAGAACTGGCCTCTAATGAAGCCATTTACATGCAGATGCAGGCCTGAGTGTGTGGACACCAGTCCCAACTCTGGGAATTGTTGTTTCATCTAATCAAAAGAAATTTGCACATGAAAGCCACATCCGTGTTCATTAACCCCACAGCTCTCTCAATATTGCTTCTCTATTATTCCTAACAAAATTGCAAACCTTCATATGATTAGGTACCCCACTTCAGAGCTTTATTTTCCTCCCACCCCCAATCCAGGCCTGCATCTGAATGTAAAAGTGATTGTGGGTCTGAAAAAATGAATAATTTGTAAATACGTTTATCAAAAGCTAACCGCGAGCTCCTTTTCCACATTGATTGTCCTACGTAGACACACCTTTGCTATCACCAACCAAGGACAGTCTTTTATGCAGACAGTCTTATCACCACTAAAAAATATATAAAAATACTGTTCAGGATGGGAATCCCAAGACAATAAGTTTAATTGCCAACTTTATTTTCATGTGCAAACAAAACGAATATCACAGATGGGGCTGGTAGCAAATATTACTCACACATTACGTTGAAACACAAAGGCCATAATAAAGGCATTTGCAACAAGTCCTAAAAGCAAAATTTATGGTTTTTCCATTGATTCAGGTCCATCACAAACTCAATTCTGTCTTCTGTGACACGTGCAGATGTTAACTGCGCAGACCTGTGTCTGTGATCCTGCTTCTTTGCTTTCTCACAGGGACGAACAGGACGCATAATATTTGCAGCCATTCACATTATCACGGGTGATCCTGATGCTGGCCTTTCAGTGTATGTACTAAATGTATAGTAATAAATATACTGGAATTCTTATTTTGGATGCACTAGAAAATTGAGTTTCTCTTTCTGCAGAATTAGAAGAGTAAGAATAACTTAGCTTTGTTAATGCAATTCAGCAGTGACCTGCCAGGAACTCTGGGGCTTAGAGGCCAAACAGATCTTCCTGCCCACTCAATGTCTGGCCTTTTTGCTGAAGCTGCCAACAATGGTCTTAATTAGTGCCAATTACAATTTTTTTTAATGTGGACACCTGCATAATGTGAACTAGATGGAAAGTCCTACCACATTTTCTATCATCTATCAAACAGCTGTCAGAGGCTGACAATTTTGGTTGTTATTGTTCCAGCAGAGATTCAGATTACTAGCCTAGAGGTATATTTCTTTATGTCTCATTTGTATTAATCCTCGAAATTATCTAGACCCCTATTATTTTCTTTTCTAAATCTATATAGTTATTTTCAGGAAAAACAAAACAAAACATGATTTGTAGCTCTTCTGTAAAACCAACCAACCATAGTATGGTACCATGTTTTCATTGTATCAAGTCACTTTAAAAATTATGTATTTTGATTGCTGTTATTGAAGTACTGGCCACAATTGTGAAGCCTATCAAGTCCTGCCATAGAAAGGCAGACTTTGGATTAAAATGTCAACTAGAAAGTCAAGCATTCCTTAGGGAAAGGCTAAACTTTCAACCCAGTGGTTATGCAACTATGTTCCACGGATACATCTTGGATATCACTATAGAGGCTCAAGACAAGGAGAGAGGAGTTAAACCCCCACTACATTGCCGCAATTATCACCCAGAGGAGTTTTGTAATACTTTTCTGAAACCAGAAATATGCATAAGATAATTTTTGAAGAAAGTTTCTGCAGCTAAAAGAATTTGAAATCATTGTTATATGCAGAAGATAAGAAAGAAAAGGGGAAATAAGAAGAAATTATCTATTATCACTTATGAAAGTAAAAGGAAATTGAAAATGGCACTACCACATTTTCTAGTAGTAACAATTCTCCCATGGAATCATTTTATTGCTGCAGTTGATGGGAGAGCAGTAAAACAACTGTTGGATTTCATTTTCAATTGTTGCTCAGTCTGTAAGAATGTTCAGCAAGTAGATTTGTAAAAACTTTGGAACAGCCCATCTGTTTACTTTAAAGGATGAAGGAAAGGAAGGTAATTAGTGGGAAAAAAAGGAAGAAGGGAGATGAGATAACAGGAAACATTTCTTGTTTCATATTTGTAAGTTATAGCTTTAAATAAAAATCTTTGCATTCTGGAATGGTTCTTAGTGAAGAGAAAATTCCTGAAAAATTGGTCAAGAAGTAGAAAACACATAATGTATTTCTGAGTCATTTCAGCTTTGTATAATCTATCATAATCAAACATCTTATATCAAGTTTCTAAATTCATAAATGTATAAAAGGCTCATTCAATTTTCACTCATTTATTCACCATTTATTAAATAATAACTAGATGCTAGACATTATGCATTTAGTGGTTCGAAACATATTCTGTACAAAACAGTATAATCCAGAATAGTAAATTATTTGGTAACAGTAGGCATAGAATATCTGGGAATTTTCAGCTTAGAAATCATAGATGTCTTCTTGATGAAATAATGTTTAGGGAAGAAAGTCACTAAGTAGAGAAAGAAGAAAAGGGTAATCCAACTCAGGTACATGGCTGAAAAATAAACCATGTTGGTGGAATAAAGGGAAAGGAAATATTAGGTGTGAGGTTAATATCTTAGCCTTAAAACAATTTTCCTTAAATTACTATTAAAATATTTACTATAGCTGAATGGTAGCTCTTCTGAAAGTAAAGCATTGAAATGCTAAATAGAGTCAAAAATCAAAAGTTGTATTTTATTTTTGAGGAAAAAGGTAGCATCTATTTGGTCTTATGCTGGCTTCGGTTACCCTCTGAAGAATATTTTGCTAACTGATTCCAAATAAAAATTGTGCAAAGGGATTAAGAACACATCCTAGGAAGGAACAATAAATTAATAGTTATATTGATTTGAGTGTAAAGAGATAAAAACTGAAGGTATAGAGTGGGGGATCTTTGGGGAGAAGAGGAAAGCCAAACTTATCAAAATAGTAGTCTATCATAATTTCCCATTTTTCAGTCTACAGAAAACTAGTGTGAGAGGTGCTCCAGGAAAAATGAGTTCTATGCTCAATGAATTTTGGAATCACTTTGTTCCAAAGCCCATTGTTGGAAATTCACAGTGAATATAAAAATAATAAACATCATATGAAGTCTTTCTTTAAAGAAACTCTATTAACACTGTATTACTTACAATTTCCCCAAATCATTTTTCCAGAAACACTTTGCTTATATAACTCTCACATTGGTAATATCCTATGGAACTGGAAATTTTTTTAAAAACACTTTGTGAAATTCTTGATTATATCTATATTATTTGCCTGGAAACAAAATAATAATAGCAAAAGCATTAAATGGTTTATCCATTGACACCATTGTGCATATGGACTGTAAGTAGGGTAGCGAAAGACAATTTCCAACCATCCATGGCTTCTCCATGCTGTACCCAAAATTTAAACAGTAGTTTTTAATCCAACATAAACTTTGTAATTACCAAGGAAGTACACAATCCTCTCCCATATTCATTCTCTTATTAATATTCTATTTCAATGGCTTCTTTTTGCAACACATTTTTTCAGAACATTACAATATTTGACACTAGGAACTGTCACTTTGAAATGCTCCCTTCCTTCAAACTGCTTTCCAATGACTTTGGAAATTACTCTTTTCTCCCACTTCTTCCTCATTAACCATTTTCCTCTGGGTTATTTGCTGTTTTGTCCTCCTCCATTTCTGGACTTTTTATTCTCCCAGATTCAGTGTTGGGCATCTGTTATTCCTGTATTCCATTATTTTCTTTATGTAACTGATCATCTCTAAGAACTTAGCATAATACTTGATGATCCTTAAATGCATATTTTAACTTCTTTTAAGGTCCATCTCTATATATTGGGTATCTGTCATCATCCTAAAATTTAATAATTGGATACTAAAATCATTATTGTTTTTATTTCTCAAAGTAATACTTTTTTTTTTTTTTTTGAGACAGAGTCTCATTCTGTTGTCTGGGCTAGAGTACCGTGGCATCAGCCTAGCTCACAGCAACCTCAAACTCCTGGGATCAAGCAATCCTGCCTCAGTCTCCCAAGTAGCTGTGATTATAGGCATGTGCCACCATGCTCAGCTAATTTTTTTCTATATATTTTTAGTTGGCCAATTAATTTCTTTCTATTTTTAGTAGAGATGGGGGATCTCACTCTTGCTCAGACTGGTTTCGAACTCTCGACCTTCAGACCTTGAGCAATCCTCCCGCCTCAGCCTCCCAGAGGGCTATGATTACAGGTGTGAGCCACCGAGCCAGGCCCAAAGTAATGATTTTTATTTATATAAGTTTTGTAGGAATGACATTTTAACAGTATTTGTCCTTCACACCTATATCCATCCAAGATCATGTTTCTTTTACCCTCCCCCCATTCTTTTCATTCCAGTGTCTTCTCAAGTTTGTACAGTTATATATGGTTTCTGTCTCCCTATATCTTAACTCTATACTTTCACATTTACACATTGGTCTTCCTAAAATATAAAAATATTTATGCTAATTCTTAACACTAATTATTTTATTGTTATTTATTTTTTGAGAAACACCTACTAAAAAATTATATATACTCTACGTAAAAGTTAATAAATCCAGAAAAGAACAAAAGAATCACCCAGAATGTCCTTCATCTATTGATAACCAGAGTTAATATTTTTATGTATTTTTTTAATAGTAACAGTATCTGCATCTAACCTAACTTACTAAAGGGTATTATATTTTTGTGTCATAAATAGACTTCTAAAATATGAAGTTTAATGAATGTTTCATATTCTAAGAGCTCTTCTAATTTATTTAACTGTTATTCCCATTATTGGACATTGCGTTGAAACTCAGTTTCCCAATACTGTTAATACTATGGAGCATTCCTTTTTAAATCACCTCTGATTTTTTTCTCTAGGGTGAATTCCTAGAAGTGGCAATTTTGAGTCAAAGGATATGAAAATTTACAGAAATATTGAACCAGTTTTCACTAGCATCAGCAAGGTAGAGTTTCTTCTAAAACTTCTTGTAATTTCTTAGTGCTGGTGTATAAATTCCAAAACCTCAGCTTGGCTTTCAAAACTCTATCTAACCTCATTTCACACTACTATAAATATTCCATTGAGACCATTATGGTTTCCAGACTCTCATTTAAATACAACATACTTTTGATCTCAGGCTTCTATTTGTGTTACTCATTTTTTTTTCTTTTTTATCTATACAAATCATGCTCATTCTCTCAAATTCTTGCTTATCTGGCACATCTTCGCTTGGCTTTGCTTCAGAAATCTCTTTCTCCTTTCTCTGAACTCCTATGTCATTGCCAGTTATTTTGATTTTGATTTGAATTATTGATTAGTTTGCATAATTTTTTCTAAGTTTTAATTTGACTTTTTGCCCTCTCTAAACCTGTAAGCTACTTCATATGTTTGTACATTTAACAAGATACTATGCATCTTAGAATGCTCAGTGAATATTTGTCAAACGAATATAAAAATAAAAGTTACTGAGATAGTAACTTATGTATTAGTGAAACATCTGGCTAATGTTATATTCATTTTATTGACTCGTTCTTCCTTGACAGTTGCAATTCTAGCAAGATCTTATAAGAGATCACCAAGAAAAAATATTTTCAGAGTGCTGTATTTTCTCATTTATCCTTTTTTTTGCCTTTATATTTTAAAAGAAGTCGAAGCAGCTCATTTACAATCATATTCCAACCCACTAACACCCAAAGTGAGTCTTAGAGTAAAGTTATCTTTCAAAACATGATGTACTCAAGAACTGAGAATATTATGAGAGAAGAAATTGGAAAAATGATGTATTCTTGGAAATCGTTAAGAGGATTTGTTTCATTGCAATACTTGGTAAAGTACCAGAATACTTTCCCCAAGTTGTATAGTTTTGTGACCACAGTCAAGCTTGGCAGTAACTTAACAATTAATTGTAACAAAAGTTTTCAGAGTTACAACAAAATTTAAAAAAGGAAGAGAATTTGATTCATACGTAGATTCAGGATAGTGGCCATTAGCATGTGGAAATAAGATTTGTTTCCATAGTTCCTTACAACATAAGTTTGTGACACTTTGATTCAAATGCACATTATTGGCTCCTTTAATTTGAATAACATTAAGCCAGATCTTAGAATGATGCTGACTAGATTTATGGTCTTGCCTTCTTTATGCTATAAGATATTTATAGATGGCATTAAATTTCATCTAGTTGTAAAGACCCGAGCCACTATTATGAGAGTATTAAAAGTTGTTCTGAGTGTTCTAATACAGTTGAATTTTAGGAAGCATCCAAGCTTAATAACAATAGTAGTTAAAGAATTACTCCTACCTCAAAGTGACATTTCTGGCTCTATATTTTTTTCAAATAATTTTGAAATACAGACTTCGTACTACACTTTGATGTTATATTGCTACAGGCCTTAGCAGTTCATAGCCTGCTTCTCAAGAGGAAGCCAATACACTGAGACAGCAGGGGTTACAGTAGAGAAAGAGTTTAATATGGCAGGTGCCATATGAGGCGATGGCAGGAAGTTGTCAATCTGTCTCCCTGAGAATTTGAGAGAAAGAGT
The DNA here is from genome assembly GCF_040939455.1 of Microcebus murinus. NCBI lineage: Eukaryota > Metazoa > Chordata > Mammalia > Primates > Cheirogaleidae > Microcebus > Microcebus murinus. Next base: position 66,173,113 of record NC_134109.1, read on the forward strand.
TTTTTAAGGTAGTTTGGTGGGCAAAGGGATAGGCAACTGAATTTGCTAAATGGCTGGATTCAGGACAGAACTATAGGGATGTAAAAATTGTCCTCTTTGCTAAGTAAGTTTTTGGGTTGGGGTTGCAAGACCAGTTGAGTCATTGCCTTGGTATGGGCCACTGGTCTGGGTGGGTCAGCCAATCACTGGAATGCAGGGTCTGGAAGATATCTCAAAAATAGCCTTAGGTTTCACAAGGGTGATGTTATTTGAGAGTGATGCAGCAATACAGAAAGCTAAGAATCTTTATGACCATCAGCTATATGACTACTGAGTAGTAAGCAATTACAGAAAAGCAAGCAAGGGAACAAAGGCTGGTGTGTGTGTGTGTGTGTGTGTGTGTGTGTGTGTGTGTGTGTGTGTGTATTTGCCCTACCATATTTACCACCCTGTGGCCCTTTATTAATTTTATAAAGGGTGGTTTCAATATAAGTTTGATTGTATTAAAGTACCTGTGCAGAAAATTACAACAGTGAAAAACAATCTTTTAATACTGTGGTCCCCTCCCCCTGTGCTGTGGACCAGTACTGATCTGTGGCCTGTTAGGAACTGAGCCACACAGCAGGAGGTGAGCAGTGGGGGGCTTGCAAGAGAAACTTCTTCTGTATTTATAGCCACTCCCCATCACTTGCATCGCCACCTGAGCTCCACCTCCTGTCAGAGCAGCAGCAGCATTAGATTCTCACAGGAGTGCGAACCATACTGTAAACTGCGCATGCGAGCGATCTAGGTTGCAGGCTCCTTAAGAGAATCTAATGCCTGATGATCTGAAGTACAGCCAAGGTGATGATGCTAGTGCTGGGGAAGAGCTGCAAATACAGATTATCATTAGCAGAGAAGTTTGACTGCACAATAAATGTAATACTCTTGAATCATCCCAAACCATCCCTCCTCCCGCTAGTCCATGAAAAAATTGCCTTCCATGAAACTGGTCCCTGGTGCCAAAAAGGTTGGGTACTGCTGCTTTAATACACCAAACACATTCCAACTTGTATCTCATTGGAGCATTTGACTTAGTTTCTTTTTTTTCCCCCTACTGATTTCTAAAATGGACTATGAGTTTACATATGGCCAATCGCTTGGTTCTATCCACTAAATGATTATCCGTCACCATGAAAGAATTTGAAAGTACTTCTTCAATTTGCAATCATTATTTCTCTTTAATAACTCAAAGGAAATCAGGGCAATCTAATTAACTCCACAAGGACAAAAGAGGTTTCAGAAGGTGATTTACCTGATGTTAAAGAATGAGATATATTACTTTGCCTCTGACTTCTCCAACTTCTGCTGCACTCTTGTGAAGATATACATCCTTCACTGATCTAAAGTTGGGCCATAAAATAGAATTAGGAAATTGCTAGCACAGACTATAAAATCCTTATTCTAAAACTCCTTAATGGCGTTCTAGTTTTTCATACAGACGTTTTAGTTAAGATTTTACATTTTTATCTTTAATAATTTATCTACCAGAAACCGTTGAAGAATGAAAACAAAATACTCAGGAGAGCTAAATCTCTGATTCGTGCATTTAGAAGAGGACTGACTTTCTATGTCCCAAGGATTTTTGCAATAATTTTCCATGTGTTATCTCTTTAATTCTGGAAATATCCCTGTGAATTAGATTATCTTTCTGACGCCCATTTTTATAAGTGGAGGCAGTAAATTCTAGACAAGATAGTTTAGTAATGTCACAAACAGAAATCAAACAGTTAATAAATCAGGATCTAAGGTAGTGATTTGACCATGAATTTTAGAAAAATAAATAGATAATTAATACTTTTTAAAGATCATGGAAAATCATCTGAAAAAGAAAAAAAAAAAAAAGAATGTTTGCTTTGTTTTTGATCCTGGACAGGAATTCTTTAACATCTCACTGATAATCTGAATAGGCTATCATCCCAGGTCCAAGGACTGAATCCAACCAGCACCTGTGCATGAGGCTGAGTCATTTGTGTGATACTTCTTGCTGCCTTGAAAAGATCCCATGCCTAGAACAGAAAGTACTTTCAGGCAAAGAATGGCATTGACTTGACCTATTCCCCAGCTGCCTGGAGAGTAGTTCACACACGTCTAAGACTGTTTGCCTATCCAAAGGAAGCTTTAGTTGAATTGCTCATTCATCATCCCAACATCATTAATTCAGGGTTGCTCTCTGTGAGGGTGCTCTATTACTCCTCAGTAATATGAAAAAGGCTAAAGTTATACAAACAAGACAACTCTGTCCTCCAACCTATTGTGCAAGGAAGCTTACAATGTCTGTCTGTCTCTTTCTAGGTTGCTATGATTCCCTGCTAATGAAAAGATGAATAAGGGCATATGTTAATGAGGAATCAAGTGCAAATTGAATGTAAATAAAAGGGAGAACTTCTAGTCATGAAAAATATTTGAAGGTGATTTCTCTTCCTCTCTCTTTGCCTCAGAATTCACTTATTCATGTCATCCTTTCTTTATTCCCCTAACGCAGTTGTTGAGAAAATAAATCATTGATATTGAAGATAATTTATGTGTATGTGAAAAAAAACTGTTTAGAATGTTGTTCATATAAAACTTGTTAATATTTTTTTTGTTGCTTCATATGTTTGACCAACATTTCCAGATTTTAGATAATGAAAGACTGGTTTCCATGAATATATAAAAAGTCATATTTTTTAAACTTAGAAACTATCCAAGAAAAAAAGATTTGACATTTTCTATTAATATAAAAAAGATTTAAAACAATATGCCTTTTCTAATTGTGAGGCTCTTGATGCATGCATATCACTAATTCAAAGCTAAAAATTCTTTCACAAATTTTTGGTTTGTTCTCATTTGACAAAAGGTGTGGGGAAAAATGCAAACTTTTTCAGAAGGCTATATATAATCAGCAACATAGATTCTAATTCTTTAATTTTTTCCCATAAGTTTCCTTGTAACTTGTCACTTACAAATATCAGTCCTATATTGATTATTTCTATATTGCTCTATCAGACAGAGGGAGCGCATTAATATGACATGGTGATATGCCACAAACTAGCTTCCCAGTATTTTATGTCTCTACTAGTTTATTATTTATGAAAAAATATATAGGCAAATATCAACAGATGAAAATTTGGTATCTATTTCTTACCTGCAATGTTCTAAAAATAACATTGAAAAGAAAATACATGACGATGCCTAAGAATCTTACAGAGTCACCTGCAATGAATTCAGGATCACACAGAAGGTCAAAATCATGAGGAAACATTTGTCAATAGACAACTTCTTTCCTATAATGCCAAAACCATGCTTTTCAGACAGATAACCATCTCTGGATAATGGAAGGATAAAGTAAAAGAAATGATCTGTATAGAAATGGTGCCTACTAACCTACATAGCAGTATGATAAACAGTATATAGTAACATCTTACTCACTCCTACCCTGTCTCTGCTACCAGAATCCCAGGAACTGCATGAGACCACCAACACTATAAAACTCTGCACATGATGGAATGTCCATTTTCTGGCTTGAGATTGGATTTATGGTTGCCATGGTGATATATCTCGCTTTAGACTTTGTTGATACACAAGGTTTTCAGTTTCACTATTGCGAAAGATAGTGGCTTATCACCTGTGTGATCTACATAGAGAAGCTAAGGACAGGAGTTTATACCAAGAGCTCCTATTTTCTGAAACCTCTGTACAATTCCTCTAGGAGAGTCAGTTCCTAAACACCACTTGCCCAGGGCTTGTTAAGCTATTCTTTTTGTTCTTGTCATTGTTTTTGGTAACAGCAAATCTAAGATTTTTGTCTGGAAAATTGAGTATATTGGGGGTAGCCAATTATAGTTCAGGCTCCATCCCTTTAAGTTTTCACCATACCCACTGACTTCGTCTCATTTGTGAGAACTAGTCCTATTCAATTAGTCACAAACTTTCGTAACCTCTGGAATATAACTTATTAGCAATCTATATACATAAAGGGTTGAATAATTACAATAATTTTTAAACTTTTGTGGTTAAAAAATAAGAATTTTTTTTAGTTCCCTAAAATAATTTTGAAAATACTAAAAATATTGATGTTGATTTTTTAAAAAGAACTGAAAATGTAATAAATGCCATTTATTTTCCTTTGTTTCCTATCTCAGTATATTCTCAATTTATATCTTTTGATGCCTCCATTGTCACACCCACACACCTTGTTCTCTATCTTAAAGGCTCAACTCTCTCCTCTCTTCTCTGCCTTCAGCCCTTGACTTGGCAACCTCTCCTTCTGCTTCTGGACTCTGCTTAAGTAAATTTTCCTCAAGGGCCTCTTCCTTGATCCATCCCACTTCCTGAATCCTCCCTTATCTCTGACAAGTTTAGGGATCCCTTATACTTTCTCCAATAGTAACCAGCACTTTTTACAGTTGTATTTTTAACATTATATGTATTTATCTCTTTAATGTCTGTTGTCATCTCTGTACCACAAACCACATGAAAACTAGTAGTTTAATACTAGTTTATTTAATACACTAGTACTGTGTATATACAATAAGTCTCCTATAAATAATAAATTATCATTAAAAGAATGAGGAAATAAATCAATGAACATATGAATGAATAAGTACCTTGAAGACAACAAAGAAACTAGGAATGTCTTTGCTTTTGTTAGCATATCTGCTTTGCTTTAATTGTGGCTTATCTAGAGCAAAAGCATGTTTAAGTAATCTTCGGTTATTTTTCTAACATAAGACAGTGAATTGGTGTATAAAGAGTATCTTTTTTGTATTATAGCACTTATAATTGACAGGCCTATATTATTTTAAGTTAACACTATGACCTGCTTTAAAGAGGAGTGACTCATTCAATACTCACTACAGAAAGCACTTGCATTTGGGGGCTCTGAGAAGATATAAATTAAGCAAATTTCCCTCCCTGCAGGAGGTGTAACTTATTTCAAATCCCCTTGGAAAACACCGCTGTCCTCCAAAAAGGCAAAACAAACAAACAAAAATAGCTTAAAGGCAATGAAAAGGAAATATAGTAGTAAATTCTTGTGTGCACATTCAAATAGAAACTTCCCTACCATTTGACTGTATCTCCCTAGAGTACTTTATCATATGTCAGATATAGTTTGAGGTTCTGTAGCAAAGAAGGTATAATCCCTGCCCTTATGAAGCTCATATTCTAGTGAGTAACACAGACTGCAAGGGAGATAATACTTATGCAACAGAGTCAGGGCTCTCCCAGAACGGAGGACAAAGGTCTGTGGGAGCCCAGTGAGGAAGGGGGCTAAACTACATGGAAAGACAATGACTTTATACAACAGACCCAAAGGAGCGGGATCTTTTTAAAGGATGAAGAGGTTTTTATCAAGTGGACCAATAGGGGGAGAATAATATTAGAAAAAGTAACTGCATGGGAAACAGCAGGAGCTCTTTATAAGATATATTTTAATATCTGTGTGGCAACCATGATTTAATCTTATTTTAATGAAGAAAATTGCTATAACAGAAACTATCAAAGTATGAATAGAAAAAAATCATTTTCAAATTTTATCCTGCATTTTCTGTAACTGCTAATAATCCCATTTATCACACTGCTAAATGTTTTCACCATAAAAGAGTATTAATGGAGTGGTCATTGTAATAGTCTGGCACTAATACCAATAACAATTGCTTTTTGACATTGTGGAACTTACTATTTTCCTCTGATTTTGGTTGCTTTAGAGTTACACTGATGGAATGATGTATACACAAAACATAAGAGAATATTCTCTTTTATTAATTACCTTGAAAATAATATAAGCCTGGGAAGCTAAACAACTGAATATTTCCATTATATTGTGAGATCTTTGCAATATGGAAAAATTGACTATGCTTTAGGACATACATAGAAACTATGATTTAATGTTCTCTTAGATTAAGGGATGACAGTTGATCTTTATTAAATGCCAGCATCAAGGGAAATTTCTATTTGGAATGAAACTTAGAAGAGTGTTCTGTTGGTCAGAAACTTAGGAAAGTGTAGTTCTCATAAGAACCCCAACACAAAAACACTGTTTAATGTTCAAATATGTAGATTTTTGTCACTGAATATTGGTATCTTTCTTAAAATACTTAGCATGTCTGGATTGATTTGTTTCTGGAAATTTTACTGAATATAGAATTTATGAACTTATTTTTTTTCTTGTAACTTAGGAATAAAGCAGTTAACTTTATTTTAAAGCTATTTTTTAATATTTATTTTAAAGGGCATTTAGAAGGAATTGAGGTCATTTCTAATAAAAATATTAAAATGTTCAGTGATTAGAAATTCTAGCCAATATGAATAATGTTTCTGAACATGCAACATCAAGAGATTCTAAAGGAGGGAATTTGGACAATGAAATATCTTCCTTATCTTGGCTTAAAGGAATAAAAAAGTGGTAATATCGTAATATCATCATAGAATTTGGAAACAAAAAAGTAATTTTGGAATTTTCTTAAGTTTCCAAAATTTCTAAGTATCAAATTTTGCAATACTCATGTTTCAATGTTTTATAGGTTTCCAAAATTGATTTGCTAGGTTCAGAATATTTGTATCTCCAAAATAATAGCAGTTTCATTCTAGTTCTCTGAGAAATGTTTAGATATTTCATGTATTTGGCTTTTGTGTTGGACAGTTCCAAATACAAACTTCACATAGGCACCTCAAACATTCTGTACATACCAATTCGTTCCCTTATCATTTTGTATTCACCCAATTATATTTGTGATATGATGGCTTTAGTTAGAGAAGATACTCAGTATGTTTAGAGACATTTTTTTCCAGAGAATTAACTGGGCTTCTAGGAGTTATTGTATTTATATTTAAAACATTCATCTCCCTTACTGACTTTCCAAGATCAGTCACTGGAAAACACATGCATAAAAGAAAATAGACATATCAGATTAGTGCTTATGTCCACTTGTGTGTACAAACATGTATTAGCATTATTATTCCTACTACTCCATACAGTGCGTGGATTATGCATGCTATTGATCCAGATTCCCATTGGGACATATAAAGAGTAGTTTACAAATATGTACATAGGTGTAGAGTTTATATGGGCTCAATCTATTCTTGCTGCAGTGAACTCCACAAAGCATTACAGTTTTCATATACTTTTTTCCCCCTACAATAGCAAGATTTCGTTATATGCTGCTGGAAATCATATTCCCAGTTGTGACTGAGAGTAAACAAACGCAAAACAGAATCTCTAGGTCTCTTTATTGATGCTGCTCTGGGAGGAAGCAGTGCATTAATACATGGGGAAAAAAAATAGGGGAGGAAGGTTCTAAACTCAATGTGGTGAAAAGAAGGGAAGAAACCCTCAAAGGAAAGTCATTTACTTTTTAAGCCTACCTGATAAGCAAATTAATTGCCTCTTTCTTTCTCCAGGCTCCAAAATGCCTGTGTAGGGGGCTAGGGGATATGGGTTTGTAAAAAGGAAGAAAAAAGGGCATTAGGGACGAGATGGAGTTACCTATACAGGATGTTTGTAATTATTTAAGGTGACTGCATTTGAGGGAATTAAGGCTGCCTTGTTACAGATAGCTTTCTTTTCAGAACAAAAGATTCCACTTGGTTTTAAAACTGCTTGTTTAAATTTAACAGTGGAAAGAGACTCACAAACAACTGGTGCTTGTATGTACTCCACACATCAGTCTGCACTGGCACGTTTTCAAGACTCAGAGAATGATAGTAATAGGAACTTCTATGCAAGGCATTATTTGCTGTGAATATTTGTACAGAAAATACACTTGTAACTGAATTAATAAAGCAGCAGTCTACAAATTATTAATGGAAACATGGAATTTTAGATAGTTGTTAAAGTGTTTGTTACAGAGAAACTTTGTGCAAGCATTCTTCAAAATCCTAATAGGCATTTTGTTCATGAGGTGTGAATATAAACGAAATAGTCCCTTTCTGACCTATGAGAATGTTCATCTAAAGGATTTGAAGTAGGAATGGGGTTTCTAAAAACTAGATTACAGGGTTATACACACTAGATATGCTTCTTTCCAAGCTGGTCTACTTACATGTTAGTTTGGGAAATGGATCCGACCGGTCTGTTGGCACCCTTTTTATTTGGGAGACTTAAACTCACTACCTTGTAGCACTGTTCCCACCACAGGTGACTGCTCTTCCCTTTTGTTTACTTCACCACAATTAGCTTCTTACACAGTGGAAGCAAATGGGGAGATTTCAACTGTTGGTAAATAAAGGACCGTGCATGAGTGCCTCTTAAATAGCTTATTATCGCGTGTAATCAAACTGAATAATTGCTGGAGAGGAGAGTCTCTACGCATTGGCAGATGCCCGTGGGCTGAGCTCTGCTCTGGAATGTCACCACACAACAAAGCGCCGGACGGATAATGTGTCGGCAGCACTGGGGCGCTAGGCGTGTCACGCAGGTGGGGAGAAATCAGCGAGGTGAGGTAAATGTAAGTGTGCCAATGACACGGGAATAGTATTAGATGGATAGGGGGCAAGTGAAAAGACAAAGACGCCAAGAAATTGAAGAAAACAGCTTTCACCACTAAATGGAAATTACCTTGAATGCTGCATTGCACCAGTGGCTTTGACAGCTGAAGCAGCAGCAAAGAGAACTTGACTAAGATATTGGCCGTGCTGTTTGCTTTGCAAGGGGCTAAGTGTGGTTGACTTTCGCCTGACAAGATCAATCACCATTCGTACAACACAGTGAGCCAAATGCAAGAATGCTTTCTTGGGGACATTCATAAAAAGATTGAAAAGCAGTAGGCTGTTCCTCCGTCTGGATCCGCAGGGACACAGAAATACATTTGCCAAATGGCCTTTTACCTAGGAATTTTCTTGTGGGTTACATAAAATGTCTCCTTGGGAATGTTTACTGTTACATGAACATAATCAAACTTTCATGGTCTTTACCGATCAGGAAAGAAATACACAGATTTCAGATAATCTTAAATCCACACTTACTTTTGCCCCATTTTTAAACTAGTTAATCTAAACTTGAGCCTCATTTTCTTGCTCTCTCTCTCTCTCTGCACTGTGTTGTCCTACAGAACGTGGTATGAATTTGGCAGACTGGCCGGCACTAGCTATTTGGTTCTGCAGCGAGTTAGCGTTGTCACACACACATTCCTACACACACACACACACACACACACACACACACACACACACACCGAGTCAAGTGAACCTCGTTATAGGCTGGCACTCCTCATGACAGACAAGGAACATCTGTGCTGCTTTGTCTGCAAACAGTGTGTCTGCCAGGGAATCTGATTCACAAATCCTTTAAAACACACGGCCTCCCTCTCTTGTCTCTCTCCTTTTTTGCACAAGGATGTGAATATGAATTGAAATTCCAAATTAACTGTTCCAGATAAAGCTTAAGGTTTTCATTAATATTTAAATGGAACTATCAGATGTGATGTTGTGATATTATATTTCATACCAACAGCTTGCACATAGAGGTTTTTTTAAATCTTAAGTTTACATCATCATTTTGTAAGAAAAGAAATAATTGATCCCCCATCCCCTGCCAACAGTGGTACTGTTGAAACTAACCTGAGCTGTGTAAGAAACAACAAAAGCATGAAATTAGCCAGATAAGCTCAGGGATCATCTCTGTCATTGCATGTCACCTTGAATCCCAGAGCTCTATGCTCTGTAAAATAGGCTCATTCCAGCATTTAAAAGGGAAGCAGCTACAGTTGTTCGGTCAGCAGCTATTTGTTTGGCTTTTTCCAGTGCCTGGCATAAAATATGCACTCAATAAATATCTATTTAATATTGAGCAAATGAAAATGTGAGCTAGATATTGTGGTAGACATAAACACATAATAAACAGCTTCCATCCTTCATTATATTAGAGATTGACAAAATATTCTTATGATTCCCAGAGTAAAAACGGGAAGACTTTCTTGAGTAGGAATGACAAAAATTGGTCTGAATGAACAGAATGAGATAGAATAACGAAGGTATTCCAAGAAAATGAAATGCCATTACAAAGAAGAAAAAAATACTAACATTTCAGAGTGTTGACGACTAGTAAGCGGGCATTTCAATGTTCAGATAGACCAGAGCAGAAGGTTCATGTAGGGGAGCAGTAGGGGTCACGGTTGAAAAGAGAAGTTGGGAACAGATTATGGAGTATACTGAATGTCAGGCCTTTGAATATTCTAATTCATTCCATGAGAAAGAAGCCACTGAAGGATGCTTTGGCAAGAGAGGGATATGGAAATGAGTATATTGAGGAGATTAGCCTACCTATCCTAGAGTCATGTCCATCTTTCTAATGGAAAACTATAAATATTTAATCCAGGAAATTTCAAAATTTTCTCAGTGAGAAGCAGCACACCCTGCTGCTTCTGTGGCCGTAGCACTGGTGCTACGGCCACCTTTCTTTGAGCTATTGATCTTTTAATTATCTTATAATGGCTACATCAGTCTTGAATATGCTCTTATGTCTAATTATCTGCTCCTTCTCCGTCTCCTTTGCAAGCTTATCTTTCTTTACTAGAATACTGAATGTTGGAGCATCTCCTGTGTGGTAGGATTTAGACTGACTCCATACTCCTTTTCTAAGCTCCTTCTTAAGCTCCGCTTTTTTACAAGAGTGATTAACACAGCTACCTACCAACAGATGTCATATGAAATTGTATCTTCAAGCCAGCTCATTCTTCTGAGCACGTCACTCTTACAACCAACTGCTCCATTTACATTTCTTTTTGAGCATCTTAAAGAAACTAATCACCAGATAAGATGCTAACCATGTATTTAATAACATCTATCTCCCCTTGTGAAAACATAGACTCTTTGTGGGCAGCAATTTTTATCTTTTTTTATTTTTCACCAATGCATTCCTGCATCCACACAGGGCCTTACACATAGATTCAAATATTTTTTAATGAGTAAATGGCTGGATCTCTTGTCCAAGCTGTTGTCAGCTATCATCTCCAGGGGCATCCTGAATTAGGAGACTACTTTAGTCATTAACATTGTTTAGAATTACTGGCACTTAGTGATAATAAAAAATGAACTGGCTTTTAATTGATTATATTATTCTTTTTACATTTTCTACAAACAGTGCATCCCTTCATTACCCAGACCTAAGGTTAACAGCTCTCACTATCTGCCCCTTGGTAAATTATTGATAATCCCTCTCTTAAACGATTTAGCTTAACACTGAATTAGTTTGTTTGCATTCACTTTTTCCCATTCCAAACTCCACAGGATAGTCATACACACCTTTTTAAAAATATATATATCTGATCATAACAACATCCTGCTTAAAACACCAACAAGGCTTCCTATTGTTGCTAAGATAAAAACAGCACATGATTATCATAGTGAACAAAGCTTTGCATAATCCAGCTCTTACCTCTCTGTCTCTTTGAGTAACACTCCTCTACTCATGCACACTCTTCATCTCTTTGCTCCAGCCACACTGGCCCTGCTGCTTTAGACACTCATACTTGGCACACCCCTGCAGTACGCAGAAGATTCCCCTTCCTCTCTTCACTTAGCTAACTGCACTGTCCCCTTAGACCTAGGCTCCAAGATGCTCTTTATCAGGGAAGACTGCTGTGATCTCCTTGATCAGTCAAGTGTCCCTTGTAGGACTTTTAACCAGACTTTGACATTTGCGTATGTGACTTTGTTCACATTTGCAAACAATTAACAAATACCTATTAGGTGTCATCTATGACTCATAAACTGCCCAGAGCACTGGAAATACAACAGTAAACAATAGCAATCATGCAACTATCATTCAAGTGGGGGAGCCAGGTATTAGCCAGTATAATACAAATTACAGGGTTAGCTGTGCTAAAAGGAAGAAAGAAAGCAAAGCAGCATAAGTGGTTAAGGATAGTATATAGTATTATTTATGATCAGGTGGTCAGGAAAATTATTTCTGAATTAAGGATATTTGAACAAAGAACAGAATGAAGTTCTGAAGGAGAAAATGTTGTAACAATTTAGACAAAGATCACCTCAAGCAGAGGAAATAGCAAAGGCAAAGGACTTGAGGGAGTAGCGTGCGTGGTAAGTTCAAAATCCAGCAAGATCACTAGTTGTGTCTAGAAGAGTGAGTGAATGGGAAATGGGATGAGAAGAGACACAGATGGGTTGAGATCATATAGGATAGTATAAGCCAAGAAAAGAGTTTGAAATTTGGATTTTTTTCTAAGTGTGCTGGGAAGGTGTTTGAGAAGAGTAATGCAATAATCCAATTTTAGTTTTAAATGATTCACTGTGTCTGACATGTAGAAAATAGTGAAAGAGCAGTCAGTGAAAGAGCAGAAGCAAAAGGACCAGTTAGGATGCTGTTACTATAGTGTGGACAATGGTGGCATCTGCCTGCTCTAGGAAGATGATGATAAAGATGATAAGATGTCAGTCATATTCAGAATAAATTTTGACAATAGAGCCAACAGAACTTACAGATGGTTTTGTTGTGGGGTATGAGAGAACGAGAAGAATCAAAGATGACTCAGGTTTTGGATATGAACAACTGGTTGATGGTGTTATCATTTACCAAAATATGGGACATTATGAGAGGAACAAGTGGTTGAATATTTGGGCTTTGGACATGTTAATTTTGTGTGTTTTTTGAACATTGAAGTAAAGATATCAAGTATGCAGTTGGATATATTAGCCAAAGTTCAAGTTTCAGGACATTGTTTATTTTGCTGATATTATCAGAACCGAAAGACTATAATTCCTTCATAATAATTTGAAAATAATTACTTGCTTTACAGCAGTCAAGGTGGGGCCAAACTATTCGATTCCTATATGTGCTACCATTGGAGACATCTATGGGCATGAACAAACCTTATGTATCTATTCTAGCCTTAAATACTGATGATACCAAAGTAGGTGCTAAATAAACTGTTTTGTTACTATTTTCTTTTGGTAACCAAGAGAAGCAGAAAAAGGAAATGAAAACAACTCAGTCTTTGGCACAATGTAGCCCTGAAGAAAATTTATAGAACATAATTTGTTCAACTGTCTGAAACCAAAGAATTAGAAAAGATTAGAGAATATATGTAATAGAAAGAGTGGCCAACAGGGAATTGATCTTTGGGTTCTGGCTCTTGCAAACACATATTGAGTAACCTGGGGACAATACCGTCATTTCTCTGGCCTTCAGTACAATCTTCTCAGAAGCATTACTCAATCTCAGTATTCCTCCAAACTCAAAAGAAATCAGTCTCCTTTTTTTGATCACTTAGCTTTCAAAACCTTTCTAAGATTTCGGTTTGCATGTTTACTTTATTTTAGACAGAAATATTAATACCCATTCCAGAAACTGCTTTACCTGGGCCATACGTCATTAGTATAATATTATTCTCTTACCAATTAATTAACATATCAACTTCCTTAGCTACTTATTAAATAGAGGAATTCTCAGCTTATGTATCTTTTATACCTTTGTTAGCCATTTTGTGGAATGAAAATTAAATCCAATCATAAATTGGATTTGAAAATGCCAGGAGAAAGGAGGATACTGTTAGTGTTTAAAGAACAGTTCTATGAATACTTTCATCTGCATGGACTTAAAAAAAAAAACCTGTGAAAATATAATAATATAATATAGGTGTGCTTCCATTTAATAAATTATGAATGGATAATCTATCAAAAATTTTAAAAATATATTTAATATAGTCTCCCTTTGACTTAATAGTCTAGAAATATTTGAGGATAGTCATCGAAAGAGAAGAGGCTCAAAATAAATATGAGGCCTACAGGACTACTTGACATACTACCTTTTGGAGAAATGAATGCTTACATTTTGAACTAAATGACTACCAGTCAAGAGATTTTTTTTTTTTACTCCTGAGACCTAGGACTAATATAAAGAAAGGATATTCTTCAGGAACCAGTCTAATTTCTATTTAATAGATATAATATATGACCATTTTAGAATAATATGGAACTTATGAATAAATTAAAATTATATACTACCATTACAATGGATATTTATAACCTAATTTATCTATCTTTAATTTTCCTTCTTTAGCTTTGTGTGAGGTAACTCTTTCCTTCCTCCAGGAAAAAATTCACTGACTTCTTTACTGTATTTTTCAGTATGTAGTTTCCAAAACTGTGTTCAACAGAAATTAACGGTTAAGAAAGTGTTAATAGATGATCTGCAATAACAGCAATAATAATGAAGGAATAGGAGACTATGTTGAAAGAAGTTGGAGAAATGCTTCATGATACATTCAGAATATTAATGCCTCTAGAAAGTCTCACAGAAAAAATAGCTGATTAAATTTGTGTACATCAACAATTCCCATATTTATTGATCAGAGAAATAAAAATTTCTTTTATTACATATGAGCAATTCCTAGGCCCATTCTCAAGCCCCTGTGTTATATAAAACATAGTTTTGTTTGTTTTTGTTATTTTTTAAGTGACAGATAAAATTGTATGTATTTATCATATACAGCATGCTGTTTTGAAGTATATGTACATTGTGGAATACCATTTTGAAAGCACTTCCCTGGTAGCTGACAAATAACTGTGCTATATAGCACTTCCTACATTGTATTGCATTAGACAATGACCTGTTTGTATGTAGGACATTGTTTTATTATTACTTTTCTAGATGGTATAATAGGTCTAATCTATGGTAACTGTTTTCTAGTATTGATTATGGTAATAATTATCTTATTTAGTTATATTTTTGTATATGGCATTTATATATAGAAACCCATTAGTTTATTGCTTCTATACAAAAGCATTTTTTGGCCAAATCTGAACATATTCCCCATATAAGCTCATGCAGCTCTTTCAGCCTGTTATGACTTTTCATGCTAGATTGGCTTGTTAAAATCATATCCAACCTTCAAGACTTAGGTCAAATATCATTTCCTCTGTGAAGGTTCCGCGGATCCTCCCACTGAAAATTCAGTTTCCTCTCCCTCTCCTGATTTCCTATGGCGCCCACGCCAGTGCATCTTAGTTCTTGGCAGATTTTCTACTTCATAGTACACTTTACTCGTGGATATGCCTCATCTCCCATACTCTTGACCCTTCTTTGCAGCCATCCATGCACTTTGCTCAGTGACT
Source organism: Microcebus murinus (assembly GCF_040939455.1). Lineage (NCBI taxonomy): Eukaryota > Metazoa > Chordata > Mammalia > Primates > Cheirogaleidae > Microcebus > Microcebus murinus. Next base: position 66,188,185 of record NC_134109.1, read on the forward strand.
GTACAAACAAGTAATCACAAATTCCTTGTTGAGAATAAAAAGAAATGATTGTCCTAATAAGACAACATTTAATTGGGTTACACTTACCATTTGGCTGTTTGAGTAGGACTTTTGAAATTCTTTAATCATATAATGGAGTACAGAGGGAAAATGTTGAAAAGCATTTAGCCCAGTTGTTTTCAAACCCGGTTAATTATCAAAATCATCCTGAGGCTTTTCAAAACTTCACATTGTAAGGCCCTATTGCAGACCAGAATTTTAATCCCCCAAAATGGATTTAGAAACCAGATTACCCAGATTATTTCTAACCTCTCTGTCTCCATTCTAACAAAGAAGCCACATTCTACAATCCCTTCTCTTTGACTACATCATCATCTGAGAGGCTAACAGTGGAGCCCCAAAGCCTAAAAGCAAAGCATAAGGAAACATTGGCCCCTCTGGTCGCCATCTTACCTGCAAACATAGAGGTCTGTCAACAGAGGCTACTTGCAAATTATTTGCCAGGGGAGAATACCATGAGGAAGTTGGGAGTAGCACAGTAGTACAGTAACTACTGGCTAACTGCATCAGAGCCACTAGAAAAGACAGTACAACATGAGTAACTGAGGCCCAGCATATCAGAATCTCTTAGGTGAAGTCCAGAAATCTGCACTTCTAACATATTTCAATACCCATTCAAGTTTGAAACTAAGTGGAATATTAATAAGTATTTGAACTTTGGGGTCAGAAAAACCTGTTTTTAATTCCTGGATCTGCCAATTTAATTGCTGTTCACTATTGAGCAACCATACAATGGGGATAGTAATACCTACCTCACATGGATTTTATAACAATTAAATGGAATAGAATGTGTAAAATGTGCCACCGCAAATCTAACTAATAGCGAGGATTTAATAAAAATAGCTGCTCTTGTGTGTAGTTGTAGGTGGTGGTGGTGGTTGTGGTGAATACACAAGCAGAAGATCCGACCCAGCTCTCAGCATAATGTGGCTCATTGTGCATTTTATGACACTTACATTTATCCTATTTTCTACTCATTAACCCACTCCCTGTGAATCTGTAAGATTCTATTTTGTATGTACATAGCAGTTCACACAGCATAATTCTTTGGGGTAAAAATTAACAACTGTGTTGTAATGAATATTTACCTCTCAAAACAAACTTTAAAATTTTGATATTCAAACAATTTTACTAAATTTTTTACTTACAAAAGGTGGTTTTAACTATTATTCTAGTTTTGTGACTGAGAAAGATGGAGATTTAGAGGTTTAGGTGTTGACTTTCTGAAGACCACACACATAATACATAAGTGGCAAAACTGAGACTCCAAATCCTTATTTCTGTCACTATACCAAAGCAGGCCACTTGAAACATTTTTTGAAAAGTTGAAGAAATAATTATTAAACATATTTTTTTATTTTAACCCAGTAAAGATTGGTAATGCATATAAAGTACTTCTGAATCAGAATATTTTATTTTGTTTTATCTTATTATTTTATTTTATTTCAACATATTATGGGGGTACAAATTTCAGGTTATATATATTGCCTTTGCCCCACTGAAGTCAGAGCTTCAAGCATGTCCATACCATAGATGGTGCACACCGCACCCATTAGGTGTATGTATACCCCCTCCCATCTTCCTGACACTTGATGAATGTTACTACTATATGTGCACGTAAGTGTTGATTAGTTAATGCCAATTTGATGGTGAGGGCATGTGGTGCTTGTTTTTCCATTCTTGTGATACTTCACTTAGTATCACAATATTTAATTAATCATGCTATGATATTACTGTCTTACATGAACAAGGAAAAATCACCTGGCCCACAGAGATTATGAAGAAACTCCCTGTTTTATACAAGGAATATGAGTTGTATTTAACATGTTACTATGTAAAACATTCACGTGGTTCAAATATCAAAACATACTGAGATATACACAAGAAACAAATTCTCTCCCACTTCGCATTCTGGGTCTTCCATGCATTTCACAATTCCATGTGAATCACACCTCCAAGTGTTTCCTTCTATTGGATTGTTGGAATTTCCTTATAGATATCCAGATTTTTTATATTAAAGAGAACAGAACTGTCTGTCGTATGAGATGTACACATCTCTCCTCAGCTCATTTGCCCTTTGAGTTTTGGTATCTTTCTCTACTTCTCTGTCTTTCTCTATCTCTCTCTGTCTCTCAACAATCATTTCCTTTATGTTCTTTGTTTTGAGTCCAAGTCTAAAAGTTCTTTCCATTCCAAATTTAAAATGAATTATCCAATGTTTTCTTCTAGAACTTTTAGTTTATTTCTTACATTTAAATCTTTGCCTGTTTGCAATATATGCTAATGAACATTGTGACATTGTTCCAAGTTTTTTTTCCACATACCTTCCCCGTTGTCCTAATAACACTTACTAAATAGTCCATATGTCTCCAGTTGATTTTAGATGCTACCTTTAACATACAATTCATCCTTATATGAATTTGCTTCTATTTCTGGAATGTCTAGTCTTTTTCTTTGATGTGTTTGTTCTTGTACTTTTATCACACCATTTTAATTTTCAATGTTTTTTATGATATCTTAATATATGTTAAACTGACTTTCTCATGTCCCTCATTTTTAGAGAGTTCTTAGCTATACATGTTTTAAATTTCTTGTATTTTTTTAACAAATTGACATTACAGGATTTTTTTTCAAGATGGCTGACTAGAGACATCGGTTGCCAGGTCTCCTCAGAAAGAAGAGTCAAGGTTACAGGTGAATAAGTATGGCTCCAGTGAAATATGAGAGAAGAGTTACAGAAACCACCAGAGAAACCATGAGAAAAGGCTAGGGTACAAAATAAGACAGAAATAGGAGTTTGACTGTGATTAACCCCAAAGGAATTTGAAGTTCCCTGTAAAAGGTATGTGATATTGTTTCTTTTTGCTCCCCTTATCCCTGTAGCAGACTGCCGGCTCCTGAAATGTTGGAGAGCCCCTCTACCCTCATGAGTACCAGCACTGCTGCTGATAGTGTTTTGGGAACTTCTTAAGGGCAGTGCTACAGCTGCCAGACCCCACAGGCTTACTCTCCCTACCCTCACACCCAAGCTGCGGTGACAGGTGTCATACTGCCTGTACACCCTGTGTGGGCCTCTGTCCTGCCTAGGGAGGCACAGCCCTTCTGTCTCCACATTTCTGGATCCCCTGCAAACATTCCCAAGCACACACTTGGTCTGCAGCAGCCACAGGGACTGGTGGGTCCCAGAGGAACTGTGGGATTCCTGGAGTTCTAACACTCAGGGTGGACTACAACTAGGGGAAAGGAAAGTACCTCAAGCCAAAGTGCCTCTGTGCATCTTGGGACAAAGGAAACTAGAGTGTGCACCCTCCTATACATGAGAGCTTCCTGCATGTGAGCTGATGGTGTTTGTACCCCTCCCAGCAGATATGCAGGTGAGGAGCTGGGTGCTATAGAGTGGTATAAGAGTGTTCCACCCCAGAGGCCAAGCAGCACCAGTACATGGGAATGGACATGGAAATGGGAATTCTCCTCTATTCACTGCCCACAGCTGTAGACGCAGCTGTGACTGCTCATACAGCAGGTTGGCGCAGGGGTCTCGGGTTGATCATCTCAGGCATTTGGAGGTGGTTGCATTAATGGCATGCCCACCACACCTGGACTTCCATGGAGTATGGAGCCCATGTCCCTCCCATCAAGGAGTGGCAATGTTTCTGCAGCTATCCTGCCCAGGGAATCCCAGCCTTTGTGTCTCTACATTTCTGGATCTCCCGCAAACATTCCCCAGTACCCACTCAGACTACAGCAGCCACAGGGGACTGGTAGGTCCAAGAGGAACTGCTGGATTCCCAGAGTTGTAACACTAAGGGAAGACTGTCTCTAGAGTTAAGAAGAGTGTAGCACTCTAGGAGGCCTCTTGGGACAAAGGAGACCACAGCATGTGCTCACCTCCATTCAAGAATTCCCTGCTAGTGAGCTGAGGGTGCCTGTTCTCCCCACAGTGGAGATGTGATGCAATGCTGGGCTTTGTAAGTGAGAAGAGCAGTTATACCAGCAACTAAGTGGCACAAGTGCTGGGAACAGACATAAAGATGAAGATTTCTCCACATCAACCCAACCTCTACTGCTGCAGATGCACTTGAGGTTGTCTCCATGGGTGTTGGCAAGGGTATACTGGGGAATGGTCATTCCAGGTCACTCACATGTGTCTATACCCCTACTTATGGCTTGCCCACCATTCCTGGGCTTGCAACAAAGGCAGGGCCTTGCCCCTCCATGTAAAGAGTGGCAGCCTTCTGCAGTAAAGTATAGTTTGGCCACAAAACTGTCTGTTATATGATAGGGTGGTAGATCATATGTCTGCCTATCCAGACTATGGCGCTGGTGCAGTCTCTTCCCTCCCACACCCCCATGGCAGAGACCTCAGTGCATCTTAACATGAGCCCCACCACCACCACCACACCCATCAGGGCTGGCACTTCTCATTATTGGGTTGTAAAACAGTGTGCATGGCAGCCCAGCTCCACTCAGCTCCCAGCTATTTCCCCTTCTCCAGGGCTGAGCAGACAACACAGGGCACTGGACATTCCACAGACCACCCCACTGCCTGAGGAAATGGAGACTAAGCACACAGCCATCGGCTCCTGCTGCAACAGCCTTTTACACATAAGCACTGCCTACCGGCCTGGTGGTTGAACTGCAGCCCAGTACATCACTGTTACAATCAGCATCTGAGAAAGCCACTACACAAACACAATCTATAACCAAGAAACACATACAGAGCCTTAGCCCCCTGAAAATACCCCAAATCAAGGCTAACAAATAAACACAACATGCATTACAGGCACACCTTCAAGGGGGGAAAACTTTAAAATACAGCAAAAACGTCCCATCCAAACAAAAGTATAAATATTAGCAGTAACTGCTTCTCCAGATGATCAGGAACCAGCATAATAGCATAATAACTCTGGCAGTATGAAAAACGAGACTGTTTCAGCATTCCCAAATGATCACACTAGCTCTCTAGTAGTGGATCCCAATAGGAATGAATATTCTAAAATTACAGGTAAAGAATTCAAAATATGGGTTAAAAGGAAGTTCTAAGACATCTAAGAGAAAGTTGAAAACCAACACAAAGAAACCAGAAAAATAATTCAGTACATGATTGACAATTTACAAAAGAAATAGATGTTACAGAAAAAAAAAAAGAATTTCTGGAAATGAAAGGCTCATTGAAAGAATTACAAAATGTAGTTGAAAGCTCAAAAAATAGAATAGACTGAGCCAGAGATAGAAGTTTAGAGCTTGAAGACAGGTCTTTTGAACTGAACGAGTCAGAAAAAAACAAAGAAAAAATTAAAAGAAATGAACAAAACCTATGAGAAATATGGGCTTATGTAAAAAGTCAAATCATAGAGTCATAAGTATTCCTCAGGGAGAAGAAAATAAAATAAGAATTGTGAAAAACCTATTTGAGGGAATAATTAAGGAAAACTTCCCTAGTCTTACAAGAGATTTGGACACCCAGAGACAAGAGGCTCAGTGAACACCAGGGAGATATATTGCAAGAAGAACTTCACCAACACATGTAGTCATCATACTATCTAAAATTAACATGAAGGAAAAAAAATTTTAAAACAGCAAGTCAAAAATGTCTAATTACCTATAAAGTAAAGCCCATTAGACTGATGTCAGGCTTCTCAGAAGAAACCATACAATCCAGGAGAGATTAGGATCCTATACTCAAAATTCTCAAAGAACGGAACTGTCAGCCAAGAATTTTATGTCCTGAAAAACTATGTTTCATAAATAAAGGAGAAATAAAGTCTTTTCCAGACAAGCAAATGATAAGGGACTTTGTTGCCACTAAACTGGCCCAACGAGAAATGCTCAATGGAATTCCATGGAAACAAAAGTTCGATATTCACCATCATGAAATCATAAAATTCACAGATCTTATAAAACAATTTCACAATTGAGAATGCAAAGTAATTAGGTAACAATTAACATTATGGCAGGAATACATCCTCAAATGTCAATATTAACTTTGAACATAAACGAACTAAAATGCCCCACTTAACAGACTAAGTGACTAAAAACATAAAACCCAAACATATGTTGTGTTCGAGACTCACTTAACTGATAATGACATTTATAGACTCAAGGTAAAAAGGTGGAAAAAGATGTTCCATGTAAATGGAAACCAAACACAAGCAGGAGTAGCTATATATATATCATATAAAACAGACTTCAAATAAACAGCATTTTAAAAAGTTAAAGAAGGTCATTATATAATGATAAAAGGATCAATTCAACAAGAAGATTTAACAATCCTCAATATATATGCACCCAACACTGGCACACAGATTCATAAAACAAATACTATTAGACCAAAAAGAGGAAGACCACCATACCATAACAGTGGGGAATTCAACAAACTACTGGTAGTACTGGACAAATCAGTGAGGCAGAAAAAGCAACAAAAAAGCATTCGACTTAAACTGGACTATAAAACAAATGGACCTAACAGACATTTACAGAACATCCTATCCAACAATTGCAGAATATACATTCTCCTTGTCAGCACGTGGAACATTTTCCATGATAGATTATTTGTTAGGCCATAAAACAAGTCTCAATACATTTAACAAAATAGAATTCCTGCCAAGTATTTTCATAGACCATAGTGGAATAATACTGGAAGTTGACTCAAAAAAGAAACTCTCAAAACTATGCAAATGTATGAAAACTAAACAACCTGATTGTGAATGATCTTTGGGTCAATAACAAAATCAAGATTAATATTAAAATTGTTTTTTAAATAAATGAAACTAGGAACAATATACTAAAACCACCGGGACACAGAAAAAGCAGTGCTAAGAGGGACATGTATAGTATTAAATACCTTTATCAGAAAGATTGAAAGATTACAAATTAACAACCTAGCATCTCACTTCAAGGAATAGAAAAACAAAAACAAAACAGACCCAAAGCTAGCAGAAAAAAAGGAATAACAAAGGTCACAGTAGAACTAAATGAAATTGAAACCAAAACAAGAATACAAAAAGTTGACAAAATGAAAAGTTGGTCCATTGAAAAGATAAACAAAATTGATTGATCACTAGCTAGATGAACCAAGAAGAGAGAAAAAATCAAATGAGTTAATCAGAAATGAAAACAGAGACATTACAACTAACACCCCAGAGATACAAAAGATTGTCTGAGACTACTATGAACGTTTCTATGTCCACAGACTAGAAAAGGTAGAAGTGGATAATTTCCTGGAAACATACATGTTCCCAAGTTTGAATCAGAATGAAATAGAAATCTTGAACAGACCAATAATGAGTAATGAGATTGAATCAGTAATTAAAGATCTCCTCTCCCCCTAAAAATGCCCAACATCAGATGGTTTCACAGCTTAATTCTACCAAATGTACAAAGAAAAACTGGTACCAACTGAAACTTTTCCAAAAGATCAAGAAGGACAGAATCTTCCCAGATTTATTCTACAAAGTCAATATCATTTCTGATATCAAAGCCAGGAAAAAACACAATAAAAAAAGAAAACTACAGACCAATATTCCTCATTAACATAGATGCAAAAATCATCAATAAAATTTAGCATCCTTTTGGGAAAAAAAATCCCTCAACAAATTAGGCATAGAAGGAAAATATCTCAAAATATTATGAGCTATATATGACAAACCCATTGCTAACATCATACTGGATGGGGAAAAGGTAAAAGTATTTCCCCTAAGAATGGGAATATGACACTTCTATTTAACATAGTTCTGAAAGTGTTACAATCAGGAAAGAGAAAGAAATAAAGGGCATCCAAGGTGGAATATAGGGAGTCAAATTATCTCTGTCCTGGTGATATGCTCTTATACCTAAAAAACCTTAAAGAGTACTCCAAAAGACACCTAGATTTGATAAATGAATTCAGTAAAGTCTCAGGTTACAAAATCAATGTAACGAAATTAGTAGTTTTTCTATATACCAGTAACAACCAAGCTGAGAACCAAATCAAGAACTCTATCCAATTCACAATAGCTGCAAAAAATAAAAAATTAAAAAACCTAGGAATATACTTTAGCAAGGAGGAGAAAGATTTCTACAAGGAGAACTACAAAACTCTGATGATAGATATCATCCATGACACGAACAAATAGAAAAAAGCCCAAGCTCATGGACTGGAGGAATCAATATTGCAGAAAAGACCATACTGCCCAAAGCAATCTACAGATTCAATACAGACAGAATGTCAACATCATTTTTTTTTAACAGAATTAGAAAAAAAGTCCTAAAATTCCTATGGAATAAAAAAAGAGCCAGAATAGCCAAAGCAATCCTATGCAAAAAATAACAAAACATGAGTCATCACTTTACCCGACTTCAAATTATACCACAAGGCTATAGTAACCAAAACAGCATGGCACTGCTATGAAAACAAACACATAGATCAATGGAATAGAATAGATAACCCAGAAATAAAGCCATATACCTAAAATCGGCTATTTTTTTATAAAGAAGACAAAAATACACTCGGTAAAGGACTCTGTATTCAATAAATGGTGCTGGAAAAATTGGATAGCCATATGCAGAAGAATGTAACTGGATCCCTAGCTCTCACCATGTACAAAATTAATTCAAAATGGATTAAAAAACTTAAATGTAAGGCTTGAGACCATAAAAATTCTAGAAGAAAACCTAGCAAAAACTCTTCTAGACAGTGGCCTAGGCAAAGAATTTATGACTAAGACCCCAAATGCAAATGCAATATAAACAAAAATAAATAATTGTGACTTAGTTAAAATAAAAAGCTTCTGCGCAGTGAATGTATTTCCTCTACTTTCACAGTTACTCCCATTACTTTCACAGTAACTATGCTGCAAGAATTTTTTGTATCATTTCTTAATTTATTTATGTGTATATGATAAAATTAATATAATTTATTCCCCCATTTTATACACAATAGTATAATACACACCATGCTCTATATGTTTTGCAAATATTCTTTATTCAAATAATATATTATGAAAGAAAAATGTATATGTACAATGCAATTAAATTAGTCAATGCCCATCCCCTTTTAGACTATAATCTAAATATTTCTTATATTTCCATAAATGATCTTTATTAAGAGACTAAGCACATATGATGCCACCGCCAACTGGGTTCTGAACAGTTCCTCAACTTGGACATGATTATTAGTTACCATGAATCACATTTATAACTGTGTCAGAAAATTCAAGACACAATGGTACTTGTCTTCCATATAGGCCATATTACCCTGATGTAATTTGAAGCTTTTTAGAAAGCTTTTTCCTGCTTTTCCTTTGGCCCTTGAAGCTGCTTCAAATTTCCCATTTAGAGCCCTACCATTCTAAGGCAATGCTTAAGATCATCTGTGCAAATATACCTGAGACCAAGGAATGTCCCACTTACTAAGGAAATGACTATTGTGGAAAAAAATGGATAACATAGTGGATTAAGCAACAGAATTTTTGGGGTTTGGTCCCAGTGCTACCAGTTATTGTTTCACGGTCCTGAGCAAGTCACTTAAAAATCTTTGGGCTCAGACTCATTAGCTCTAAATTTTGTCACCTGCCATAGAGTTTTTAATAGAACCAAATATATATGTGAAAACGTTTTGTAAGATGGAAAGTATAATGCAAATAAATGTAAGGAATTATTATAAAAATCAGTTTTGATAGAGTTCAAAACAAAAAAAAGGAGGGTCACTTGCCATTGAAGAAAGAGATAGCAGAGCCACTGAGTAGCAACAGCCAGAAAATGCCAGGAAACAAACTTCACAATTATATTGAGGGCCACTCAGATCACCAGCTTATCTTTAGCCCCCTGGATTCTTCCCAATGCCAGTGTCAAAACTCTTGCCACTGTCCTCTAACTACATGGTGAGTATTGAAGAAGAAAACCTACAGGGAGTGGCCCAGCAGGGAGACAGATCAAGTCCCTTTATGTACTAAATATGTATCTTCATAATTATTATTAAAATAATGATTATAATAATAATAGCACAATAAATAAAAGCAAACATATATAAATGATTTCTATGTGAAAAGCACTGTCTGAACACTTTACTTTAATTAACTTACTGAATCCTTATAACAATCCTCTGAGTTAGGTAATAATGAAGAAACTGAGGCATGAAAAGTTTAAATAAATGACCCAAAGTCACACAATTTTAACTCTTGAAACTGGGATTAGAATTCAGTCTGCTCATTTTTATCAAGGGTCATCTAAAATGTTTCTGACAATTATTGTTTCATTTGCATCTTCCCCATTTCCTTGTGGAGTTGGTCTCCCGCTTAAATCTTGTACTTAAAATGGTATAATTCTCCTTTCTACTGAAATTCTAGTCAAGAAACTCTCGTTTCTGAACATTGATTTAACTCTTCAGAGAATCACAAATATCATGCGTTCAGTCGAGTGTTTACAACCTGAAAAATGTTTGAGTCATTTTGATTGTGTTCATGTGAAGTGGGGAAGGGGAAGTTGGAATTGATGGCTGGCTGATAATCACTTATGTGGAGGAGTGCAAATAAGCTGGTAAAAAAAATATCCAGTTTATTCTGTATTAGCTGGGGCTGATGCATGACAACATCTTGTATACATAAACCTTTCAAATCCATCTCCGGAGGGCACTTGAAGTATATAGTTTTGTTTTTGTTGTTGTTGTTGCTGCTGTTTGTTTGTTTGTTTGAGGATGCCCATATTTTAAATCTTGTTTCTATATTTGGGAAATCTCCCATTTTAGGATTCCTGGTAGGAGGCATAACCTACCTCTTATACCAAAACTGCAAGTGGCAGAGGTTTATTTTTGCAACCTCTCTATGTGTAGGGAGTGTGTTTTTGGCTTCTCCAATCAGAAGAGTCTGCTTCACATTTTAGATGTGAGCTAAGAAATCTCCTCTTCCTCCATGGTCTTATACCTGGTCTCTGGATAACAGGAATAAGTGGTAAAAGTGGCATCCTGTTCCTTCTATGAGATGTGTTGAGTTAATTCTAATGACCAATGCTCAACAGTGGTTGCCATACGATATTATCATACGGCCAGTTCTTGTTATTTTGGGCTTTGTTCTTGACTGTCATCTCAGAACTGGTTTTCTAGCCTTACAGTCAATACTTGGAGTAGCCCCAAATAAGTACAGTAAATTGTTTTTCTGCCTACATAAGATAGGCAGGAGGAAGAAGTGAACATCTACATTCATTCATTTACTAAACATGTATTAAGTGCCTACATTGAACCAGATACCAAACTATTAATAGTTTCTAGAATTACAAAGGTATCAAACCATAACCTCTGTCCTACTCGCAAGAAACAACGTGACATATGGCATAATGTATAAAATCCCATAAGCCCACCCTCATCAGTTTTCCATTATATCTGAGATTCTTGCCACTCTAACAATGATTCTGGGTTAAGGTATTATATATCCAAGCAGCTACAGTCACTGCCTTATATTGTAAGTTATCCCAATTATCCATTGCATTCAATCTCCATTGACAGTAATTAGTTGGGTGTATCCATCACTGTTACCTTAAAAATGAAAATTAGAGAAAAATTGGTATGTTTCAATTGGGGAGAAATTATTTATAACACTTGTCCTTCAAAAAAAACTGCTCCCATTTTCCCCTAGTATTTGTCTTGTCTACATGTATACGAGGCAGTGGATCCTGGTATTGCCATATGTATTTCAACTCCACGGAATGACCTGGGCGACAGTATGTTTTTTCTGTCCTTTCCTTCCTTCCCAAAGTTATCTCTCACTCCAGTAAATTTTATTTTTGTTGAATAGTTAGGCCTTTGCCTAACATGTTGGGTTCATAGTGATTTTACTAAGATAGTATTCATACCTCTTCTAAAAATTCTGGATGAATTCTTAACCACAATCACTAGTCCCCTATTCTCTTTAAAAAATGTTATACCTTGGAAGTTATAGTACTTTGGCAAAAGTATTTTCAAATGAAAAGATTAATGTATTAATGAGCTTTAAAGATATATTATCATAAAATGTTAAGTTTATTGTTTTTGTTGTTGTTGCTTTGTCTTTTCGGCAGCCTGATCAGCAACTGCAAAAGAAAGCTTCCTGTGTTATATAGATTATTCTGTTTTGGAGTAATAGAAAGATTCTTGAGCTATAGTTTGTGTATCCTAAGGATGTTTGGTGTCTTAAGAAACCCAAAGGCAGGGATGCAGCTGAATTTTTTAAATGGGCTAAAATCAGGGAGAGAAATGCTATAGAGAACCCAGAAGGGACCCTCTCTTAATTCTTAATTTCTAATCTCTGATAGCTCCATGGATATGCTGTATTCTTCCACTGACTTTGAGCAGGCTTATTCTAATTCCAAAGCTACCTAAGATAAAATGTTCTCTGGCAACATCTCCCAGATGTCTACTAATCAGCTCAAAAGACTATTCAGAAAGAGACAGAATCTATCTTACATTATCTATTGTCAATGAAGAAATTAAATAGGCCCAATATGAGTATAATGACCACCTTTGGAAAATTATTTAACTCTGTCTGGGTGCAGGTTCATGACCACTGCCACCCACACAAATTGTCGTTGCACAGTGTTCTCCTACCTTACCATCACTGTTCAGGTATTGCAGTATCTCTTCTAGTAAATGTTCCTAAATCCCCCACCTACTGGGCTGAGTGAGGTGTCCCTACAACTGTTTCATACAGGAACCTGTGCATCTTTGTTTTATTGTATCACATAGATGAGAAGGGTCAGAGCACGTTCCCAAACCAGAGATGTGGAAGGGGTGGAGAAAGAGTAGTCAGGTAGGCAAACAAATCTGGTGAGCACCACACTGCACAATGAAATATTTGGACATTTTTGTTTGTCTATATATTTGTTTTCTCTCTTCAAAGAAGACTGGGCACAGAATATAAATGACTCAAAATGTTTCCATCATTAGAATAAGAAAAATTTTTTAAATACAGATTTAAAATACATGCTGAAATTAAATTTTACATATACACACATACATACATGCACACTCATAAGCATGCTGATCCCCAAAGTTTAAAGTCAGAAATATCCCTTAAAATGTAAATTCAGAGGACATAGGGATATATTAGGTATTATGCAATGTAAATTCTGTAAATATAAACACGGCTGCTGAAACAAAACTACCTCTCTGCTTAATGGTAGACTTGTTACCAGCTGCTAAGAGATTCCCATCTGCCACAATATGGCTTTAGAATTTTGAGACTAAAACAAAACATGAAGATTATTTTATATTCTCCTATCAAACTCCACTTACATTGGCCAAAACTGATCTAGAGAGACTGTTCTATTAGCAAATTTTATTACCTTTTATCTATAAAATCTCTTAGTTCTTTGCACTCCAGAAAAAAAATGTTAGTAATATTATATTTATGAGATTACAGAAAATAATCATATAAGGAACAAATAATTATATTCAATATGTTAAGTGTCGCATTAGAACTAAGTACAAAGTGTCACATATGTTGGTGAATAATGTATGTGACCATCCTCATAACACTTTTCTCTCTGTGCCTTAACCCCAAACTCAATAAATTACGACATCTACCTAAATACCTTTCTATTTACCTAATGGATTGGACTGTCTCAGTTTTTCTCAAATATACCCTTTTCCCCACCTTCATTTGCTCTCATCTAGATTTTCATAACTCTTAAGGCTTCTCCTGATTCTGGACTCATGATTCTTCAATCTTTCCTCCCAGAGATGTCAAGAGATCTAAAGTATAACCATGCTAACCTTTTCATTAAGTCTAGTGCTGACTCCTCACTACCTTTCTAATCAAATATGAATTTCTTAACATAATTTACAGGACCTTCATGATCTGGCTTCTACCTGCCTCTCTAATTTCATTCACATCATGTTCCAATGCTGAACTATGTGTTGAACTATGTGCTTTTTCTCTGAGCATTATTTGTTCTTTGATGCCTTTGAATCTCAAGCCCTTCCTGGGCCCAAAATTCTATAGACATTCTTCCTCTATAGATCCACCACTGCAACTCTTTATTAACTGGTGATCTTCTACGTTGACAGCTCAGATATTATAGGGCGTCTTCTGGGAACCCTTCCTAAGATTTCCATCTTCCTAAGCTGAGCGAGGGCTTCTCCATTGTTTATCAAAAAATTCTGTGCTTCTTTGTTCCATTGTATTTATTGTATTTAGTATACTCCATTGTTATGGGTTCTTAAAAAGCTTGTTTTTCCCACTAGCCTATTATTATCATATGACATAATGTTTTACCGTATCATTTTTATATCTTTTCAAAATGTATAAATATATAAATATGTAAAGGGAACTGCCTTATCCTTGCCTATATTCTTACCTCAGACTGTGAAATAGGAAATATTTCTCTATAAGAAGTAGTGGAGGCCGGGCGCTGTGGCTCACGCCTGTAATCCTAGCTCTTGGGAGGCCGAGGCGGGCGGATTGCTCGAGGTCAGGAGTTCAAAACCAGCCTGAGCAAGAGCGAGACCCCGTCTCTACTATAAATAGAAAGAAATTAATTGGCCAACTGATATATATATAAAAAATTAGCTGGGCATGGTGGCGCATGCCTGTAGTCCCAGCTACCCGGGAGGCTGAGGCAGAAGGATCACTCGAGCCCAGGAGTTTGAGGTTGCTGTGAGCTAGGCTGACGCCACGGCACTCACTCTAGCCTGGGCAACAAAGCGAGACTCTGTCTCAAAAAAAAAAAAAAAAAAAAGAAGTAGTGGGAGAGAGTTTCTGCTTTTCTCTTTCACTGTCTAACCTCCCAACCCTATCACTTACCTCACTTCTCCCTGAGCACCTCAAATGGAAGGACCATGAGATAATCTGATATGAGCATTAGAAAGAGGGTTTCTGAGCATGCTTAGCTCAGCCTCTCTTGGAACCTGCCTTCCTGGAAATAATGTGACATCTTCTCTCTCCCGAGTTCAGATCCACTGGGACAAGCCCTTCCCCTTGAAGAGATGGGGTTGAGTTGCTGATTTACTTGTATGCAATGACATGAGGAAAGTATATTCAGAGCTAAACCCAATTTAGTTTTAAATCCAAGCCGTATGCTATCGATTTCACTGGTACTAATGATAATAGTTCAGTCTCTGTTTGGCTCTTAAGCTCATCTCTCAATTGGTTTTAAATTCAAAGGAACCAGAGATGTGAATAGTTTGTTTCTTTAGAGACTTCCAAAGGAATATGAAGGTTAACACTTAAAATTACACTTAAAGCTAACCTTTAAAGGAGGAAACTATAACTGCAAACACACTGATAATAATAAAGTTATTGTAAAATTTGCTTTCACTAGCTAGTGATAGATTTGTAATTTATGTTTAAAAATAACTGAGCAGCTCCCCACTAACAGAAGCAGATATTTGAAAATTTACAACTCTTTAGGTGTTGCTGGAAGGAATTAAAGAGGTCTTATTATTCACTACAGTCAATATTCAACTTCCACAGCTTTGATTTAAAGAGTTAATTTATCTTTGCAGAAGAAAATTATCAATACGAAATCTAAAATTAATTGTATATTGAGTTAGAGCAGACTTGAGTAAAGTATTTTAAAATAACCATTCCCTTGAAAAGTGAACTCTATGTGACCTTTACTAGAGCTATATGATGTTAAAAAAATTGAGTAGAAAATTAAAAGGAAAATGTTCTACCATTTTTCTTAGGTCTCACTGACACCATTACCCTCTATTTATCTATAACCAAGAGGCATTTAGTACTTCCAATAAATATGAAGTAAAATCATTTTGGAGATAACTTTAGAGTAGCACAATCAAAGGGATTCTAACTGCTAGATAAATATGAGGCAGCTCTCTGTAGTGGAAAGGACAATAAATTTATAGAGAGGGGACCTGAATTCTAGTTAACCTATGTCAAGTTACTTATGTTTTAAGCCTCAATTTCTTCACATATAAAATGGGGATAATAATACAATCAATTTCATAGGGTACTGGGAGGAGTTAGTTGGAAGTTATGTAAGGTTCATATATGTAAAATGTTTATAATAGTATCTAGTATCTAATTAGTAAATAATAATGGCAAATACTTATAACACACTTAATACTTCCAAACACTGTTCAAGCATTCTACATACATTTGCTCATTTAATTTTCACACTTCTATGATATAAGTATTAAATACTGATTGATATTATTGCTGATATTAGAGATTGATAGAATCTCTAAAATGTTCATGTCTCTTGTGCCCCGTGTATATATTATCCCTTTGCACTCCCACCCCATTTATTTTGAAAGGATCTCAATGCCAATGTTTTTCATTATATTCAGTAGCTTTCTGGATCTTACTGTTTAATAACACAGCAGTAAAGATAGCTAGCAAAGGGAAATATGTGGTAGGACTAAGACATATCTCAGAAATCTGAATCAAACTATGGGTGAATTGTTCGGCATGAATAGTGACATCTTTTTGTGCACAATGCTTATCATTGTGACTAGTAAGTTGGGATATAGATGGTGGCTAATTACATCAATGAGTGAGGGACACTGTCAAATGTCACATATGGATTCTTTCAAGTCATAGACTTGAGGCAAAGATCAAAAAAAAAAAAAAAAATTGAGGACTTCTTATGTAACACAGAGCTTACTTATTATCCAGGCTAGATTATGACCACCAGCAGCAAAACCACTGGGCTCTGGTATTCATATATATACTCTGCAATATGCAGAGAGAACAGATTTACATATGCACAATTTATTCTTGGAAGGAATCAAAGACAGCATCCTAAGGGCCATCTGCAGGGCCACCTATATAACCACACATCTGAAGATCAATTTCAAAGACACACGTAAACCAAATTTCTTCACTTATTCCTGTCTTCCAAGACCTCACAACTGAAGGACCACCAAATCGTAGCATCACAGTTCTTTATATGTGAGCACAGGGAAAGGGAAACTGATTCAAAACAGGGAGGTCCTTCCTAGAAAATTTCCAAGCAGAAAACAGCAGTCTGTCTATGTTAACTGGTTCAGCATGAATGAAGAAGTTGTTAGTGAGGAAGTAATGGAATGAGAAGCTGGAAAGCAAGGTAGGGACAGGACAGGTAATGGGGATGTTACTGTGCCTCATTTGGACTTTAGCTTTATCTCCAGAAATAACAGGGTTGGTGAGGTACTTTAAGCAGAATCATGACCCAATCAAGTTTCCTAGGTATAAAACAATCTGTTTTAACTATTTGAGAGTTTAGGACATAATGTATAAAATAACATGATAGGAGTTTTGAAGTTTTATCATCATGCATGAATATAAAGCTCATTAGTTGTTCTAAATATCAATAACATGACTAAGAAGTGCAGCTCTGTGCTTGTGAATGTGGGAAAATAACAAACACTCCGGCTTGGCCACTCCAATCTTTCATAGGTGCTATTCCAAATAATTATGATATAAATGGAGACAAATTAGGTGAATGAATGAGAGACACTCATGATAGATTCTCCCAATCACGCAAGAGGAGAGGATGACTGGGAGGCAGCCTCCAGTGAGCAGATGACTAGCTGGTTTCAACCTTTTTCAGAAAATGATAAAAATTTTTAAAAAATTCTTTGTTCAAAAGATATTTTTTCATCTAAGGAGAATTCAGGAAAGTTGCTGCAAAAAATGTGATGATTAAAAACTATGGAGCCAATAAAGAAGATGTTATAGAAGAATATTCTGATGGCATGGAAAAATATTTAGGATATATTATTTAGTGAAAATAAATCTGTATGATAAACTTTGTACAGATAAGTATGATAATAAAAGAAAATATCTGGATGGACCATTAACAGTGATCTAGATGATAGGATTATAGGAGCTTTTTGTTATATTGCTTACTTGTATTTTTATAATACTTTACAATGAACATATATTTGTTAAATAAGCAAAATATTAAACATTTATTCAAATTAAGGAATTTTAAACAAAAAGCCAGCCTATGAAATCAAAAGCTTATAAGAATAGAAAATATGTTTCTAACAACACAAAGTTAAAAATGTAGTATTGTGTGTAATTTAATAAACCTTGTAAATTTTTAAATATTTCCCTTTTTAAAAAGTATATGGGTGTTTTATATTCACAGATACTTTATACTTAGGCCAATATTGATTTTTATTATTTTTACTGCTTACTGTTTTACTGTTTTGGAATAAATGCTCTTACAATCACTGTTTTAACAACTTTCTATAACCCTAAATTAAAATTATTCAATAACTTAACAAAACAAATATAATAACTACAGAGTAAAACCAAGAAGATAGCTAAAGAAATACAAATTATCTCAAAGAATGTATGATAAGCAAACTTAAAATTTCTAGAAGTATTTTTAATTTAAAATTTAAAATAGCCCATTTTCTGGCTATAGATAATTTTGTTTAATTTGAGTTCTTTAAAAGTACAGAAATAAAGCTGTAAAATGTTATCTCAGATCTGACTACATCTTTTGATATGAGAACTATGTAAGCATGAGCTAAGTGTACTTTGCATATATTCAGGTAATGTTTCTGAGCATATTACACCTACATATGCTATGCAAAATGTTGCAGAAGATTAAATTACCCTAGCCACATTTGGGAAGCTGCAGTATGTCTGTCATTGCATGTAAACATATGCAGATTTATGCAAAAGATTCTCAAATATGTGTACCTAAAGTCCCAAACTCCCCACAGACATGCAAAGCCAGAAGGTTTTGTTTATTTTCAAATTATTGGAAAACCTATAAATGGGACTAAAGAAATAGATATGCTTATGTTGTATTTTCAAATTTGAGGCATCTGTGTGTTTTTTCTTCCCCCTTTTTTTTTTGGTTAAGTCATTTGGCCAAGATTTTAAATTCATCTGCAGTAATCTATATGGTAGACTTAATGCAAGCACGAAATTTCCATTTGCTTCAAAAAGTCCTCCAGGAGTTAGGGAAAGAGAGAGTTCATGCACCATTTTACATAATGAATCCAGTTCTTTCAGCATCTAAGTCCCTTCTTGATGGTTTTTGTTATTTGTTAGCTTTTCAGGAGATGCATTAACTCTTTCAGGTTATTGCAACAGAATATGAAATATTGCTAACATGGTTTGCCAAGGTGAAATCACTTTCTAGAATGGGTGATTTGTCACAGCATAATGAATTAACCTGTTTTGGTAAATCAGGTAGAAGCACTACAGTGGTACTGAGGGTATTAGGGATAATGTAGTATCAGTAATTAAAGATAACAATGATATAAATATTTTCTAAAGGCATCATGACAGTTTTTTCACAATAAACAGTTTTTAAAAAGCTGTGTGAAAACCAACTTACTGTCTGTAAATCAAGTAATAGGTTTTACCAAGGGAGTTTTTAAAAGAGCTATGTAGTGTTTTCAAATATGGCCCCAGAATTCTTGACACCTTTTCTATTGGGAACTAAAATAAAATTTTAAGGCTCACCCCCCACTGGCTGACTAAATGGATCCCCTCATGGCTAAAGGAATATCCTATATAACTAAATTGCCTGCCAGGAGGAAGGAGGTCAGACATGCTTTATGCTCTCCCTCCCTTCTTGGGGAATATCCTTTGTAACTCATTAACAGGACTAAGGGTATGCAAGACAAACCTGCAGGTCCTCAATTTACACAACAAATCTATGTCCCTGTGTCTGGTGGCTTATTTCTGATAACAGCTCCTTATGTTGAAACATTCCAACAATTTTGCCTTTAGACAAAGCTTCATGTCTTTAACCAATTACAAGCCAAAGAATCTTTAAACCCACCTACAACCTGTAAGGCCCCCTCCCCCCAGTTCAAGATGGCCCACCTTTTTGGGCCAAATCAATGTATGCCTCCCACATATTGATGTATGACTTTGCCTGTAAGCCCTGTTTCCCTGAAATGCATAAAACCAAACTGTAACCTGGTCACATCGAGTCTACTTGCTCAAGGCTTCTTGGGAGTGGCTCTGGGTCATGGTCCTCAAATTTGGCTCAGAATAAACTTTTTTCAAATATTTCAGAGTTTGGACTTTTCCATTCACACTATCAAGAGGTAGATTGTATGTTTCTTTTTCTTGAACCTGGATCTGTGACTTTTCAACCAATAACACATGGAGAAAGTATCATGGTGACAAATTCTGAACTCAGGCCTCAGTAAACTGGCAGCATCCACTTCCTGAGCCTGTTACGGTTCTCTCTTGGGGCCCAGCCACCATGCCCAGAAGAAGCCAGGCAGCCATAGAGAGAACCAAGAGAAGATGAACAGCATTTTTCACCCTGAGCCCCAGCTGAGCTCCTAGCCAACAGACAGTGCCAACTGGCCAGCCATGAGTGTGAACTCTCTTAAAAGTGAAATGTCCAGACACATGAAACAGAGAGGAGCCTTCCCCAAGTCCTGCTCAAATTAAAGACTTATAAGCTAAACAAATGATTGTTTTAATCCATGAGGTTTTAAGTTTATTTTTCATGCATCAATAGTTAACTAGAAAAAATGAAATTTTTGTTCAGTGGCCTTCCCTTTGTGTATGCGTGTGTATGTGTGTGTGTTTTTTAAATGCATTTATGTTTGCTCACATTGGGACTTTTTGAAGTAATGTATATCTCCAAAGAGTTGGTTCCTACTTAAGGAATCTATGACCTGTTATTGTCATGGTCTGATAATCATTCTGAACTGTGCAGCAGCATATAAACTGGTCCTGGTATAAAAGAAACAAGAGCCAAGGAAGGAAGAATGCTCAAGAACCTATGATCTATAATTACTGTGTTATTAACCTAAGTTGAAGACACCTCTCTTGATTAATCAAACCACATTAACTTTAACAAGAGTTTTTTTCTATGTCCCTCCTTTCCAGTTAATGATAAAATAAAAAACTGGATGTGATCACAGTATTTAACCAACTTTCGTTTGATTATATAAATTTACTAAATGTATTACTGGTACACTTGGGAGGAGGGTTATCTCAAGGTTGTTTTCTATTCAGTGGTGAATGTTCCTTTGTTTTAGGGTCATTTAGTCAAATTCAAATTTGAATTCACCTCCTGTAAAGTATCTCCCTAAAAGCCTTATTAGGATGTTGCTATGACAGGTGACTCAAGTTTGCAACCACCTGACAACATTCTAGGTAGGTACTTGTGCAGACTGATTCAGGGGCATTCCCTTCAAATATATTTTCCCAGTAGTCTATCCTTGATGCCTGAAATTTCCCTTTTGCAAAGAAAAGTCTAATTAAACAATTATGTAATTAAATCCTTAATGTGAATTGGTTTCTCTTACTAGCTTCCGTTTTATCTGACTGCTAGATCAGAGTTTGTTTGGATGGAAGGAAAGGAAGAGATGTGGAGCTACTGTCTTCATAAGATCAGATGTTGAGCATGGTATAAAGGTATTTTAAGTCAAATTTTCTAATTTTGTCTGTCTGACCTTGTTGCTGTAAATCAGAGTCAAAGAAAACATATACATGTGTTCAATGGGATTTTTATCTTCCTAGTGCTAAAGTCTTTGTTGGTAGCATTTTACACTCGGGGAAGGACATTCAGGTTTTCATCCCACTAGGGGAGCACTTAACACATTACTGCTTCAGAGCCCTCTTAGCCTCCAAGTGTGAATGAGCTGCTTTGAGTACCCACTTAGGACTTACTACCAGAGAGTGACTTAGGCAAGGGAGAGAATTACTCTTAAGGCTCCTGAGAACTCTCATTATTATTTAAAAGTGAAGTTTGCGTGATTACATGATCATATTCTCCAGACAATAACTTTGTTTTCTGTTCCAACAGTTGCCTGTCAGCCCGTGGCCTGTGCTGTCTCAAAAACAGACACCATCGGCAGCCATTGTCCTGCTCCAACTTGAATTAGTGTCAGGGTAATTCTGCAATCCCTTATGATCAATGTTCTGCAGTTTTTATAGGTATCCCTCCTCTGCATAAATATTTCCTCATCTGCCTCCCTGCTCTACCCTGGAGGTCTATAACCATTTCCTAATGGCTTTAAAAAAAGAAAAGTATTTCTTTCGTCTCTATTAAGATGTCTCTGCAGCAGTAGATAGGAAGCAAAGGCTGTTTCTGTCATCATTATTTCCTTCAATCTGTTATGAATATATACAGGCCCCTACCCCATAGATTCAGCCCTGCATATTAACAGTCTCCTGACAATGCAGTGGAAACGGACTTAATATTTTGCCAAAGTAAAGAGATATAAAATGTGAGCTTTCTATTATAATTAGATGACTCCATGCCAAGTACTTACCACTGGTCCCTTTCACTGGGGCTTGGTTCTTTTTAAAGTGTGTGTGTGTGTGTGTGTGTAACGTTTTCATTTATACATATTTTGACATAATAATAATCTCTTAGTACTTATTTTCTTTATAACTGCTTTCTCCTCCTAGCTGATGCTATTGCTGGATAAATAATGTCAATTCAAGACTTCTGAGGGAACTTCTAAAATATGACCAAAAATGAACAGACCAGCTGAATTTAGGAGTCCTCCTTTATAAGCAACTCATTGCACAGAATTTGAAACAGTTTTAGATTATTTAAAACAATGACAACAACAAAAAATTTAGGCTGCATTAGCCATATTCTATTGTACATGATGTTGTAGTAGCTGCTGACAAAGTAAAACCCAGTTTTAGTTGAGGAAAGAAAACAAATGGGGAAAAAAGGAAACTAGCAGTTTTACTTTTAACATTGCCAGTATTATCTTTATTTTTATATACACATCATTTCCCTTGCTACTCACAATAGTATTATAGGTATTGATTTTTCCATTTTGCAGATGAAGAAACTGAAGTTCAGCAAGGTGAAGAAACTTGCCCAAGTTCAAACAGATGGTAAGTTTAAGATCCACGATTTTAATCCTAATCTCTCATTGCAATCTAAGATTTTTAAATAACACCATATAAATAGTCAACCTGAAACAATAAAGAATGAACACAAATTGCAGAATTTTTAAGTTAGGAGTTTAAAGTTTCAAAAGCATGAGCAAAAAAATTCTAAGGCTTAGTGGAAAGGCAAATAATTGAGATAAGAACCTAGGATTGGAAAAACGTAGTAACTTTTGCTGAAAGTGACAGGCTACAAAAAGGAACAAACATAAGCAACTACTATCAACTGAAAGGTTAGGTTATGCTGAGCATATTTCAGAGTGGAATATCTGATACCACCTCTGGAATCCAAACATTTTCAAATTCATGCATTTTGGCATCTTTTTACCATAGAAAATATCCTCCTCTGACTTTTTAAAAATATTGTAATTGTGTGGGAAAACAGTTTTGTTTTATTTTTCATTTGGAAAGGTAGAGTCCATTAAATAGAATACTGTATGTTTTAAAAAGAAGAAAAGAGGTATTTCTAAGATACATTAACCTGGGTTTCTGACTGTTCATATCTTAGGCTTGGAATAAATGAATAAAGATAATTTCAAAATCAATAATATTTCTGGGCCAATAATTTATTTTCTTAGATTTTTTTTGTGGGGGTGAACTAAAAGGTAGATAAGAAGTTCATATTAAATACAAAGAAAAACAAAATAAAATATTATCTACTTGGAAATAAGAACAATATTATGTCTGGATAATTAATACTCACCAGGTTGTCTAAAGAATATTGCATCTTTAGAAAGGTGGACTCCAATTTGAAGTAGACTTTGAAAAAGGTCCTATAATAGAGTTTGGAAACTACATGGGTCTTTAAACAGAGGCTAGAGAAAAAAGTT
The DNA here is from genome assembly GCF_040939455.1 of Microcebus murinus. Taxonomy (NCBI): domain Eukaryota; kingdom Metazoa; phylum Chordata; class Mammalia; order Primates; family Cheirogaleidae; genus Microcebus; species Microcebus murinus. Next base: position 66,211,874 of record NC_134109.1, read on the forward strand.
TATTAAGGCATTTTTGTAAGAATGAGTTGATAATAGTTGTCAAGGAAAAGAGAAAAAACTCATGCCTTATACTGCACAGCTGTTTCCTTATTCCCATGAAGAGTAATAAAACAAAGGATGAGTTTTCAGAGAAGCAGGAAGAAATCCTAAATGTGAATATGAACTTCCAGACCGTCAGAGTGACAAGATACTGTATTCCTTTAGAAACATAGCAGTCCGTGACCTGCTACATAATAAATATGAAGTATTAAATATTTAAACAATTCCATCAAGAGATAAATGGTAATAAAATGAACGAGTCAGAATAAAGCAACTCTCTGTCAGAATAAAGGCTTTTACCCAATGTGTATGCCAGTGGCCCTCTGAAAAGATGTAACTTATATTATTTCCTAAATAAATAGTTCTATTTGAAACAACTTCCACCTCAAAAAGTACCTGGTGGTGGTTATTCTTCTTTTTCAAAGTGTCTAAGTAATCATTTATTTGCTGCATTTGCTGCTTTTATTCTGATTAATGATTTAGACCTATCCCTTGATTGATTTTCTACTTATAACTTCCTTGTACTTTTTCATGCCTGTCAGAAATTTGTCTTTGGAACTTTTTTTTCTCTCCTTCACACTATTTCTCAATGCTACACACCACTCTAAACTCTCTTTGTAGTAAGATTTCCCATAATGGAAGGTTGTGGAGCTCAGTCCACCCTAATGTCAAAATGACATCAGCATTTCTACAGATTTTACATGGAAATTCATCCCATTGAAAGTTATTATGGAGGCTTGCAATGTGTTTCAGGTCCTGCTGATAACCAAAAGGTAACATGCCATCCCCTCCTTCTGCCACCCACTCAGTTCCATTTCAGGACTCCTTCTTATATCCTGTCTAGGCAATGATCTATCCTACTTTATTGTCCCTCCTGATGCTTCCTTTGCAAAATCCTTATAGATCACATTGCAAATGTAACAGTTCTCTAGGAGCTAATGCACTCAGAGCTCAAATGGCCTTCACAAGGTCACAGAGCTTACTGCTAGACAAATACATAATACAATACCTTTCTGAATTCATTCAACATATCTTTTTAGTAGTTTCTCTCTTCTACATGTTTTAATTCCTTATGTGGGGTTTACTCTAAATGGTGGCAGCAGGAAAATGAGAGAACAACAAGCTTATACAATTACTTTGACCCCAAACTATTTCACAAAACCGTCAGAAGAATGGGTCCAATGAATTATACTCTCTTTCAGCCCAGGTTTTCCTTTCCTGTAAAGAAAAAAAAAAGGAATAAAGGAGAATTAAATGAAATACTGAATAATGGAAGGCTTTTTGCTTGTTTGGGAGGTTGTTCCATTTTGCTTTGTTTGCACTGATTACAAGAACATCAACAGGAGTTACAATGAATTTAAGGAACCAGGAAGTTCCTGGATTATAAACACAAAGCAAAACAACTTTTATTTACAACTAAATCTGGTTGCTCGTGCTCTGAAATCCCCCATAATTTCTTCCCAAAAGTTTAATCCAAGGTGAAACTAGCATGATCCCCTGCTACATGCTTTGTTACTATTTACTTCATTTGATAGAACATTTTTCATCCTAGTATCATTAACATGAGGGTTGGGTTTTATAGCCAGGCCAACTCTGGATGGGACCCACACGGTTTACTCTAGTTCCATCTCACCTGGGCCTGCCGCTCCACTTGATCAAACCCCAGCTGTATTCTTGCTTCCCTTTGTTCTGTGTTAGAAATCTAAGCACTTTTGGGTGTTCTGTTTATTTTAGCTTTTCTGATTTTCTATAATACTTTAATTGCCAATATAGATTTTCCTACATTCAAATTCTATTGTACTAATATAGCATTCATTTTATATAGTTATATAGTATATTTGTTCCTACTTTGCATCATTTTATTTTCCTTCTCATCACCTCTAACCAATACTTACTATTTACCAGGCATTATATATGGTTGAGGGTACAGAGTTATAAGCAAAAGAAAGTTGCAATGCTCATAAAACATTCTAGCAGAGTTAGAGATAACAAACAAGTAAAAAAAATTGAGTAATTGAAAATTTAAATTTCTATAGAAGAAACTGAGCAGGTACCTTTTAAGCAAAGACTTGAAGCATGGCAAGGAATAAACTGTACAAAAAGCTAATGCTGGCTCATGCAGAAACGTGTTGGGCTGTGGTAAGAGAAGACAAAAAGTAAAATATTACATTAATAAAATAATGAGAAGATGGATAAAGGCCTAGTAGATGACATGAAATACTTATTGGTAATTAAAAATATAACACTGAAAAAGGGAGAAGATGAAAGATGAAATCAATGAAAATATCCCCAAATTAGAATAAAACAATGGATATTAAAAATCAAAGACAATAGATATTTAAAAAAACTAAAGACTATTCAAGAGTCCCACTATTTTAGGAATAGACATTAAAAAAGTGAAATGATAAAAACAAGTAGAAGGAAATGATCAATGAAATATTAATAAGACAACAATATTTCCTATAAATGATGGACATTGTCTCCCAATATAAAGGGCTGACAGAGGGCCCTGCACAATCAAGTAAAGAAATCCTACATCAAGGCATACTATTTAAAATCTTTAGAATGTCAAGGATAAAAAAAGTTTCTAAAATCATTAGAGTTCAAAAGGTTCCATACAGAGGAATAAGAATCACAAAACCATAAAAATTCTCAATAATAACAGCCAGAAAACTATGGAGTAATGCCATCACAATTTTAAAAGGACATGGTTTTCAATTTAGAATTCTGCATTTGGCTTATTTATGAAATAATTGGAAGGATAGAATAAATTTATGCTTATACGTATAAAGTTCCAATAAATATATGGCCCATTTTTCCTTTTTATTAAGCTACTAGAAGATGTGATCCAAAAAAACAAGAGAATAAACTAAAAAGAAGGAAAAATATTTTATTCAAGTGGGGTAGAAAGGAAAATCTTCAAAGAACAGGAAGACAGAGTAGAGTTATTTATGCAGTTATGGACAGAGCAGACTTAGAAAACAAATAGGTCAGGCTGGCAAAATAGAATGGAAGATGGTCTTCAGGAAAAAATAGAAATTATAAAAATCTTTAGTGGAATTCAGATTCTGGAAAATAATGTGGATAGACTGATAATGCATGAAAATACGTGCATAGAAAACTAAGCAAATGAAACATGAGGGAGATACTAATTTCAGGGAAAATGAGTTACATAGGCAATTATGTAACATTTTACACAACTTTGCTTACCAGTGGATAATATTTATATTGTCTTATAAAAACTCACAATCAATTTAAGAAAAATTTTTCATTGAACATTAAAGTCTGTGGATAGGAATTTGGAAGGGTTACATAAAAGAAGGTGAAATTTTGACCTTTCATAAGAGGAAATCAATAAATAATGGTTGATATGACTGTATCAAGAAGTACTAGTATATTCATATTATTACCATTTTCTACAATGGAGATAAATAGCCAAACAAGTCAAAAAGAGTAAAGCGCTGATTCCTTGCAAGCAACCTTAAGGTGGGGCAGATAGGAGCACAGTGTCTCTATTTTTATAAAAACAATTAGTACAATTTGATCTTCCAGAAAATGATCATTTATTGATTAAAATTAGAACTAATAAATTGTTAATATAATAAAAATAAACATAAGTATCCTATAATAATCCTTTAAAACCCAAAAAGAATTCAAGAGGAAAACAAAAGTTCTTTTTAATCCCACAACCTAGAAATAATTACAGTTTCTTCCAAGAAAATATTTTCATATATGTTTAAACTTAATTAGTATCATATTTAATATGGAAAAAATCAATATATACCAATTATTCCTCACCTAATCCATTGGTCATAAAAAGGAAAATGGTGCTATGATATTTAATATAGATGATGTAATATATCTACCCCAATTTTAATGCTATGAACTCAATCTGCTTAAAAGTATATTTGAGAATGTAACTATGTATATACAATACACATTGATGTAATGATAGCATTTTTAAAAATGAGACTAGAAAAGCATAGCAAGTGAAGGAGAGATATGCCTGTTCTGAATAGGATGAGTCCATTTCATTGCAGGTGTCTGAAAGAAAAGTGTTCCTGACAGAAAGACCAGCAAGGATAAAGTCTCTGACATGGGAGCAAGCTGAAACATTTGAGGAACAATCAGGAGGCCAGTGTGGTGGAGCAGGAATTGAAGGGAAGCAAAGCAGACAATGAAGTCAATGAAGTAATGCTGCTCTCTGCAGATCGGAAGGACTTTGACCTTTCTCTGATTGACCTGGGATGCCATCACAGTTTTGTTTTTTGTAGGTTTTTATTAAATGAACTAATTAATTATTTTTAATTAACAAATAATAATTGTATATATTTGTCTTGTACAACATGATGTTTTGAAATATGTTTACATAGTGGAATGGCTTTCGCAAGCTAATTAACACATGCATTACTTCACATATTTATCTTTTTCTGGTGAAACTATTTAAAATCTACTCTGGCAATTTTTAAGAATAAAATACACTGTTATTAACTATAGGCATAATGTTGTACAATAGATCTCTTGAACTTATTATCTCCTATTTAACTGAAATTGTATATCTTGTCCTGCCTTTGGTAACACACCATTCTACTCTCTGCTTCTGTAAGTTCAACGTTTTTAGGTTCCGCATATAAGCTTACTTCCAGTTTACATAACAGATAATTAGGTTAAAAAAATTATCTACTTACATGCAAAGATAATTCAAAGCCAAAATTCAGGGTTCCAGATATTGTTCACACTTTTCCTTGCGGTCATTGAGGTTTTATGTGATGAGTCTTATGTATTAGTTGTTGCTTTCACCATGCCAACAACGTAAAAAAGCTGCTTGACAACATAGAACTGTGAAGGCGTGAACTCACACCTAATAGCCAGGGAAGCGTTATAACACATAAAAGATCTGACAGGGATCCTCAAAGGATTGCAAATTGATATGAACATAAGTTTGCCATTAGGAACATAATGTTATATTTAGTTTCATACAGAATTATCTTCATTTACCAGCGTTAAAAACTTTGAAAATATAAATCATGACTAAGATTTATAGGCCTGTATTGGATCTTAAAGGATATAGAACTACTTTAAAAATGGAAGGAATGTTTTTCTGCATCGATCTCTGCCCACCCTTCTACCTCCTGAATTTCAGTGAGCAATTGGATCTGCCAGGGGTAAGTAATGAAAGCATGTGTGCTTGAAGGGTCCCAGTTAGGTTGTGTTGAGTTACATAAGACAAACAAGACATGAGTAGGCTTTCAGTTTCACATTTCTGTGCCTTCCCATGCCAATCTCTGCAGCAAACAGCTAGCGTGATGCTGCGGTGTTCTGGACACTGGTTGTATTACAACAAAGAAAAAGCTTTTTAGGTCTCAAAATAATTGTATGTGGATGTTCTGTGCATCCCATTTTTCAGATAAATAGGGGTAAATGCTAAATAACCTACCCAAGATGACACACAGTTAGTGGCAGAAAGACTCCTCAATCCCCAATTTCGTATCCCACAGTTGAATACTCTTTACAACGAGATAGTGTATAGCCTATTTCAATAATATACACGCTCATGTGTTTAATATAGAGTCTATAGTATAATATAGAATCATCCCATTTGGAAATGGCTTTAGTCTGTCACTGAATCATTCTTTTCCACAAAAGATTAAAATTAAATTAAATACTGGTAACCTAAAGAGGTAGTATAGCAGTGGTTAAGAAAACAATATTTCCATTTAAATCACAGGAGCATACTTACTACATGGATGCCACTCGTCTGGCATTTCAACTCTATATGTTTTAAATTATTTTGTTTTTTCTATAAGACAGAGAAATTAGTAGCCTCAAAGTTCGGTGGTGAGAATGAAGTGAGTAAAAACATGTGAATCACTTCATATAGTAGTCTCTGTGCATAGAAGGCACTGAATAAATGTTAATACTATAAATAATACTATTAAATAATTGTTCTATTTAACTGATGAAAATAAACACTCTTTATTACATTAACATTAGTTTGATCTTACATATAGTTTTCTTGTGTTGAGGAAAAACAATGTTTTAAAGTCAGAAAATGAGTCAATACCTGGCAAAATGCTTAGTGGCTAATGCGTGCCCTGGAGGTGCTGAGGTTTGTTGTATTATAAATAATACCGTTCACGTTATCCCTCCTGAGTTTCTGCAGCATGGTAAAGGTAATAATGTGTAACTGATGGAATTTAAAACAAAGCATTATTAAAATATTTGTTTAGTGACCTTTTTTGCTCTTTCGCTTTGTCTTCCTGTGGCTGATAACATTCTGGTGCAATCTCCATCTATCTTATACATTTCTTTCAGTTCTACTTATGATGTCCCTTTAATTGGTTCAGGACTCCTAGTTTATTTTCTTTTGGGAAGTGAGAAAAGATAAGTGATGCTGCTTATTAGGAAATTTATATCTTAAGTTGAAAGAACCAGGACTGGAAAAAGACAGCAGTGAGTAGATCTCTCATTAAAAAGAAAATAAAACATTAGTCAGCTTCTCATGGTATATGCATTACAGTAAGTACTTTGGAAAACCTTTGTATTCTACCACCTAGCAGGGCACCATGTGGTAAAAATCCTTCCTTGGTACTAAAAGATGCTTTTGCCTGTTTGTGATGCTAAATCTATCCCTAGTATTTTATTCCTGATGACTGAGAATGCTGAGATAGTCTATAAGCCTATTTACATATTTACGATATTGTCAGGTTATAATTCACAGATTGGAAAATTTTAGATGAAAACAGTAAAGGAAGACAGAAACAAGAGAGCATATTTTTAGGGAAAAAAAATGCTTAAAGGAAAAAGAAAAAAGTATCTCTTCATGATCCAAGGATTAGGGATGACTCAGAACATTCTCACAGTTAACAGTCTCTTTCCACAAAAAAATTCAAGGTAGCTCAGAGAACCGAAATCTTGCTTTTTCAGGATCTGTGTCAGAGAATATTGGTAGGAATGAGTGGGTACCTGCCAAGTTTATGAGGCACATGAATATTCCAGATTCTAGATTTGCCATGTACAGAATAAGATTCATTAAGAGCCTTCTAGGCAAGATATACTTTATTAGGAATACCATTAAATTTATAAAATTAAGAGTAACAGTTCTCAAGGTTTCTTTTTGCTGGAGAAAAGATTTACAGAAATTATAAAATATGCCTTATTTCAAAATTTATATCACCTGTGAATTTACCTTTTTCTGAACCAAGAGGTAAATAGCCCATAACAGTCAGCACTTCATGACCGGAGGAGGCAATAGAAAGGGAAACATCTCAAAAGAAACAGACCTCAACAAGGAAGACAAAGGATTCACAAAGTTGAATGTTTTAAAAAAAATGTCTAGCTGGATAAAGATCCACAAAACCTAAAATTCAGTAAAAATGTATATATGTTTTGAAAGAATGAAAGCTAAATCTGAAAATATAACAGACTAATTTAATACTTCAGCCCATTCCTCCAGAAATACTTGGAAATGCTGCATTAAATAAAACAAAAACAATAAGTGAATAATAACTAAGTTTAAAAGGAAGAGAAATCAGAAGATGCTGGAATGAAGAGGAATCAGAAATTCAGGACCATAAGGGTACAAGCTGATACTGTAGTTTATATGAATGCCTACATTGAAAAATGGCACACCATCATATAAGAATAAATAGTTCTCATTTAAATTGCTCAATTTTGCAAAACCTGGACAAATGATAAAAGTAACTCATCTCTTCTTCTCTCGGTTGGTCAACAGATAATTGTATACAGATAACTGCAGACAATAAAGGGGTTTGGGTCAGTGATTTGAAACCATGTGACTTTATCAGTTGGTGGATGAATTGCTACGAGGCGCAGAGTTGCCTTATATTTGGCCAATGCATTCATTAATGTGTGTTTTGATGGAAGCACCAATAAAACCATAATTTTGGCTGATTGATATAAACAAGATTCTGAGATATTTGCAAAACCAGAAATGTGATATATAAAAATATCTGATTTCTATTGGCAACACCACAGCTCCTATTAGTACAAATATGATTTGCTGACTACATTCATGGTGAGAGGGAATAGTACATTTCAGTTACAGCTTGATTAAAATGAAGATTAAAATGTAATTTTTCCATCAAATTCCAAGTTCTTAAAATCTATCCATGAATCTCATGGGGGTAATTAGATCACAAGTGAAGAACCTCTGCTTTATGTGTATTATCTCATTGAATCTTTACATGAACCTTGGAAAGTAAGAATCACTGTTATTTAACTGATGAGAAAACTAAGAGACAGAGACCTTGAATCTTTCCCCCCGTATGACACAATAGATAAATTGTGAAACTGGGATTTTAACAGAGACAAACTGACTCCAGCATATTTGCTTTTTTAATATTTTATTTTGAGCTATTATTAAATTCTTATGCATTGTATGCATTTATGAATTTAGATGGTTCTACAACTATCTAGTCAATTGTACTCTCTATCAATTCATGGACCACATCCATATACTTTCATTGCAGTTATAATATATTTAATATTTGGTAGGGGAATTTCTCAGTCAATATTCTATACATGTTTTAATATCCATATTAATTATCTAAATTTAAGAGGCTTTTTAAAATTCATGTTTATTTAAATATAATCTCACACACTAAAACTTATCCTTTTTTTCAGGTATAGTTAATACGTTTTATAAATGTATAAAGTATCACCACAACAAAGTCATAGAACATCCCTCCAAAAAGTTATCTCATTTCCTATTTTAGTCAATTTCACCCCTTTACACTTTAAAATAATTTGGGAGTAAACTTTAAGCCAGAGAAGATGGGAAAGGTTTTATAACCATACCAAATAAAAAAAGAAAGTAGACTGTAACAAAAGGTTGACAAGTTTTATTATATTTTTAGTTTATATATCCAAAAGCCTCTTTTAAACAAGTTTTAAGATAAGTTTAAATAAATAGAAGCAATATAATATAACTAATAGCAGACCATTCCAAATAAAATGGATTGGATAACATTAAGATCAAACTTAAGGTTTAGGAAGGGTTGTTTGGAGCAGAGTTTAGGAACAGAATTGTGCAAAAATAAAAGTAAAGAAGGGGTGATGAGGTCCACTCTGGGTAGGGATATCACAAAGTACCTGACAAATTGTGGACTTGATGAGCTAATAGTTTCATGTTTTAAAAGACAGAGAAAATAACAAGGAAATCTGTTATTCTGGAACTAATTCTGACTATCAAGTACATACTTGTTGAAGTGAAAATACAAAAAAAAAAAAAAGCTTATATGAAATCAAACTCATTGTTTTTGTGTTAACCAACAGGTATATCTGTTATAACTGGCTATAGTTCCTAGATTTTGGATTTATAATTTAATAAAAATTGAACAAATATAGTTTGGTCCCATAGCCTCAAATTTCCAAAAAGATGACTCAAAGTAATCCAAAGAAACAAAGTCAAGATTTTGTAGACTTCTTTTCAACTCCCTCTATCAGAAATATCAAGATCAACTTTTATAAAGGGCTAAAATAAAACACATATTGTAGCAATGATGACTTAGCTCATTCTATTTTCTGCTCTTCGTGGAAGAAAGTTTTACTTTATAGAAAAACTCATGCGCCAAATAAATGAACTCTAATTATAAATCTTTAGAAAAATGGTGTAATTTACAAATGGATATGTTTCCTTTGCATCACTGATATCCTATCACACATCCTTTTTATGCTAAATATTTGACAATGCAGTCCACCTTTATATCCCTTTGTCATACTGTTCCTCAGTCCACTTCAACCTGGCTTCTTCCTCCACTGAAACTACCAGACACACTTCAGAGATATTGTAGGTTTGGATCCAGACCACCACAACAAAGTGAAAATTGCAATAAAGCGAGTCACACATTTTTTTTTTTTTTGGTTTCTCGTTACATCTAAAATTCATGTTTACACTATGTTATAGTCTATTAAGTGTACAATACTATTGTACTATATGTATATATTAATGTAAATATATTTTATTGCTAAAAATGGTAACAATCATCTGAGCCTTCAGTGAGTTGTTATCTTTTTGCTGGTGCAGGGTCTTGTTGATGGGGGTGGTGGTTGCTGATGGGTGAGGTGGCTATGATAATTTCTTCAATTAAGACAATGAAGTTTGCCACATCAATTGAACCTTCCTTTCACAAAAGATTTATCTACAGTGTGTGATGCTGTTTGATAGCATTTTACTCACAGTAGAACTTCTTTCAGAATTAGTCTATCTGCTTGAATCCACCACTGTTTTAGCAACTAAGTTTATGTAAATTCTAAATCCTTTGTTGTCATTGCAACAATGTTCACAGCATTGTCACCAGAGATCAGAGTAGATTTCCTCTGAAGAAATCACTTTCTTTGCTCATCCACAAGAAGCAACTCTTCAGCCATTCAACACTGATCATGAGATTGTAGCAATTCAGCCCTGTCCTCAGGATCCACTTCTAATTCTAGTTCTCTTACTGTTTCTACCACATCTTCTTCCACTGAAGTTTCAAACCTTCCAAAGTCATCCATGAGAGTTCTAATCAATTTCTTCCAAACTCCCATAATGTTAATAATTTGACCTCCTCCCATGAGTCACGAATGTTCTTAATGGCATCTAGAGTGATGAATCTTTTCTGAAAGATTTTCAATTTACTTTGCCCATGTACATCAGAGAAATCACTATCTATGGCAGATATGGCCTTACAATATGTATTTCTTAAGTAATAGGACTTGAAAGTCAATATTACTCCTTGATCTGTGGGTTACAGAATGGATGTTATATTAGCAGACATGGAAACAACATTAATCTTTTTTACATCTTCATCAGAGCTTTTAGGTAGTGAAGCTTTGTCAATAAGCAGTAATATTTTGGGAAAAAAATCTTTTTTTTTTTTTTCCTGAGCAGTAGTTCTTAACACTGGGCTTAAAATACCCAGTAAGCCATGCTATAAACAGATACACTGCCTTCAAGGCTTTGTTGTTTCATTTATAGAACATGGACAGACTGAATGTAGCATCATTTTTAAGATCTCTCAGATTTTTGGACTGATAAATTAGCATGGACTTCAACTAAAAGCCACCAGCTGCATTAACTCCTAACAAGAAAATCAGTCTGCCCTTTGAAGGTTTGCAGTCAGGCATTGACTTCTTCTTTTCAACTATTAAAGTCCTAAATGGCATCTTCTTCCAGTGTAAGACTGTTTTGTCTACACTGAAAATCTGTTTTTAGTATAGCTACCTTCATCGATGATCTCAGCTAAGTCTTCTGGATAACTTGCTCCACTTTCTACATCAACACTTGCTGCTTGGCCTTGTATTTTTCTGTTATGGAGATGGCTTTTTTTTCCCTTAAATCTCATGAACCAACTTCTGCTAGCTTCAAACTTTTCTTTTGCAGCTTCCTCACCTCACTCAGCCTTCACAGAATTGAAAAGAGTTATTAGGGCCTTGCTCTGCATTAGGCTTTGGCTTAAGAGACTGTTGTGGCTGCTTTGATCTTCTAGCCAGACTGGTCAGACTTTCTCCATATCATCAATAAGGCTGTTTTACTCTATTCATGTGTAAACATATAATTCATGTGTTTACTGGAGTAGTACTTTTAATTTAACTCAAGGATTTTTCCTTTGCATTCACAACTTGGTTAGCTGGTTGGTGCAAGAAGCATAGCTTTTGGCCTGTCTTGGTTTTTGACATGACTTCCATTTTTAGTTTTTGATTAAAAGTGAGAGGTTTGTCCCTCTTCATTTGAACATTTAGAGAGCATTTTAGGGTTATTGATTGGCCTAATTTCAATATTGTTAAGTTGGAGTGCAGAGGGAAGGTGGAGAAAAAGGCGAGAGACAAAGGAAAGGTGGGTCAGTACAGCAGTCAGAACACACACAGCATGTATCTTTTAAGTTTGTCACATTAGCTGAACATGGTTTGTGGTGCCCCCAAACAATTACAATAGTACATTCAAAGATCATTGATCACAGATCACTATAAATCACTGTAACAGACACAGTAGTAATAAAAAAACTTTGAAATATTATGAGAATTGTTGAAATGTGACACAGAGACACAAAGTGAGCACAAGCTGTTGGATAAATGGTGTTGATAGACTTGCTTAATGCAGAGTTGCCACAAATCTTCCATTTAGAAATAGCACAATATCTGCAAAGTGGACTTAAATGTAGTATTCCTGTACTCCTGTTCCAGACAATACTGACTCCTTAGTGCAAGCACATGTTCAGTCTTAATTTTCATTGATTGATTCTTCTGTTATTTTTAATATTGTAGCTCACCCCCTATTGCTTAAAGCATTCTACTTCTCTCCTTTCTATGAAATCAAACTCTTGTAACTTTCATCTAAATAATCATTTTCTTTGTTTCTATGATCTCTTAAATGCTGGTGAACTCAACATTTTCCTACCCACTGGATGAGCTTTTTTTGTACTATTAATAAATTTCTTTTTGAAAGAGCTCCACCACTTTTGTGACTTTAACTCTACCTGTATGTTCTTATGATTTCAAAAATCATAGCATTAACCATGATCTCTCTAGAGAATATTAAACATTTATATCTACCCAACTACAAGACCTTTTCAGTCTGATGCCTCAGGGATTTTTTAAAGTCAAGATGTCTAAAACAGACATCATATTCCTTCCAAAACTGTTTTCCTCTTAAATTCCATATGTTAGTTTATAGTTCCACCAACAGCACAGCTATCTAGGAGAAGTCTTAAGTGTGTGTCTGTGTTTTAAGCCTCTCAACTTTACCCCTATGCCTAATTCACAAATTCTACTGATCAAATTTGTAATTATGGATCAAATCTGGGTGACCACTTATTTCTGGGTCCAATCTTCCAATTTAGACCTTCATCCTCTTGGGCTTAGAACTTTCAAACATATTTCTCATGATTATCTTCTAGGACTTTCAAATCTATTCTCCATATTATCAATAGATTGATTTACCTGAAACCTTGAACTGATGTCACTCATCTTCTTAAAATCAAAACTTCCCATGTATACAAAATCTAAATGTTCTAACGTGTATAATGATTTTCATGGTCTCACCCTACGTGCTTTTTTAGCTTTGTCTCCTCCTATATACCTTGCATTTTAGCAATAACAACTACTCATAAGCACTGACATATCATGCTAAGCCATAATTATTTGCCTTTGGCTAAACTCTCCCATCTGCCTTAAATAGATATAATCATGCCATTCTTTCTTCCCCTGGCAATTGACACCTTGTCTTTACAGACTTGGCTAACATGTCACTTCCTCCAGAGATTCCTCTAACACATCTTCCTTATTAGGTTAACTACAAGTCACCTATTTTTCACAATACCCCATATAATCAACTCATTAATGACATTTTGAATATTACAATAAAATATTGTTTTATGTTCCTCTCTCCTTTTAGTTCTCTGAACAATATATATTACATATATATATAACTTAAAAGGAGTTTTACTCTTCTTTGTATGGACTTAGCTTGAATATCATCTTATGTGTAATAGAGCTCAATAAATTATGGTTGAAATGAAATAAGAAATAAAAAGAAACTTGGGTTGCTTTGTTAAGGGAATAGAAATATGCCTTCATAGGAAATGTTTTAAAATATTTAGACATCCAAATGCCTCTTGTACTCTTTAAATTATCCACCAATGGGTGTTATCTGGGGAATTCATATATCACGAAGAGATTCCAGCTAAAGTAGAAGTAATCCTAATTCTAATAGTCCATAGTTCTAATTATACTGTGACTCCCTTGGAGCCTAATATCAGCCTCTGAGATTTAAGCACTGAAAGAACTACAACTACTAAATAATCATCTGTGTATGAAGTTACAGACAATGTTGCATATGTCAATTTGTGTTTGGCATTTTACTTCTTAAAATCACTGATATTGGATTTCTTCTCTAAAACTATTGCCTGTTGTTTAATGCCTCATACATCTTTCCTACCATTAAAGATAGTGTGCAGCCTACATAAAAGGAGACAGAATTCAGTTTATACAATCAATCAAGTTACCCAGTTCAATCTATGCAAAAGGGGACATCATTAGTTTTTTAATGTATAGATATATTTGAGAACAAAATTATGAGAAATGCAATTTGATTTTTTTTCAGTTATCTGAGACTTCCAAACTTAGCTATCTTCATTCTTGACCCTGAATCTTTTCTCGAGAGTGCTATGTATTTTCTTTTTAGCACTCTCCCTCCCTGATTAGACTTTTTAAACACTCACCAAAGAAACTTGTGATTAATGATGGTTAGAACTTATTGGACTTGAAGGACAAATGCTTGCTTCACCAGTTAAGGGAACGAGCTAATCAAAATGAAGAAGTGCAGGGCAAGGGAGAACAGGGAGAGAAATGCAGTGAATCTGTATGGATTCGCTTGAAGTGATGAGCTGAACTGTTAACTTTTCATTTACTGCATCACAAACTTGACTCAACCTTTGTCTGTATTAAGAATAATGGAGCAGTTCCTATAAAAAAGTGTGAAACTTCTCAAATTAAGCCTCCCCCCTCTTATTTTTATAGCTTCTGGTTGGTATTATTCCAGCTTCTTCGCAGTAAATGTTTCACAATATCTTTCACAGATTGGAAAAAGTTTTCCACCTCCACAGTTACAAATCCTACTCTAACAACCAAACAGGCTGTCTCTACAGGGACTATACTTCATACTTCAGCACGAAATTGAGACTGAACTTTTTATTTGCTGAAAAGGTGACACAATTTTCTTTTATATGGTGTTGTCTCATTCTTTGCCTTTACAGTGACCTTGGAGGAGTGGGTGCCTCAAATATTTCAACGCTAGATTGTTTGTGAACTAGAGATGAATCAGTTTTGAAAAGGAGGCAGAAATCCTTTTTGGTGGAAAGGCGCCAGGTAACAATTCAGAGTTTGCCATGTTGATATTTGCTATGTGTTTCATCAAAAAATTGCACTATTGATAGAAAATCAGGCATCTAGCAATGTAACATAGCTGGCTGTATGTTCTTTCTTTCCAACTAATCTCTGCAAAACAAAAGAGGAAATGGTTAGAAAAACAAGGATGAAAGGTACTATTGCCTGAAAATTTTTGTATATGTATACTGGTACTTCCTAATTGAAAAAACAAACTACATACTTCCTACATGATATAGAAAAAAAATTACTAATCAAAAATTACGCCTACATTAATTTTCAGAAAGTTTTGTGCGAAGATATGATATATTAGGGCATGATATAAAAGGCTTTACTGTACTGTACTTGAACATTTAAAGTATCCTGGGAGCTTACTTTCCTTTTGTTACTTTGGTTATCCAAAGAATCATTTGCATATTTCTTTAAAATATCTCTGTTCTACATATGCTAGTTTACTTAGTAAACCTTCACACAGACCAAACAGAATGACAGCTAGAAGGTGAAACAACACAGAAAATATTAAGTAATCTGGCCATTATTATTTCTATGATTTTTATCGTCAAAAATATCCTTCTCTTCCCTTAATAATCTTCCGGAAAGAGAAAGCACTTGTTCCATTTAGAGGTCTCCAGGGGGCGATGAAGAGAAACGTCGTGTCCCCTCTGCAAATTACTGAAGGGCTCCAATGCACTTATGGGAACAATGTTTTTAAAGCTGTTCTCAGCATCAGATGCCTGTTTGATTTGGCAAATTCAATGGCTAGTAATTTTCCCTCAGCTGATTTACTGGAAGCCCCACCCTTTCTTATTCCTTCCTCTGTTTTTATACACATAAACTCCCTATGGGCTCACAGTACTTTCAAACATTTTTAGAATGTTCATTTCATTCTGTTATTAAGAGGACTTTTTATTCCAACATACAAGTGTTCCATAATTTTCCTTTTTAAAAAACAGCTCTTTTATGTTCCAGGAAACTATTCTGTAGTGTGTCTAATGGAATAAATCCCAATACTTAAATGCAGTCTTTAAAAGTGATTTGACATATTCTTATTAGGTTTATTAATGTGATTTAACTTCCATCTCATTAATAAAGAGTCAAATTTCCTATCTCCTTGTTGAAGTTATGTGATGTGTTTTCAGTGTAGCCCATTTGTTTCTGTTGTCAATTCACCTACTGTTCAATCTAGAAATTTAAAAGGAAAGAAGTTAGAAGCTCAAAAGAAAATGAATCTCTAAGTCTGATTCTAAAATTTCTTTGAAAAGGCACAAGAAATTGAACAACAAAAACAATGTTGGAAAAGAGAAATGAAGTAGAAGGAATGACACTATCTGATTTTAAGACTTAACATAATGCTACAGTAATTAAGACATTGGGGTATTGGCTAAAGGATAGACACATTGATCAATGGGACTAAAGGAAAGTCAAGAAATACACCTACACAAATATGGTCAATTGACTTCTGACAGAGGTGCAAAGGTCATTAATAAATAGTGGTGAGTTTTGTCAATAAATAATGGTAGAACAATTAGACAACCATATACAAAAAAAAACAAAAAATTGAGCCTCAACCTAACTCTCTCTCCATATACAAAAAGTAACTCAAAATGAATCAGATCAAAATATAAAATGCAATACTATAAAACTTTTAGAGGATAAATAGGAGAAAATAATTATGACCTGTAATTAGGCAAAGATCTCTTAAAGATGACACAAAAAAAAGATGACACAAAAACATGTTCCATAAAAGTAAAACGATTAATAAATTGGAATTCATCAAAATTAAAAATATTTGCTTTATTAAGGGAACTATTAAGAAAAGTAAAGATAAGCTACAGGCTAGTAGAATATATTTTGAAATCACATATCTGACTAAGAATTTGTATACAAAAATATATATATATACATATACACACACACACACTATTATTGGAAGAAAACATAATTTGATTAAAAACAGGCAATGGACTTAAACAGATACATCACTAAAGAGGATATATTGATGGAAAATAAATATATGAAAAGGTGTTTAACATCAAAGCATCAATTTAACATTATTGGGAAAATACAAATTACAACTGAAATGAGATTCCACTACAAGATTTCTAAGAATGGCTAAAATAAAAAATACTGACAGTATTAAATGCTGAAGAGAATGAGGAGCAATTGGAACTCTCATAATTTGCTACTTGGAATGCAAAATGTTGCAAGTACTCTAAAAAGTAATTCATCAGTTTCACATAAAGTTAAACATACAGCATATGACCCACACTTAAACACTTACCCTAGAAAAATGAAAATTTATGTTCACACAAATACACATACACAAATGTTTTTAGCCACACTATTTACAATTACCAAAAGTTAGAGACAGCCAGAATAGTCTGCAAATAATGAATACTTAAAAAAAATTGGTGGTATATCCAACACCAGAATGCTACTTAACAGTAAAACAAACAAACAAACAAACAAAAAACTATTGGTAAAACCAACAACTTGGATAAATCTCTAAGGTATTATGCTTAGGTAAAGAGCTAATCTCAAAATGCTACATATCGTATAATTTCATTAGTATGATATTCTTGAAAACATAAAATTCTAGTATAGTTCAGTGGTTGCCAAGATCATGGGTGAAGAACTATATAACTATGAGACTAAATTAATTGGCTTGTAATGTTGAAGAATAAGTCTTAAATTAACTATTGTTTGATATAAATTACTTTTAATTCTGTGGGGAGCTCTATAGGCCCATGCCTTCCCAGAGAGACCAGCAAGAGAAAACAAGGTTACATAGGCCACACTGCTGTAAATTAACTATGAAAAGATTGGTATATACTTTCACCTTTCAGTAATAATATGTTTTGCCCACACTATAGAGGACAGAATGGCATCAGCCTTATTAGGGTTAATATGAAAGTTATTGCCTAGAGATATTTTCACTTAAATGTCACCCAGAGCAGAATTACCTCTTTAATTCATTAGATTCCAGACTCAGGGTCATAAAATAAGCACCAAAAAGCGACTTTGGGGCCCTCCAATTGTCAACAGACTTCCCCAGAACAATTCATCCCCATAGGTGATAGATTTCTTGTCTTTTTCTTGTTTTTCTTGGCTCTTGAGTCTATAAATAATTTCCTGTTAACAGGTTTGTCTCACACTTTGGAAATGATGTTTCCTATGTCTTCTGTGGCCTTGACTTCTGGCTTCCCTTTTTGACCACAAGAATGATACATAGCCTTGTAGTTACGCTTTCTATAGCTCCTCTAAGTAAAATTTCAACTACTGTATCCTGGACCAGGGAGCCTGTACTTTCTTAGCAAAATTTTGCAATTAGCCTTATTTTTTTTTTCTCTAAATATATTATAGTTCTTTATAACGTACAAAGTGTTTCTGTTTCTATTAGTCATTTATATTATGATTGTTATTCATCACCAGATAAAATTCTCAGAACAGATATTACAATTCTTACATAAAAGATAAGAAAGTTGAACTTAAAGAAGTAAAGGCCTTTGACTAATGCCTTTTTGTAATTTCCTAAAGAGTTTAGAGCTTTTACTTAGGCCTGCTGAATTCCCTGCCCAGTGCTCTCTTCACAGGTCCATAATATATCTAATTTATCTCCTGGGAGAATGAAACCATAAACAAAAACAGCTGTTTCTTAAAGTTTCTCTTTTTTTTAACTTATAAATTCTAAAATTTCTAACAGTGGTCTTATGGACTTACTTTCTCTTTATAAATATAAATTTAATAGCTATATATGTGCTCCTATGCCCTACTTGAACCCCAAGAGATATGACTAGGCCTGCAAAAACTTGGTAGTAGTCTAACAGAAAGATTTAATATAGCCAGTCTCTTATTTCTCTCCTATTCTTATTAATTTTGCATGAAATGTGCCAATAAATTAACTCTCAGTATCCACTGGTTGTAGGATATGCTGATGCATATGTTTTTTTTAGTTTTATGGAGAAGTAAGGAATAGCATAAGTATAGAGAGAGTCAAGGAAAGAAGAAAATAAAATGATAAGTAAATCTAAGGGCAGTGCCTAGTTTTCAGGGAAATTTATATATAAATTGCTTTAACATCAATATACTTGACTCATATCCTGATATAATTTCTTTTTATTCTGTTTCATTTAGCAGGACATATTTATTTATCATCTGTAAGGATATAAGGCAAATTATATTATCCATGAATGTTCCAAAGCTTCTGACTTAATAATGAAACACAAATTTAACCACATAATTGCCAAGATGGCTTTGCTATTTGAATATTTGATATGCTGTCTATACTGTATAAAAACATACACATAGTATAGCATTAATGCTTGCTAATATAACAATTTCTAATATTATGGAATGAGGTCAACAATATCAGAGAGAGAAATACTTTTGCTCACATTACATATGCATAGTGGCATAACAATGTATATATCCTGTTCATTAAATAGCTGAAAGTTTTCTAATTTCTCTATGTGATTCCAACAATTAAAATTCTTTTAAAAGCATTCTTCAGTTTTATTTCTTTCTTAAATATTATTTTTGTTTTAATTTTTGTCCTCCAATTATTATTATTCTGATTCTCTATTTTTTAAAATTAAAAGAAATATTTACCTTATAAAATATTTTTTGGCTGGTAAATGTATTAAATATTATTCCTTTTCTATATTCTGTGGGTTTTTTTCTGAAATTTCAATCAAGTTTGTTGTTAATGAGCTCAAAAATCTTTTTTTACTGTAACTTTTCTCTTCAAATTTGTGTTCAATGCCATAAGAATTTTGCATATGTTCTGGAGTAAACTGGTCTTTTATATATATAAAGAGAGTGGTGGCACATGTTTCAAAGACACTAGTCACCAGTAAATGTCTTGAGACAGGGAACAAGTATCCAGAACAGGGTCAGTTACATCAGAGATACTCCTCAAGTGCCTCTGAATAACAAAAAGATGATAAAATTTGCAGCTACTTAAACTGGACTTAAAGCAGCCCATAGTTTATATCAGTGCAGGGTGGTCTTAATTACCTTTTGGCTCATTTAGATTTCAGAAGATATAAAAATCCTAAAATGCATCATTTTCCATGTTCAGCTAAGTAATAATAATTACATAAACATCTCCTTACTCCAACTCCTATACTGGAACAACCTCATCTTTGGCAAAAGGAGTAGTGGGAATAGAAGTGGTACGGTTCAGCAGTATTCTTTCAAGATCACTGCATTCCCAATCACCAACACTTCCAGAGAATAAACTCAAGTTTCCCATCTACGAATCAGTCTTTGTAGTGATATTGATAGGGAAAGGGGTCAAAATCACATTGGTCTGCTCTCTACAATCTACTCATCATTAGACAGATAGAGACAGGTTGTTGAGAAAAAAAGACCATGTATGGGATACCAGATGTTCTCAAAAAAGCAAGCTAAGATTCGTACACTTACACAAAACCTAAACTCAACATTTCTTAGTCCCATCCCATTTTTAAAAAAATTGTACAAATAAATAAATTAATGAGTAACACCTGATGATGGTCCTATGATGTCATCTATTCTTATGCCCATTATCAGGGATATGCAGCCACCTTTTTATGATGATATGTCATTTTAGCGAAGAGAGTTGATTGGTGTCTATATTGACACCAATCTATAGCTTATAGATTGGTGTCTATAAGCTATATTGTCTGGCATCTGTGTAGTTGTTTTTTGCTAACAATCCTGAGGCTAGGTGCTTTTCTTCCAAGTACATGAAACCAATATGATGAGTTTCTTACCCAAATTATGCAAAAAGTCACAGCTTTTTCTTTCTCTCATCTTATAGATGGTTTTAAATTGAACTGTTTTTCTTTATTTTTAGTTCAAAATTTTTTTACACTTTATATGTTTTTAATCTATTTTTCCCAATATACCATATAAATATTTGAGTCAGTTTTATAACTTACCATTTTACTTTCCAACTAATATTAACATTAGTAATAAATTGATATTTAATTGAGTACCTATTGGTTTTTGGAGTCTTTCATTTATTTCAATTTTGATAGATATTTTTATTTTATGACATGTTCATCTTATTAACAAATTGTTACAGTTCAAAGACTAAAGACTTTATCCTCACTTGGTTATTTAACAACTGTATATCGAGTGATCCTTCATGCCAGATGTTATTCTAATGCTAAGTTTGCAGTTATGACCATGACAGAGGAAGTGCTCACACTTTAACACAGAAATACAAATAATTGTTTAAAATAATAAAAAATTAAGTAAATGAAAAAACATGGGATTAGAAATAAGTACAAGGCAGGTAATTAAATTAAGATGCTGTGATAAAGAATGACAAATAGATACTTTATACTCAATGCTCAGGGAAGACTTCTGAAAAGGTAACATTAAAGCTGAGATCTGAATTTTTAAAAAATCATATGTGCTAATGTCATAAGTTATTCCTTTCTATATGTCATCTTTTTTTTTACATTGTTTCTCATCTAGGGTTTTATGATTAATATTGTCATTGCTGTTGTTATTTACTTTTCAAATTTGCATAGAATAAATTTTACTCTTTTTAATGTACCATCCTGTCAAATTTGATAAATGCCTATAGTCATACAACCAGGACCACAATCAAGATGCAAAACAGTTCATCATCCCACAAATAACCTCTGTCGCTGGCCCTTATAGTCAGCACCTCCCACCACCCCAGCCCATAACAAACACTAATGTGTTTTCTGCTCCTATAATTTACTTTTCAGGATGCCAAATAGATAAGATCACATTATATGTAATTTTTTCTATCTCCCTTCTGTCACTTATCATATGTATTTGAGATTCATCCATATTGTGTGCATATCATTAGTTTGTTCTTTATTATTATCAACTAGTATTTCATTGTATTGATGTGTCATAATTTATTTAACCATTGACCAATAAAGAAAACTTATGTTTTCCCAGTTTTTGATAATAATAAATAAGACCAGTATAAACATTTGCACACAGGTGTTTGTGTGACCCTAAGTTTTCATTTCTTTGGTTGAATATCTGGGTGTAGCATTATTGAGAAATATGATAAATTCATGTTTAACTTTATAAGAAAATTCCAAACTAAAATGGTTATATTATTTTTATTCTCACCAGCAATATATGAGAGTTCTAGTTGCTCTGCATCCTCACAAACCCTTGATATTGTCAGGTGTTTGTTTTAGCCATCTTAAATCATTATATATCCTAACAGGTATGTAATGGTATCTAATGGATTCAATTTGCATTTTCCCAATGACTACTGATTTTGAGCATTTTGTTATGCTTATTTATCATCCATATATCTTCTTTGATAAAATGCCTTTAAAACCCTTTGCCCATTTTCTATGTAGTTGTTTGATTCATTAAAATTATTCCTATTAAGTATTTCTTATTAAATATTTCAGTTTCTTTGTATATTATAGATACAAGTTTTCTTGATCAGTTATGTGTTTTGCTCATGCTCTCTTCCAGCGTGTTTTCTTCTTTTTGTTTCCTTAACCGTGGGCTCACAGAGAAGTTTTTTTGACAAAATAAAATTTATCATATTTTTATTTTATATCCTTTTGTTATCATATTCATGTCATCCTTTTAAAAATCTTTAACAAGAACATCCATTAGGAAATGAGGCTTCACACACTCTCAAATAATCTACTTATTTCTACAAAGTGTTATGAAAAAGTCCAAGTGCCTACCTGAGAGGAAAATTTTCATCTTTTTAGATGATAGCCAGAAAAATATTCTACCTATATTTTTACATCTCATGTCAAGCAAAGACAGCCAAACACTTGTCAGAAATGAGGTTTTCTGTAAAGTAGGAAGAATTGTAAAATTGGCATATTCTTTGAAAAGTAAAGTACACCAACTTTCTCATTCAAATTTAATAAGTATATCTAAGTAAACATTATTTAAAACCTTTCAACAGATGCAGGGATAGAAAGCCTTCTTGGAGTTTTCTTTACCTGAATGAAAGTAGTAACTTCTGAGAAATAAGACTTCTATAAATTCCACTTCAGGCATATCTAATCCCAGAAGGGAGAATGTGAATAAAACCTACCCCAAATCTCTTCTTCAGAGGAGTTTTATGGCACTGAAGGAGGCAGAAAAACACTTATAACTGCATAGACAAACATTATTGCAAACCTCATCTCCTATTTGTTCTCCTGAAAACTCATGTATCTTTCCAAAAATTCATTTTTTTTTCCATAAGTGCCTTTCTCTCTCTTCTTTTCACCTATTAAGATGGTATATATGCCCCCAAGTCTAGTTACTCTTTTGGTTACTCATAGCTGGGTTCTCCCATGTGAATGTCTTATACATATAAACAAACTCTGTTGCTTTCTGCTGGGTATAATATAGGCTAAATTTCTTGAATGGGTATTGGGGTAATGTAGGATAATGCCCATGGATAATTTACACCAGCAAATTATTCTCACCTGGTAGAACAGGGCAAAAATTGTATGTGCATGTGTATATCCAGAGAGAACAACAACAAAAACTGTCCACCGATCACAACATTAAAAAAATAAAAATAGTAAGAATAAAAAAATAGTATAACAACTACTTACATAGCATGTACATTGTATTAGGTATTATAAATAATATAGAGATTAATTAAAGTAAATAAGAGGCTATCTGTAGGTTATGTGCAAATACTATGTAATTTTAAATCAAGAACTTGACCATCTGCAGATTTGGGTATTGGGGTCCTGGAACCAATTACCATCACCGCCCCCCTGGACACATTACACTACTATACTGTCACTAAAGGATGACTATATAGTTTTTCTTTTCCACCATATGCATATATGTAAATGACCTCAAGAGCATAAATAGTGGTAAGATGTAGTGTAATAATTAGAATGTAATAAATTTTGAGGTTTTTTTGCATGTTTATATTAAAATTTATTTTAAGTGTATGTTTACATTACAGATTTCACTTTTTAAATGCTGACTGCATTTGAAAACCATCTCGCAAAATTCCTAAAAATTTAACAGTTGGCTTTCAAAAGACTGAAGAAAGCAGCTTCAGCACACCACTGGTCTTATGCCTTGGGAAGCTTCCCAGAGAGGGAGATAGAGCCTGAGAGTGCAGCAAAGCTGAGCTTACACTAACTCCATGTCTTGGTTAGCCATAAAGAAGAAAAAAGTAAATATAAAAAACTGGTAGATCTCCTTACTCTACTAATAGTAAAATTCTGTATGAAATAATTAAACTATTTATGTGCCAGGCACACTTCTAGTAGTTCTGTAGTTACAGCAGCAAACAAGACCAATGAAACCCTACCTCTCATGGATTTATATTCTAGTAAGCTATTTTTGTTGCCTTATAACCTACTCCTTTTCTTTTAATTTGTTGACTCACAACCTGTAGCTTCTTCTTGGTTCCCTTGGATAAAGCCATGTTTATTCTTGGGATATATCCTATCTACTCTGATTTCTCTTTAAAAATGTACTCATTCTCCTTTTTTCTAGGGAATTCTTAATTTTTTTTTTTATCTTCTCACTAATTCATTTCTTGTTTCTCATCACTAATTTGTTTTTCTAATTTTGTTTTCATTGCTTAAAAGAAACTTTGGGAGAAAGGTTGGCAAATATATTTCCAGTCCATCATCTTAAACCAGAAGATATTATCTGATAATTTCAAATAAAATTGTTAATCTAAATTGGATGAATTAGAAAAGTTCTGTCCCCTTATGAAAGTATGATAGCAACCTACAAAAATTTCTTTAGTGATCTTGCAGAAAAATATATCTATTTGTTTAAATAAAGACAAAAATAAAGACATACTTACATAGCATGTACATTGTATTAGGTATTATAAATAATATAGAGATGAATTAAAGTAAATAAGAGGCTATCTGTAGGTTATGTGCAAATACTATGTAATTTTAAATCAAGAACTTGACCATCTGCAGATTTGGGTATTGGGTATAATAAATAAGAGGCTATCTGTAGGTTAGTTTTTATAAAATAAAAACTTTAGACTGAAAGGCTAACTGGGACCTAATAGAATATATTATTTCATAGCCTCTCTTAAATTATCCAAAATACTCCCCTACATTTTTGTGACATACTTGGTTCCAAGGTGTTATAAATTTTTACTCATGTACTAAAAATCCCAATACATGTAAAAAGTATAGGAAATTTTGTCTTTGAGATCTAGTCAGTTAAAATATTTACCTGTCTTTTTAAAATGGGTGAATGTTTATTTCATGAGCAATAGGAACCCTACATGCTAAAATTTAAGTTTAACTTAGAAGCCATTTAGTTAATACTATTCAGAGTTTTAAGCTTCTATTGATTTCATCAGTTTTTCAGATCAGATTATTGTGATACATTAAATATGTAATTACAATAAAAAGGCATGAGTTTAATTTATTTTATCTGTAAAGTTGAAATGCTTCATTCTACCTAGATTAGGGTAGAAATTCAAGTGGGATCCATCAAAGCATAAATTTTGTTTAGTTAAAAAGCTTACATATTGACAATTAAGCATTAAAAATGTTCATTCTTTTGCATTTCATTCTCAAAGACGCAAAGTGACTTTTGTGATCCATTGATCAAGGAAAACTGGATGAATTACATCTTTGAATAATATTATTTTACATCTTCTTTCTGATTTTTAATCTCTCTACCACCAATCAGCACCTTTAAATCACTGCTTACAATAATGCAAAGATCAGCCTTACTTCTTTTAAGTTTCATCCCAAATGATGAAGGAGTTATCAAATCACAATGGCAAAAAGTAAATTAATACCTTGTTAGAGAAGGAACTATTATTTGTATTTAGGTTGTACATAGTACAAACTGCTTTAAAGGTTTCTTCTAGTTCTTTCACAAATTTGTTTAAACAAATAAAATCAAGAAATAAACAAAAATATACTATATAATTACTTATGGATGGCATGTTAATTTTAAATAATCTGACTTTATATTGTCAATACAGACATACTCTATGACTAGTTCATTTCTCTACTTGCTATATTTTCTTTTTTATACAATTAATTCTTGTGTTCTTGTTCTTTCTGAGTAACGCTGCTATATAGAGACACCTGCTGGGAAATAAATGAACAGAAGAAAATACAAACCTGTGCTTTGGAAACAAGAAAAGCTTCTCTTACATAATTTAAGCTTGCTTTCCTCAAACAACATATTTCATTTCAGAGTACACTTGTGTCTGAAAAATATCAAAATCCACCTATATCTGGAGCTTTGCTATTGATCTAAAAATCTCTACCGCAGCATGAAGTTTCCAGAATCTACACACAGAGATACTTGCTATATAAAATAGGTATATGACACAAGAAAGTTGCAATAACCTATTTCATTCCAGTTGTTTACTGGTGCTCACATATATTTTTAAAGTAATTTTACAGACAATTTTTTCAGAGTGACTAGGACTTCTCTTATTAATATTTTTACAACTTAATTTTTATTTAAAACATTTTCTAAAGTAAGTCAAATTTTTATTCTTGACTGGTTTAATATAGCTGTTTTGCATTAATGAAAATGGTCTCTTAAAAGTCTGTTTACATAAATCTTTGTTGTCAATTTCAATCTAAGTGAATTTCCCAATTGTAACCCAGCAGATTAAAAGCATTGCAAATTAAATGTAAAAAGTGCTGTATTTTAGTAGAAAACCATCAATTAGGTATTTTGATTGTGTTCCAAACTCCAGGCCAAGCTTACCTTTTTCAGAATTATGTTGATGTCCCATGTTTATAAGATTATAAGATTTAAAGATGATATAGGCATATCTAATTTCCTGAGTGGCTTTATTAAAAACAACTTCATTTATATGCTTTGCTGAATATCAAACAGTAGGGCAAGATTGTAGCCAGGTCTTGGAGTGCAGCTACTACACCAGTTCTCAAGTGATAGTCACCATAATGCAGCTGAACATGGACCAGTCATGTGTGGAGAATGGATGACAGCAGGATTTCCAAGCACCTGCTCTCTGCTCCCAACCAGATAGGGAAAATACATTATATGGTGACAAACTGATAGCTGGCCTCCAACCATGTGGCAAAGATGCTGACAATTGCTAAGAGACCAACCAAAGATATCATGATTTGAGATGGGGTGAGCATTGCATAATTTAAGAGAAGAGAACACAACTTGAGAAATCACAGTTATGTAAAAAGAAAATACCCTTTATACTTGATATTAAATGACCTTAAAAATTCATATAGTCCTATTCAGATCAAATATACAAACCCACTCTAGGATCTCAAACAGTATCTTGAAAGAAAGAATAGATTACAGGGTAAGAACATAGACTCTGGAATCAGACAAATTCAAGTTCACCAGAGTGAACTTAGTGTCCCTAGCACTAAGCAGCTGATGCAAGGTCTTTAACTACCCTAAATAGAATTTTCTTCATTAGCACAAAGGAGATATTAATGGTGCTATTGAGATTATTGATATTAAATACAATAATACATATAAAGTGCTTACTAAAATATTTAGTGCATGGTAAGCATTCAACATTAACTTTTACATTTTAATGTTGATTATCAGCTACAGGGGAGGTTTCAGTAAATCATTATATACATCATTTCAACTACTTTTGTAGGATTATAATGACATTATTATTTAGGTTCCTTGGAAGAAGTTGTTACCAGAATCATAAATAGTGGCTTGTAGAACATTATCAAATCAGTTGAAAAAATTAGATTGAAGGATGTACTCTAAAAGATACAAGTTTTAGGTAGATGTACATTACATAGCATTACACATTGTGTGTGTTATATTCAATCACTTTCAAGAAAATTAAAAATTATATTGTGCCCAAATTTATAAACATGCTAACAAAAAGAAAATCTTGTGTTAATTATGAATTATTTGAATTCTACTCCCACCCTGCCATTGGTATTTAAATGACTTCTCATGGGCCTATCCCTATAGTGTATCATCTCCAGATATTTAGAATAGTATTGCATTCAATAATCATGGAAGTCCAAGGTAAAATATTGAAGGAAATTTTAGTTGGACTTTTAAAATGACTGGAGATGCACCACAGTGTGAATCATAATATTGTTTGTTAAGGGATTTGAGATTGGAAAATTAAGCTATTAATCTAGGACACTTGAGTAAAAAAAGTGGACAATTGCAAGCTAAAGGCCCTAAGTAACATCAATGGTATTCATTTTCTATTCTTGTGTATGAAAATGAACCCTGATTTGCAGGGTTTTTGGTTTTGTTTTGCATGTAACTGGAATATATACTACTGGACAAAAGGAGAAGAGCTTGGAAAAATAGGACAGTTAACTCTGTGTCATATTCACCTTTTTGATTTGATGTTTTTCTAAGAAATAAGTGAAAAAATAAAACATATGATCCACTGACAGTAATTTAAATTTTTTGCTATATAATGCCAATGAGTATGTTTGATATACTCTTTTCCTTAAGTAATGGTATTACAAAGAGACAATCTTAAGGAAGATAGATGATAGTGTGTATATATATATATATATATATATATATATATATATATATTATAGATAAAATAGAAACTAGTAGATGCATGGTTACCATTAAATGTTCTTTTGATTATGTGGAAAAATAAAAGATGAGAAAAAATATAACTGATAAAAATTAAGGAAAATAAAACAGAATGAAAGAGACAACAAGTTTAATAGGAAGATAACAGTTTGGAAAAACTTTATAAAAATATCACTTTTGGACAATTATTTTAGTTTAGAAGTATACGGCAAATTATAAAATAATAATTTTGTGTTTTGCTGATATTACTTCAACTAGGCACTTTTCCTACATGCACCTTATAAACTGGACTCAGATATAAGCAAGACTAAACTCATTATTGTCCCCTGAAGACACCATGAATGTAAATCAGCTAAAATATAAGGCTCAGGGTAACTTTTGGGCAAGTAATAAAATTCATGATGCTTAAATTTCTCACTTTTAATGCATATTTTACAAGTCTCAGAGGAAACCTCTGAAACTCACAGATTTTGCCCCTTTCCTCATTACTGTATTTGATGTACTTTCAAACTCTGTAAGATATATTTAATACTTTCTATAGCACCAGAAAGTTCCTATCTGAAAGGAAGGTGCCATACAACCATTTCTATTTACAGTAGTCAGTTTTGGATTGCTGAATGAGAAAACTAAGGAAAAATATGTCCAAAGTCATCTGGGTCTAGCATCAGAAAGTGCTCAGTCTTCTAACTCACACTGTGGTGCTGGCTTTTACCACATGGTCCCTTGATCTAATGCATTAAGAATGCTTCTGTATCCACCAGCACCTTAAGCCCTTTAAATGGATTTTTCTATGGTAGTTAGGTTACATGTTCATCCTGTCTATACTTTCATTCCTTGCTCTCTGTTTCGCAGTATGTTTTGGATGTTATTGAATGATGGTTTATGACCATGCTTACTGACTATACTGGAGTTGAAGATATGACCTTTATTCCATTGTTATCACTCTTAAAATAGCTTATTAAATGAGTTAGAGGAACCAGAGAAACATTTTCTCGGATACATAAGTGGCAGGTAAAGTAATAAATCTTTTAGATTCTACTCTAGAATCTTGCTTTCCCTTGGAAGAATATTAACTAACTCAACTTATAATTATTATGATTATATCTCACTTACTTTTAGAGATTTCCACATTCTTTGAGTAAAATCAGAATTTAAATCAGGTGAACTTTAAATACTTTCTAATAAAAAATTACACACTGTTTTAATCCATTTCGTGCCACTTGAAGGTATAGAATACCTAAGACTGGATAATGTACAAAGAACAGAAAGGTATTTGCTCACCATTATGGAGTCAGGGGAGCCCAAGAGCATGGCACTGGCATCTTGTGAGAGTCTTCTTGCTGTGTCATCCCATGAGGGAAGGCAGAAGGGCAAGAGAGGGCAAGAGCAAGAGAACAAGAAGGGGCCAAACTCACTTTTATAATAAACCTGCTCTTGCGATAATGACCTTAATGAGGGCATAACACTTATAACCTAATCCCACTCCGAAACACTGTTGCATTGAAGATGGTTTCTAACACATAAACTTTGGGAGATACATTCAAATCATAGCAACACTTAACCAAGAGTGTAGATTAACATTAAGTAGACAAGAAAACAACAATTTGGGTTTTTCTTGGGGAAGTAATTGAGAATTTACTTATATTACCTCCATTCTAAAACAAAAAACAAGATATATTTGCTGGGTATAGAATAATACATTGATAATTATTTTCTCTCTTGTAATGTTAAAAAAATTATTGCACTATCTTTTAGCTTGCATTGCTGAGAATTCAGATGTTGCTTCTTCAAAGCTAATCTTTGTTTTCATCCTGAACCCTCCAGGGTTTTTTTTTAACTGTAATTTCACAACAATATATCTAGGTTTGATTTCTTTTAATATTTCTTATGCTCAGGAACCTCTGGACTTTTATATTTATGCTTCAGTGATTTTCATCAGTTCTAGGATATTTTCAGACCATATGTAACCAAATAGTGTTTTATGCCACATTTTCACTGCCCTTTTTTTCTGCATTATTAATCAGACATTATCCTTCTATCCACCATAATTTGCATTTCCCTGATGATTAGAGATGTTGAGCATTCTTTCATTGGAGGCAGAAGTGGTCAAACTATTACTCTTTGCTGATGATATGATCTTATATCTAGAAAAAACCTAAAGATTCTGCCAAGATACTACTTGAATTGATAAATAAGTTCAACAAAGTCTTAGGTTACAAAATCAATGGACATGAATCAGTAATATTCATATATACCAACAGCAGTCAAACTAGGAACCAAATCAAAGACACAATATCTTTCTCAATAGCAATGTAGAAAATAAAATAAATTTGCCAGACTTCAAGCTATACTATAAGGATATAGTAACCAAAACAGCATGGTATTGGAACAAGAACAGAGACATAGACTAATGGATCAGAACAGAGAACCAGATATAAATACATCCTCATATTGCCATCTGATCTTTGACAAAGCAGACAAAAACATACATTGGGGAAAAGAATTTCTGTTCAATAAATGGTGCTGGAAAAACTGGATAGCCACATGTAGAAGACTGAAACAGGATCTACACCTCTCACCTCTCACAAAAATCAACTCATGATGGATAACAGACTTAAACCTAAGGCATGAAACTATAAGAATTCTAGAAGAAAATTTTGGAAAACCTCTAATAGACATTGGCCTAGGTAAAGAATTTATGAAGAAGACCCTAAAAGAAATCATAATAACAACAAAAATAAATAAATGGGATCTGATCAAATTAAAACGCTACTACACAGCCAAAGAAACTATCATTAGATCAAATAGACAACCTACACAATGGGAGAAAATATTTTCATGCCATACATCTATTAAGGGCTGTTAACTAGAATCTATAATGAACTCAAGCAAATCAGAAAGAAAAAAATCAAACAACTCCATTAAAAAGTGGGCAAAAAACATAAACAGAAACATTTCAAACTTTTCAAATAATTCTCTCTTTGGCTGTATCCAATCTGCTATCAAAAATGTACATTGGGTCTTAATTTCAATTATTGTGTTTTCAGGTCATATTTTACCATTTATTTTTATAGAAATATTTTCAAACTTGATTTCTTATCTTTAAATATAATAACTTCTGTTAGTTTATAATCTGTGTCTGATTATTTTAGAACTTGAAGATGTATGAGTCTAATTCTGCTGTTATTTTTGGTTATTTCTAACTCATTGTGCCTTCTTATCATGAATGTTTATTTTTTTCTATGATATTATCATTTTTCTCAGGAATTCATTCACTTGAATTATTTAAGGTCAAGGATGAACTGTATTCCTCTAGAGATGATTAATGTTGTTTCTGCCAATGACCTGGGAGTACCATGTGTCTGGGACCATTTAAACTGAATTCCTTGTTTAAAAATTTTGAGTGCATTAAGGTAATGCTAACTTTGACTACATTTGGAAAATACAAAGTATATGGTTACAATTTCTAACATGTACTTTACCACTTCACTGTTAAGGGAGGAAAGTTTATTTTGTTTCATCATTGCCCTGAAAGCATAGTCTACTAGAGCTCCAGTTTTATAGATAGTGTGTTGCCTATTAGACTTTGTTTATTCCTAAGCTTTGATCCTTGTAATCTTTGATCTAAAATGCAGTCAAAATCTAAGGTAACTTTTACTAGATTCAGTAAATTTCCAGTGGTCTACTTAGTTCTCTTAGTTCCTGCTTTCTTTTAGATTATTGCTTGGTAATTTCTGACATGGCTTCAGTGTTTTAAAAAATTATCTTAAAATATCTTATCCAACATTTTTAGTTATTTTGATGGAAAATTTTGTCCAAATCACCTAGCCTGTTAAATATGGGCATAAAGCCCTACACTTTTTTCTGCTCTACCATGATTCAAGGTCAAAATATTTTAATCAAATAATTCCCTTTCAAAGAAACTAAAATTACAAGTTTTGTGAAGGATACAGAAGTAGAATAGTGAAAACAACAATGTAAATGTAGTTATAACTTTTACATAGAAAGATGAGAAAGTAAGCATACATAAAAATGTGTGTGTGTGTTTTAATTTTGACATATGAAAAATATTGACTTAAATTGTGCAGAAATGATTTATGTTAGGCTGCACAAAAGATTTTAGCTTAAGAAATATGAGCAGTGTTGGGGAAAATCTACTTTCCCAAATCCTTTAGATATGTTACCATCCAACAATAGTAGCTATTATTTAAGTGGACTTTGGAGCCCAGGTAATTTAAATAGATTATTTTACATAATCTTCACAACTGCCTATAGTTATGCCCCTTTCAAAGATAATAAGTTCAGAAATATTAAAAAATTATTCAGGCCCACAACTAATGAGTGAAAGAATTGAATTTCAAATCTGGGAAATCTCATTCTAGAGCCCACTAGACTCATATTCAAGGACATATGATACTTTAGATATGCTCATGTTCTGTACAACAGTAAAACAGATAACTTTTGAAAGACTTCCCAGCCTTATGAAAACACATATGGATGCAGAAATATAGTTGGAAATTTACTAATAACTTATATTTGGAAAAGAAACATAAACTCACACACACACACTACTTTCTTTATTATCTTCACAGTATCAGATTTACATATTCTTATTTCTCTTATGTGAGATGCTTAATCTGGAGTTGTCATTTATAGCCCTGTCATTCTTAACTCAATTGTAACCAGATAAGAGTCTCACTCTTTTAGTTCTTGGATGTAGGTTTAAAACAAGAAAAAAAGAAAAAGAAAAAATTATCAAAGTCAAGACCAATGTATGTGATATAATTTTATACATATGAATGTTAACTGAATTATATCCGATTAACATTATGGTGAAGTAAATGAACTAATGCATTCATAATTGACTGTTTGTTAAAAGGACATTCCAAATATATTTGTAATCCTCTTAAATAAAATAAATTCTAACTGTTTTCTATTAATAGTCTAAGATTGTCTTTTGGTGTTCAACTTCATCCAATGAGGTTATAGACTAAGCAATATTATCCCATTATTCCTGGTGAGAGAAGTTAACCTGTATACCTAATGAAAATCTCAACCAGATTTTCACCTCCAGCCTGAATTTCAAAGACAACCTGAATATTTTAAAATGAAATTAGTTTGATTATTTTAATGCAAAATATATTAAAATACTGAATATAGCCTATGAAATGATTGATGTATGACATTATAGTTACATGAAGCTTGATTGATATAGTTGGGATTTCCCCAGACAGGGAATCTATATCATAAATAAGATTATTTCAAAAATATTAAAGAAATATGAAGAAAATGAGAGGCAGGCTGAGATGGGGAGGGAAGAGACAGCCTGTTTATTATGCAGCAATCTAAAACCACTAGAAAATAGGGTAGTTAAATATAATTTCCTACATTCAATCTGAGAAGAATTAAGCAGAAATAATTTCTCAAATAAATCAACCTCATCAAAATATGAGAAACTAATAACAAAATTGAAAAGCAATATCTTCCTCTCTTTGTAGACCAAAATTAAATCACATATTCTTAAAATATACACTAAAAACTATTCAACCATTTGTGATTTAAACAAAAACTTGCCAGCCTTTGGTCTTGAGCTCAGTTGGGGTCATGATCTCTGTTTTATTTAGAAGTGGTTTAATATTTGTATTATAAACAGGAAAAACATAAGCCTTTTTTTTCTTTTTTGCTTAAAACTATAAATTGGTTTGCTATGTGTCCTAGAAAGGAGAAATAGTAGTGTATATTAATCTTACACATCAACTACACATGACACAGTAATAGGCCTGGGAATTTTATCCCTACTGTAACCACAAGCTTAAATGAATCAAACAAGGTGTTCTGAGATACCGTGACTGGTTGATTTAAGATTCAAATGACTGAAAGAGTTCACCAAACTTATTTTCCTTGTTTTCAGAATACTTGACACATAGTTCTTCAAACCTATCCAAGCTATTATTAAATGACATGAAAGGTGTTTACTGCTTCAAAAGGCAGCCTACCAGAATATTGCTTTTTTTCCCCTCTGAGCTACACAGTCCTTTAAATGGCACTTTCTATAAATGCTATATCTTTTCTAATAAGAAGCAATACTGTGATCTCAGAGAAACCTCACATATTGTGACAAATCTTTGGCCTGTGGGCTGCTTATCTAATGCTGAACTAAGACTGTATGCTTTTCCAAATCTATGTTTCCCTTCAAGTAGCTCATCTTTTTCACAAAATAAGTAAAAATATATATTATGCACATTTATGGAAAAAAAAAGGCTAAAGGAGACATAGCCCCATTAGAAAGCTACAGTGAGGGTTACTTTGAGTAAATTTGGCCTATGAGTTCTAATTGAACATCCACAAATGGAGATAAAACTGCCTCTGCTACCTCATTCCGCAGTTTCTCTCTAGAATAACTTCTTTCCTATTTTCTTCTCTAAAAACTCATTGAGCTTAAATAAAAATATAAGAAGAATATGAGAAGGCAATTTGGGATTGATTACAGTGTATTAATGCTGTAAGCATTTATGAGGACTCAGTAAAAGGCATTGTGCTATCTACTATGAAGGTAAGCAAAGAAGTATAGTACTCCTACCACATCTTTTCTTAGGAAATGTCTAGCTTCTTAACTTCTTCTTATTTCTTCAGTCCATTGGTCACCTCTTGGTCTCCTTCCTAATCTGGGCATGAATACTTTGGTCTTTCCCTTTAACTACACACTCATGCTAGCCCCGTGCAATTTTCTCTATTACTTTCCTTATGTTTCCCAGTCTCCACAGCTGCTATTCTCCATCTTTACCTTAATTTTCAAGTACACAATCACATAGCAACTTTCTCCAAGAAACTGAGTGTATGTCCAACTTTATTTAAAAAAAAAAAATAGAGGCTAGTCAATGCAGTCTGTCCTTTTATTTCTGTTTCATTCAAAATTTCTAACATAGTGATCCATGTTCATTACCTGGCTTTCCTTTGTTGCTGCATTGACCAATGTGTTAGATCCATTCTCTTCAGGCGGTCCACATCAATTATCCCCCATGTAATCTATTTCTCATCTCTTCATCAGAGCTTGTCTCTTTTCTGGGGAAAAAAAAGCACATAAATGTCACAAGATAAACATTTGTACTTTTATCCCACGTTTATGTCCACTGATAGTGTCGTCGTCTCTAACAAAGAGTAGCATTTGCTACTTCCAACTCTTCACCACAAACTCAATACTTTGCTCCGGCTGGATATGCAAAGCTCACTTAAGGTTCCTCAGACGTTGTGTCCTAAATAAATGCATATTTATCCTTTGAGACCAGCCTAAATATTATCTCCTTAGATAAATCTTCTAGAAATCATCTCATCCCATCCCCCAAAGAATTAATCACTTCTTCATGTATAATTCTACAATGTGTTCATTATGCTGTGTTTATATTTTAATATTACTTGTATGTATACTTCCCCTTCACAAAATTATGAAATCTTTGTGGGAATGGGCATTGTCTCTATCATCCTGCCTACCGCAATCATCTCTGGCTGATGCCTGACCCTCAATAAGTTCTCAATGTATGTTTGTTGCAATGAACTGGTTCCAGATCCTAAAAAGCTCATTATCTACACATTTATGGTAAATTCCATAGAACAATAATACAGGAATTGAGAAAAAGATCATCGTAAAGTGACCTAAGGAAACCAAAATGTGCTTGAAGAGAATTACAAACCTATAGCCTAATGAATATCTTGTATTATGCAGAAAGAACATATTAAACAAAAGGTTAAACATGAAAAGGCATAAGGCTTACTAAAGGAACATTCAACATCTAATCTAGTTGGACTTTAGTAACTGAGAAGAAGATAATATTTGAAAAATAGGATAAGATATGGAAAAAGTTCCATCAATCAGAAATGAGTTTGGAAGCAAATGCAAAAAAAAAAATCCAAAGTTAACTAGCCAACGCTGAACTAGTTCTCATTTTGCTCTCCATGGCCTTTCATGTGTGCCTCTCACCTCTTGGTCCAAGGGGCTACTTGAAATTCAACCATATTGAATTTCAGTGAACAGAAGGAGCAACAAATGAAGGAGATGCGCCTTTTCCATTTTAGGGCATGTTGTGAAAATTTCAAATAACTGGTCAGAGTTTAGTACCAAGGTCATACTGAACTGCAAATGGGACAAAAACATTCGTGTTTCATGGAGGTAGCTATGTTCCTTCCTCTTCTATTTCCAAAATAGAATTTTCTGTCTTTATCCAAGGTTTTAAAAGATAAGTTGATGTATTTACATTTTTAATGGAGAAAACTATAAAGATATTTTTATAAATTGACACTTTTAGAAACTTTATCAACACCTGTTGGTTTGTACTCTTAATGTTTCAGAGAGAAATTAAGCATTCAGCTTCTATTTGCCTAGTAATTGTTCATCACAGCTATTTTTCCCTGCTAAAATAAAAGTGCTCATTATAATATTCAGCTAAAAGGAACAAAGGAAATCTGCCAAATTTAGTTCTTATCTCTGTGATTATACAAGAGTTTTTTGTTTTGTTCCCCCATTTCTATGTGAATGGTCATTTCAGCAAATGACACTATAATGCAGACATTTAAACACATTAAAAGGCTGACTCCCTATTTCTGTTTGCTGATTGATGTGGTTTTGTTGAATGTAAATAAGCAAAATCATTTCTTTCAAAATAGCTGTGAGCCATCATCCCTCATTAATCTCTGCAAGACTTTCCTTGCCTACATCATAAACCCCACAGCAGAAGGTACAAATACAAAGCTCACATACCTCCCAAATTAGCTTGGGAGTTAATTCTACTTCCCCCATGTTCAAATATTCAATTAGGAAATATTTTGGTCACTAGACTGTAAAAGAATTTTAAATGCTACCTTTTAGTCCTAAGTGTGAGAAAAAGAAACAGTGCTTTAAATACTGTCTGAGTACTTTATACAATTGAAGATATCAAATACAGAAAAAGTAATAGCAATTAATTACTACATGAAAATAATATTGTATTTTGATACATACATTTTCTATATATACAATTATAATTATGAATAAATGCAGGTATATCATGACCAAAGATGAAATAAGAAACCATATTAACAACTTAGAATTTTTTTAAATAAGAGATAGTTAGCTTCAGACACATGTCTGCTAACACTGTAAACTGCCTATGAAGAATCAGCAAGAATCAGCAAATAAATGAATGAATTAGTTAATAAAAGATAAATAAACACATCCACTATCAAAAGTGAGATAACAAAAATGTTTTCAGAATTTGAAAGGATATTTTACAAACTCTAAGGAGCTGCTGAGAAACACCAAGTGTCCAACTCATGCTTATAAAATTAAATAACATCAATAACATAAAAGAAGATGGGAATATTTATTTTCTTTTGCATGTTATATATCTCATCAATACATTCTTGGTAGTGTTATATAGACAACATATCAGCTATTCCTTTCTGTATTATATGGAGGACATTTTATGAAGTGACAAGATCATTGTTCTTAGTCCTCTTGGCTTCATTTTTTTTTCATCTATTTAAAGACTAAAATACCAAGAAATGAGAAAGAGCAAAGTGAGATGGTTATAGACACACTCATTCTCACATGGTTTAACCCTAAAAGTAAAGCACTTTAGGTGGAAGCAAGGGATAAGAAGATTTCTAGAAGTACATATTGGAGTTTATGATTCACACCTAGAAACCTCAAAATGATTGTTTTACCATAAGAGTGTACAACAGGATAAACAAAGAAAAAAATTCACACCTAAAAATACATTGAGATTGAGACTGACAATACTCACTACATGCTTCAGATAAAACATTTGACAATTAAATCAAATTCACGCATATTTTGGAGACAATTTTAAGTTACAAATCAAGAGAATGTGAAGGAGGAAATCCATTAGAAATGAAGGATTAAACTCATGTATCCCCAATTCTTCTTCAAATCCCAATAAAGTAAGAGCAAAGTATTTCTTTTTAATCATCAGTATGCAAGGTCAAAGAACAGGAGAGATGATAAAGAATAACAGAATTCCATAAGCCAGAATGCAGAAAAACACCAAAGGTAACTTACTGTCCTGAGATACCTGATCCTAAGATGTCAGCAGGAAAAACTGATATTGAAGGCAATAGATATTTTTGGAAGCAAGGATAACAAGGGGTCTGAAATACAAGATTATTTGAAAATCTGTTTAAAAAGAAGTTGAACCCCCAGCTATCTTCAATAAATGTGTGTAGTTTTAAGACTACCTTTTTCTATCATGAAGAAGGGGGAAGATTCACTTTCTGAAGAGACTAAATGAGACACCTCTACACTGGCACTTACATATTCAGCAAAGTTAAAGGTAACTAGACCATA
This sequence comes from Microcebus murinus, assembly GCF_040939455.1. Classification (NCBI taxonomy): domain Eukaryota; kingdom Metazoa; phylum Chordata; class Mammalia; order Primates; family Cheirogaleidae; genus Microcebus; species Microcebus murinus. The sequence continues at coordinate 66,250,635 of NC_134109.1, forward strand.
CAGAAAACAAAGGATTTAATTCTTTACTCAGAAATCTGATATATCCAGTGCTATCCATTTTTGACATTGAGAAAGCACAAAATGAGGCTTATATTCTCTCATGTAAGATACTAAAACGCTATCTGGAAAATGTGACCAAATGAAAATATACCAATTAAAATTAAAATAATTAGGATTTCCTAATGATTCGAGCTTACCAGTTGGGAAACTCCACTTATGTACACAGAGATTTTAATTTCATATCCACAAAAAAAAAAAAAAGAAGGATCTGAAAGAAAAGAGACCATGCAAATATACAGGTAGAAAACAAAATTAAAGAAAACAGATTATGCAGCAAAATTACCCACCCCTCAAATAATATAAAAACTCTTATAAATATTTTCAGAGAGATATAAAGGGAAACTGCATCAATTTTATAAAAGGATTCTATTTTAAAAGAGCATAAAAAATAGAAAACATATATGGGATATTAGAAAAATATAGCAGAAATGAAAAACTTAGAAGGATTGGACTATAAAGTTGAAGAAATTTTATAAACCGGTGAGCAAAAAGGCATAAAGATGAGAAATAATAGATAGAAGAAAATTAGCAGATTAGTTCAGGAGGTCTCAGATGAAAAGAAGTAAATTTCCAAAAGAGAGAATAATAAGGAGGAAATCATCAAAGAAGCAATGTTTAAAATGCCTCAAAATAGAAGAACAGGGCTTTGTAGACAGATTCACTGAATGAATGTCCAAAACCAGAAGTGAAAATAGACTCATGAAAATTACATCTTCGTGATATCTCAGAACTTTAGAGCAAAGCACTGATCCAAAAAGCTTTAAAATGAATAAGAAAAAAATAAGCTTCATGCAAAAGATTAAAAGAATGATGCTCTTAGACTTCTCAACAGCAACCCTGCCTTCTAGCTTAGTAGAGTAATTTATTTCCAACATAGAAATCTTGATCTAAACAAATGATCAATGAATCTAAACGATTGATTGATGAATTGGCTGAATAAAGACAGCTCCATTAATGCAAGATCTTTAAAATTTACTTCCAGTTCAGTTTTAGGAAGTCTTGGAGAATTTTCTCCAAAAAAAAAATTAAAAAAGGGACAAACCCACAAAAGAGAAAGATATAGGATGTAGGGGAAAAAATGTTTATCAAAAGAGACTTCCAGGATTACAGCCATGCAGCAGATCTAAAAACAAATTGATCGACCAGATAGGAACATATCAAAGGTTTCAGTAGTGTCTTTAAATAGTTGAATTTGATAGAATTTCTGTGATTTTTAATGGCTTAAATAAATATTTATACAATCTGAGGAGAGATGAGGAAAACTAAGTGGCAAATACATTTTTTAAAGTAAACAAGTAAGCATGTAACAAGAACAAGAAAAAATCAGACAATTTATATCCAGGAAGACAAAAAATCTTGCAAGAAAAGTAATTATTGTTTTTTGGAATGTCTAAACTGTAAATGGAGTTCATAATAATCCCTTAATATTGGAATGATTAGAATTAGAATATTACAATATTGAAAAGGCAGGGAGATGGAAACTATATGTGTTTTTGATTGTAGGGTGAAGGATGAAAAAGAATTATATCAACATATTTCATAATAGACAATCTCTAAGCCTAATGTATCAAGAATATCAGCAAACTATTTAGAGATGTAGATGGTTTACATCAAAAGAAAGAGTTAAGAGATTTAAAATTGAAATTAATTGCCTATTAAAATAGGACATGTGCAGGTGTGGTTGTACTAACATAATAAAATACAGGTAATACATTGTAAAAATGGAGAAAAATTAGACTCAGATTTCTCTTTGAAATACTCACCAGCAAAAGATACTATAATAATACTCAAATAAATGTTTAGTACAAAAATATGTGATCCAAGCATTTTATGCCCAGTGAAGTAATTCTTTTTTTATGAGCCAAGGCAGCTTTTAGATACATGCTCATGTAGGCAGTGGCTCATAAAATAAATCATGGACCTTTCCTCTACAAAAACTATGAGAGTATATCCCTGTCAGGTAGCTGAGAAGTTAATCAAAAGGAGTAACTCAACAATTCTGTTTCTTGGTAAAATGAAGTAGTAGGGACTAGATTTACCCTCCTGCATCAAACATCTAAAAAAGTAGAAAAAATAGATGAAACTATGATTTTTAAGATGCTAAATATCAAGTGCTAAATATCAAGCTTTTGCTATGTCCCGTAAATTTTGGTAGCTTGTGTCTCCTTTGTCATTCAGTTTAAGAAATGTTTTTGATTTCCATCTTAATTTCAATCTTGAACCAAATAATCATTCAGGTTGTTTAATTTCCATGATTTCGTTTAGGTTTGAGTGTTTCTCTTGTGATTGATATCAAGTTTTATTCTGCTGTGGTCTGAGAAGTTATATGGTATGATTTCAATTTTTTTGAATTTGTTGAGACATGTTTTGTGGCCCAAGATATGATCAGTCTTGGAGAATGTCTCCTGTGTTGCTGAAAAGAATGTATATTCTGTAGTTTTGGGGTAGAATATTTTGTAAATGTCTGTTAGGTCCATTTGATTTAGAGTTTGGTTTAAATCTCTCTTTTCTTATTTTCCACTTTGATTATTTGTCAAACTCTGACAGTGGATTGTTGAGGTCCTTGGCAATTATGATGCTGCTATCAATGTCTTTGCTTAACTCTAGTAAAATTTGCTTTATGTATCTGGGTGCTTCTATGTTGGTCACATATATGTTTGGAATCGTTATGTTTTCTTGCTGAATCACTCCTTTACCATTATATAATGACTCTTTTTGTCTTTCTTTACCTTTGTTGGCTTAAAGTCAATTTTATCTCATATTAAAATGGCTGTACCTGCTCTCTTGATTTCCATTTACAAGGGATATTTTTTCCCATCCTTTCACATTGAGTCTGTGTGCATCCTTGTGATTTAGATGTATTTCCTCTAGACAGCAGATGTTTGGGTTGTATCTTCTCATCCATTCATCCAGCCTGTCTTTTTTTTTTTTTTTTTTTTTGAGACAGAGTCTCGCTTTGTTGCCCAGGCTAGAGTGAGTGCCATGGCGTCAGCCTAGCTCACAGCAACCTCAAACTCCTGGTCTCAAGCAATCCTCCTGCCTCAGCCTCCCAAGTAGCTGGGACTACAGGCATTCACCACCATGCCCAGCTAATTTTTTTTTTTTGTATATATATATTAGTTGGCCAATTAATTTCTTTCTATTTATAGTAGAGACGGGGTCTCGCTCTTGCTCAGGGTGGTTTTGAACTCCTGACCTGGAGCAATCCGCCCGCCTCGGCCTCCCAGAGAGCTAGGATTACAGGCATGAGCCACCGTGCCTGGCCCAGCCTATATCTTTTAAGAGGAGAATTCAGTATATTAATGTAATCATTAGCATTGATATGTGGGATGTTTGTCATTTCATCCTGTTGGCTAGTCCCTTATTGCTTTTTTTACCGCATGTTCTATTGTTTTATAAGAGTTATGAATTGGGGGGTTTTTTGTTTGTTTTTTTGTGGGCGAATTTACACTGGTAGGTATCTGTTGTGATGATTTGTGTATAAGTATGTTCTAAGTATTTTGTGCAGGGCAGGTCTGGTCATGGCAAATTCCTTCAGTGTTTATCTGGAAAAGACTTAATTTCTCCATTAAATGCAAAACTTAGTTTTGCAGGAAACAAAATTCTAGTCTGACAGTTGTTCTATTTAAGTCAATTGCAGATGGGGCCCCAATCTCTTCTGGCTTGTAAGGCTTCTGCTGAGAAGTTTGCAGTTAGCCTGATAGGTTTTGTTTTGTAGGTAATTTGATGTTTTTGTGTTGCTGCTTGTAGAATTTTCTCCTTCAGTTTGACATTGGCCAGGTTGATTACTATGTGTCTTGAAGATGACCTATGTTCTATTAATCTTCCCAGTGTTTGATGTCCATCTTGTATCTGTATGTCTGAATTTCTGGTGATACCAGGGAAGTTTTCCTCAATAATTTTCTGAAATAGGTTTTCCATGCTTTTAGTTCTTTCTTCTTTTCCCTCAGGGATACCTATAATTCAAATGTGAGTTCACTTCACAAAGTCCCATATCTCTCTCATTGATTGCTTGGACTTTTCTATGCTCTTCTCTGTCTCTTTGAATGACTGGGTTATTTCAAGAGCCTTGTCTTCAACCTCTAAGATTCTTTATTCTTCTTTGTTAACCCTGTTATTAAAGATTTCTCCTGTGTTTTAAAATTACCTAAATGACTTTCATTTCGTTGATTTCTATTATGTTCTTTCTTATGTTGTATAGCTCTGTAGTGACTAGTGATTTTTTTCATTTTTATCATTGATTTTCCGATTTTTTTTTTTTTGGTTTCTTTTTGTTGGTGTTCAACTTTCTTTTCAATTTGTTTCATGCTATTTGCCATCTATATTGTTATTTCCATTTCTTTCATTTCAGCAATTTCCTTATGGGTGGAGTTCATTACTGTAGCTCTGTTGTGTTCTCTTGGGGATGTCAAACTATTTTGTTTTTTTTTTTTCATATTGCCAGGGTTCTTTGGCTGGTTTCTTGTCATCTGGCTTTTTTCTCTCCACTCTGGGTTATTAGGATTGCAGGGCTTCTGTTCTCCTTTGCTGTGCACTCTCTTGAATCAAGTCCAGAAGTGATGGCTGCTCAAGGTTGGGGTGTCCTGAGTGAAGTCTTGTACCTTGAGAAGCTCTGCTGGCCCAGCAGTAGTGGTAGGGACTCATTAGTGGTGTTTTGGAGTTCAGGCACAACTCTGGATTCTCAGGGGTCCAGTCTCAGGCCCAATGTAGGCCCTGGAGTGACTGGGAAAGATCATCAGACTTAGGCACAGTAGTACTTCAGAGCTGGCTCTGGAGATTTCAGGGGCAGAACCACTCATATGGGGGCTGTTCCACCAGTGTGAGGACAGCTGATGCCCAGCCACATAGGCAGCCATTTGTCTCAGTGGCCAGGGTCTGTGTAGGTGAGCTGGGGCTGCTGGTTAGCCAAGGGTCTTCCCCCACACCTAGGATCCACTGATGCAGTTGCTGCAGGCTTCCCAAGCGGTGCCTGTGGTGTCTGAAGCTCTTCCTCTGTTTGGTTCCCACACCAGGGAGGAGGGGTGCTCAGCTCTCAGTCACAAGGCACAACACAGGGGAGCATCTGTTTACTCCCTGGCCCAGTAGGGGTGATGCAAAGGCCACTTCTGGTTGGCTGTGTCCTGAGCAGTCCTGGCTCTGTGTGCCTAAGCAATCACAATGGTGTCAGTTGCAAAAACCTGAGATTGGCAGGCACTAGGATCTCTGCTGTACCTGCTATCTGGTGAAATGTCTCTGCAGCTCTCTGATCAATCCCAAATGGATAAGGGAGACCCCACATAGATCAAGCTGCCTGTAACATTTATTTCTCTTCTAAAAAGCAGTGTCCCCTCAGGTTGCTTCTATCCTGCTGCCTTCACTTCTTGCCAGCAGTGGGAATTGTATTGGGAGCCACAGCTTAATCTTTGAGATGGTGGTTGATGTTTATGCATAAGAGTCATCCATGCCTTATTTGATTGAGTTGGTTGATGCTGTAATGAGCTGTAGAGTTGTTCTCCCTATTAGTGGTTGATGCTTACAGAAAAGAGCCAACTTCAGAGATGTTGTTTTCTACCTATGATAAGCTCTGATCCCTCAGGTGGAGCACTTGAATGCCCCAGACTTTTGGAGGGGTTATGTACCTCCCAGGGGATTGCTTGATCACCACCATAGCAGAGGTGGGTGGAGAAGCGAAGCTGGACATGGTTAGGTTGTGGGAGCCTAGGAGGCTCTACAAAGCCTCCTCAGGGCTCAGAGGTTGTTTTTCCAGCCAATAGGGGTTGCTACTAGGAGGGGGGTCAAAGCAGGCTCTCCATACTGGGAAAGTTATTTGTGGAGAATGGGTCACAATTCCCTGACTGGCTGTAGGGAGTGAGCTCTGCCCCTCTTGCATTACCCCTGCTCTTGGGTGTCTGGTTAAAAATAGGCACACATGAACATGTCGCAGTCAGTTGCAATGGTGCCACAGGCCAGGATCTTCTCTGCCAGGGGACCCACCCTAGTCTGACAGCATGACTTTCCTGTAGGGGGGATACGGGCTTCCCCAAATTGCTGCATCTTGGACCACTGCTGTATTCTCCCATCAGTTCTGCCCATGTGGGCTCCCTTGTCTCCCAGCAGTCCTGCTCAAGTCCAGGGAGCATGAGATCTGTCCCCCACATGTCTGACCTGCTATCCTGCATATCTGAGAAATGCCAGCAGTCAGGGAGCTCCCAGATAGGGCACCTCAAGTCCACTGCAGGTACTTAATGGGAAAGGCTGGGCCCCACTCTCTGTGGAAACCTTAGACTGGAGGACTCCCCAGCTGGACAGAGGCAGCCACTCACCAAATTCTTGGCTCAAACTGCTCTCCCATTTGCAAAGAGTGAGGGAGGGATGGGGAAGGACAAGAGTCTGAATGGAAGAAAGTTGGCTCTCTGGCCTCTTAGGTCACTTTACTTGGAGGGAAACTCCACATGAAATGTCCAAGCTCTGGGATCATGCAAGTTCTCCCCACAATCCCATGGTCATTGCAGTGCTTGGCCTCATTGAGGTGGAACAGCTTCCAATTAACTTGGTAGCCAACTGATCACCAAAGGAGTGTGTGATAAAGAAAGTGATACCCACTCACCCCTTCACTGGGCTCTGAACCTCTCTGGGTTTGGCCCTCACTGATATCTTTCTTCCTTTTATCCTCTTTCTTCTCTGCTTCACAACTTTCCTCTATGAGGTCCCTCTCAGGCTCTTGTACTTCTCTCTCTAACCTACACCTGAGCTGCATTCCCTCTCCCCTCTCCCCTCTCCTTTGTTTAAAACCCTTCCTTACCTCTGGAACAGTCCAGCAAGTGATGTTTGTATTCAGTCATCCTGCCCCTCTCTCCAAGAAATGAAACTTATTCTTACAGTTCTGGAAGCTAGGAAGTCCAACATTGAGGAAAGGGCATATGATGAGAGCCTTCTTGCTGGTAGGAACTTTCTGCAGAGTCCTGAGGTGGTTCAGGGCATCATATGGCAAGAGGACTGAGCATGCTAGCTCAGGTTTCTCCTCCTCTTCATCTGTTCATTCATTCTTCAGTGGGCACTTGGGTTGCTTCCACATTTTGGCTATTGTGAATACGGCTGCTATGAACGTGGGATACAAATATCTCTTTGCATCCTTGCTTTCATTTCTTTCAGATATATACCCAGGATTGGAATTACTGGATCATATGGTAATTCTATGTTTAATTTCTTGATGAATCACCATACTGTTTTCTGAAGCATCTGCACCATTTTATATTCCAACCAGCAATACACAAGTGTTCCAGTTTCTCCACATCCAATACTTGTTATTTTCTACCATTTTTTTAAGTTTTTAATTTTTAATTATTATAAGTACATAGTATTAAATAGTTGTATACATTTACAGGGTACATGTGATGCTCTGATACAGGCATAAAATATGTAATAATCAAATCAAAGTAATTGGGATATCCATTACCTTAAGCATTTATCATTTCTTTGTGTTAGTAACATTCTGATTCCACTCTTTTAGTAATTTTAAAGTATACCTCAACTTATTATTGACTATAATCACTTTGTTTTACTATCAAATATAGTTCATTCTATCTATCTAACTATATTTTCGTACCCCTTAACCCTCTTCACTTTATCCCCCTTCCCCACTATCCTTCCCAGCCTCTGGTAACTATAATTCTATTCTCTGTCTCTATGAGATCAATTTTTTAAAATATTTAGTCCCCACATATGGGTGAGAATAGGCAAGATTTGTCTTTCTGTGGTTGGCTTATTTTACTTAACATAATGTTCTCCAGTCTACCCATGTTGTTGCAAATGACAGGATTTCATTCTTTTGATGGCTATTTAAGAATACATTGTGTACATATACAACAATTTCTTTCTCTATTCATCCGTTTATGAACATTTAGGTTGATTCCATGTCTTTGCTATTGTGAATAGCACTACAATAAACATGGGAGGGCAGATATCTTTTTGATATACTGATTTCCTTTCTTTTGGATATATACCTAGCAGTGAGATTACTGTATTGGGTCATATGGTAGTTCTACTTTAGTTTTTTGAGTAACTTCCATAGTGTTCCCCATAGTGGTTGCACTAATTTACTTTCTACCAATATAAATTATGTGTATGAGGGTTCCCCTTTCTCTACATCCTTGCCAGCATTCATTATTGCCTGTCTTTTTAAATAAAAGCAATTTTAATTGGGGTGAGATGATCTCTCAATGTAGATTTGGTTGCATTTCTCTGATGATTAATGATATTGAGCATTTTTCATATTCCTGTTGGCCATTTGAAATAAGCCAACTACTAAAGGACAAATATTGTATGATTTACTTATATGAGGTTTCTAGGGTAGTCAAATATATAAATATTGAAAAGGGAGTAATGGTTACTAGGGGCTGGAGGTAGGGTGAAATGGGAAGTTATTGCTAACAGTTCTAAGGCTGGGAAGTCCAAGATTAAGATGCCAGCAGATCTGTTGTCTGGTAAGAGCCCATTCTTCCTAGATGATGCATTCTATTTGTCCATATAAAATGAAAGGAACAAACAAGTTTTCTCAAACCTATTTGTCACTAATCCCAGTAATGAGGGCTCTTCCCTTATGACCTAATTATCTCTACAAGGCTTCACCTCTTAATAATACTGCATTGGAGATTAGGCTTCAACATATAAATTTGGTGGAACAGAAATATTTAGACCATAGCATTGTAATCCTGGCCCAACAGAATATATGTCCTTATCACATACAAAATACATTCATTTTATCCCAATAACCAAAAGGTCTTAACCTGTTACAGCATCAATTCACAAGTATGAAGTCTAGAGTCTCCTATAAGTATCATCTAAATCAGATATGGGTGCAACTCTAGTATGATTCATTATGAGGCAAATTCCCCTGCAGCTATGAGCCTGTGAAATCAGGTAAGTTATGTGCTTTCAAAATACAATGGTGGGGGATAGGCATAGGATAGGTATTCCAATTCCAAAAGAGAGAAATAGGGAGGAAGAAATGGGTCACTGGTCTCAAGTAAGTCCAAAATCCAACAGGGAAAACAACATTATATCTTAGAGCTTGACCAATAATCTTTGACTCAATGTCCCAGCTTCTGTACACACTGGGTAGATTGTTGAGCTCCCAATGCTATGAACACATTTCCCTCTCTTGGTTGTATTAAGCACAGTGTATGGTGCAGCTTTCAGGGGTTGGAGTTCCATGCCTGTAACTCTACCAGGCTGGGGTTGCATGTCAGTAGCTCTACCTTTCTGGAGTTTCAGGAGTAACCCCACACCTACAGCTACATTGGGCATTGCCTAGTAAGGTGTCTCTGTAATGGTCCTGCCTCTGTAGCAGTTCTCTTCCTGGGCCATGAGGCTTTCTGGGGAATCCTTTGAAATCTAAGTGAAGATAGCCATGCCCTCATAGCTTGTGCACTTTGTCAATCAGAGTTAGTATCATGTGGATGCTGCCAAAGATTACTTCCTATGTCCTCCTTAGGGACAGTCTGTGTTGTATCCAGACCTATCTGAACCACCACAGATTGGCCAAGGAGCACTGAACCAGATTTCAGGGAGTGGAGCCCAAAGATTTTTATGCCTCCAAGGCCATGGCATTCTGGACTTTTGATGGGTGGAGCAATCCCAATGATCTTCCAGATGCCTTTCACATTTTTCTTCTATTGCCTTGATAAATAGCATCTGGTTTCCTGCTAATCTTCTTAACAAATGTTCCCTTAGCCACACCCTTAGTATTCACTCACAAACTAGCTTTTTTGTTATTTACAATACAAGCTGCCAGATATTTTCCAAATCTTTAAGTTCTACTACTCCTTTGATTATAAATTCCATCTTTAATTTGTTTCTTCTCCTACTTTACTATAAGCAGTCAAGAGAAGCTATGCTGCACACTTAACACTTGGCTTAGGTATTTCTTCCACAAACTATTGTATTTCATTATTCAGAAATTCTAGAAAGCATTAGGATGTGAACACAATTTACCCAAGTTATTTGCCACTTTATAATAAGAATAGCTTTCCCTCTAGTCCCAATAACATATTCCTCATTTCCATCTGAGTCACCATCAGAATGTCCTTTACCATCCAAATTTCTACCAACATTCTGATCAAGACCAGTTAGGTAATCTTTAAGAAGACTGAGGCTTTCTCTATAGCTTTGTTATTGTTCTGAATCCTCACAGAATCATTTTTAATGCTTCATTCATGGCAATGTAGACTTTTTTTAAGGATTTTTTCTAGCCTTTAGTCATTACCTAGTTCCAAAGCTATTTTTAGATATTTGTTACAGCAGCACCCCACTTCTCAGTACCAATTTCTGTCTTAGTCCATTCAGGCTGCTATAACAAAATACCTTAGACTGGGTAATTCATAAACAACAGAAATTTGTTGCTCACTGTTCTGGAAGCTGAGAAGTCCAAAATCAAGGCACTTGCAGACTTGGTGTCTGGTGAGGGACTGTTTCTCTTAGATGGCAACTCTAGCTGTGTCCACACACAGTAGAAAAGGAAAACATCCTGTTTAAGCTTCTTTTTTAAGGACAGTATCCCCATTCATGAAGGCTGGAACCTCATGACCTAATCACCTCCCAAAGGTCCCACCTGTTAGTACTACTATACTTGATATTAGTTTTCAACATATCAATTTGGGGGGGGGGGAGGATAGAAACATTCAGACCACAGCAAGTACTTAATAACCGAACATGGTTTTGTTAAATTGTTTTGTCATTTTTCTATTTTCCTTTTTGTTCTGTATCATAAAGTAACATATTTTAACATTCTAAGAAAAGGAGAGAGATATAATTTTTACTTTAAAAATGTTTCAACTAAGAAGTTGCAAATCAGAATCCTGAACATGATGATCAATGAGTTCTTGCTCACATCTCTATGGTCTAATTATTCTTTCGCTAACTACTCAAAGAAATTATATTCTAACTAATCTTTAGGATATAAAATAACAAAGATTTCCATATATTTGACAATATGATGGATTAGTTTGTGTTTTTAAAAGTAATAACACCCCATCAATTAAAGTGTATTTACATTTCATTGCACTTACTACTCTGATCAATGAAGCATATTAAGAGCTTTATTGGGTCCTTCAGAATTTCACTATCTACTTGTAAAAGTCAAACCAAAGATATGAAAGAACTAAATTCCTTGCTTCAGAGTCCTGAGTGAAAAAAGGATTCAAAGGAAGAGCAGAATTAAGAGAGCTAGAATGGGAAGAGATGCTTATTGGAGAAGAAAGATTTGAAAATGCCTTTGGAGGATGAGAGGACATGGCCAGATAAGACAGATAGAGCTGCAGGTGTTTGAGGCACTGAGAGGGGCTACCTGACTAAGAAACACAACCGGAGAGTAAATGTTGATGAACCTGGGTAGGGAGAGTTCTGGATAGCAGGGCACTGAGATTCAATTTTGTAAAAATAAAATAAAACCAAAACCATCTACTGAATATGTAAAATAGTGTATGAAAAAGCACAAGTACAGGTAACACAAGAGGTAAAATATACAGAGTGAAGCATATTTAAATGTGTAAGTTCGTGTTTGCTAACATGAAATAAAAGTGATAAATATTTATAGAGGCTTCCTCTTATTTTATAAAATCTCTCCACAGGAGAAGAAAAACATGAATTTAATTATGGAAAACAATCATTGAAAATAGTATGAGAAAATGGCTGCTTTGTCTGGAGGGATTGGAAAAAGTTATACTGAATTCTTTCTAAGCCAAAGGAAAATTAATGTAGAATATTTTTTCCTGAGAACTCAAATATCCAGTGGGAAATTACCAGGAGAAAGCTTCTTATTTCTACTCCCAAGTTCATGATAGCAAGAAATAGGAAGGCTAGTTACACACTCTCACATGATTAATTTTAAGCTATGAATTAAACAGAAAAACCAAATAAAATAAATACATACTGTAAAGAGAAAGAACCTATTTGTTTAAAAGGAAATCCTAAAGTTTAAATTTATTTCTCTATATTAGGAACACAGAGTGGAAAAATGTACACTTAAGCCTCATGGTTATTTTAAGTGCATTCTTAAAAACAAAATTTAGACCAGAACTTTCACAGGTGTTTTTGAAAACATGAATGAAAACCGAGTTGTCTTTGGGCATGAAGTTTGTTTTGTTTTGTTTTTATTAAAAGCTGTATGTGTATTTTTATTTTTATTTATTTTGGAAGAGCAGCTTAAAATTAAGAAAGATGTCTTTTCAGTTATACTCTTGATATTTTGATGTTAAATTGAAAAAAAAAATGGAGTTAGGGAAGGATGAGGGGAGAGAGAGAGAAAGATGAGAGTTTGATAGATATAGATAAAGAGACAGACCAGGGAAATTGTAAAATTGTTATAAGCCAATATTCAGAAATTTTTAAGTTCTTATGAAACAAAAGAAATGTTAGAGAGCCGCAGTTTTATTTCTAAAAGTATGCCAAATATACCACTTCTCAAACATAGATGACAATGAATCAGCAAGAACAAAATTGTGCAATATTATATTAATACCTGGTGTTCTATATGAGGTGTGAAAATAGTCATATGAGGTTCTAAGTATTTCTATTCTAGCCAGTCACACATTGATAAGATAGTAAACTGAACCATATTAAACATTTAACCACATTTAAAAAGAGACTTTCTTGAGAAAGGCTTATGAAGTAGAGAAAGTATTGTAGTATTGGTTAAGAAGAAACATTTAACTATGCACAAAATGTTCCACCAAAATTTATGCAGTGTGAGCTCCATCAATCTTTGAAGAAATGTGCTGCAAATTGCTTTATAGAATGAAGGGGGAGGGGGGAGAGAGAGAGAGAAAAGGAGAGGGAGAGAGAGAGAGAGAGAGAGAGAGAGAGAGACTATATTTGACTCTGAGGGAAAGTGGATAATCAGATCATATAAGTTTAATATCTCTATTTTAAGCAGATCCTTTGTGTGTGATAATCTGTTGAGTTTTACAGATGTGTATCACTAATATGTCCTGCAATACAATACCAGGGATGAAAAATATGTCAGTAAAAAAATTACAGGCAGGTCTGTTCTTGAATTATCAAAAGAAAATAGCTCTGCAGCCTTTTCCTAAAGGTTTCTAGAAAGAATATTCTCTGCATTCTTTGCCACTTCAAATTAAAACAAATCAAAACATGTTTAGGCATCTATTTACTATGAAAAGTTAACAAAGTGGTTGAGAAGACAGCAGAGATTTGAGAAGGTGTGTATTTTATCTATGCACCACCTGGAAGTCAAGTAAGTTCTAAATGCTTCCAGTATGATTAAGTAGTAAGTACAGTGAAAATTAAGAAAAATAGTTTGGGTTCACTTATTTCTATGCAAAACTAACCTTATCAAGTTAATAGCATAATATTGTTTATGCTGCATAGTAAGAATTTCAGAAATATTTTTAAATAAATGGAAGAATGAATAAGTGATGAAATAAACAGTATTAATAAGAAGGTGAAAATGAGTCTCCTATCTTTATACAACTTACCTTGTTTCTTTATGAAATCATTCCTTCATTTGTTAGGGTAGGTATAAGACAATGTTAAGTTGTTTTATTTTAATAAAATGCAAAGATTTATGAAAGTAATTCTAGGTATTCAAAGGCTGACATGAATTCAAGGACTCTAAAGGCAGATATTTGTCATAATTATTAGTCCTATGACAAGACAATATATTATATCATTTTGCAACATAGACTATGGAATTCCTAAGACCTGGGTTCCAATACTAGACCAGTAATTGTCAGCCATGAGTCAATAGACAAATTACACTCTCTGATAATCAATTTGCCCAGCTATGGGTACTAAATATGGGTACTAAAACTAATTTATAGACTCTCATTGTAAGTATAAAATAGAGTGTTCTTAGTTATTATTCTTATTAATATGTATTATTAATTCGTAACCTGTATTTCATGTTCAAGGCACTGTGAATCATGGTGTACATTTATCATCTCATCAACTTTTTCATCCATTCATTTGTGAGATACCAAATTGAGCACCTGACAGGTGGTGGACCTTTAAGTAATGACAGCAGTTACTATGTAATGTTTGAGAAATGTATGTCAGCTTACAAAGAGATTTTGATTATACAATGAATAACTTAGAAATACTTTGGGGAGAAAAGAAGTAGAAAAATAAGTATAAAGCAGATATGAAGGAACTGAACTAAAGGTAATAAGCTAACACTGCTCTCATTGTTTAACTGTGTAATGACAATTAACATGCTTAAAATATGATTATAAATATGCATATTGCATCTAATTATCAGCCATGTAATCATCTGTAGCATATGGAACAGGTCATGAATAGAACCAGAAAGATAATTAAAGGGCTAGGAAGTAGTTCATATGAAAATATTTAGTAGAGCTTTTTTTGTTTTGTTTTCTTTGTGTTTGGTAACAGATAAAATGGGATGGAGTATGAGTTGTTTGATATAAAAATTATATGTCTAGGCCTGGCACGGTGGCTCACACCTATAATCCTAGCAATCTGGGAGGCCAAGGCGGGTGGATCTCTCACGGTCAGGAGTTCAAAACCAGCCTGAGCAAGAGCGAGAACCCATCTCTACTACAAAATAGAAAGAAATTAATTGGCCAACTAAAAATATATAGAAAAAATCAGCCGGGCAAGGTGGCGCATGCCTGTAGTCCCAGCTACTTGGGAGGCTGAGGCGGAAGAATTGCTCAAGCCCAGGAGTTTGAGGTTGCTGTGAGCTAGGCTGATGCCACGGCACTCTAGCCTGGGCAACAGAGTGAGACTCTGTCTCAAAAAAAAAAAAAAAATATATATATATATATGTCTAATTTTTCACTGTTGGCACAGACTAAAGAAATTTTATTCATGAGGGAAAAAGGGAGATTCTTCCTGAAGTTGACAATGCACATTTCAAGACTAAAATCTCTTTGAGGGTAGGGAGAGGATCTATTTGCATCTTAGTACATGGTGTATATGCTAAGTGTTTATAATATATATATGAAGGAGAAAAGTGAGAGAGTGAGAGCAAAAGAGAGAGAGGGAGATTCCTTCCTGATGCTGGACTAGAGAGCAGGGATAAAGTTGTCCAACCCTGAGTAACTAGTGGTTGAAAATGTAGCTATTCATGAAAATTGCCTGAAATGCTTCTTAAAAATACAGGTTATTACAAGAAAACCCAGAGAATCAGGAATCTGAGTCATTTTTCTAAAAGAAGAGAGTTTCACAGGTGTTCCTAACCATCAGTCAGGATTTGTACCCCTTAGAGTAGGTAATGACATAAATGGGTCTGAGTTCCAAATTCATCTGGAGGATGAGACTGGCGCTCACCTCAGATCTTTCATCACAGGATAGGGCACAAAGGTTGGAGCTTTGACAGAGGTAAAGGCTAGGACACTTCTACTGAAGTTCAAGCAACTTCAAAATATTTATGAAGAAACCATATCCAATAAAATGTATAAGTTGAGTGGCCTCATCCCTTTGTTCTTAGTGAAAGAAGAAAGCTATGGGAAACAACAGTGAGGCTTTCCTCCTCTATTTCCCAGACACTCACACTGACCTCTTTATTTGGAACTTGGCTGAGTTCACAACTTCAGAGGTGCCGGTACTTTCTGAGGAACCAGTCATACCTATTTTGAAATCTTCAGCCTGTTCTTCCTCTTGGGGGAGCAACCTCTTGTTTCCCTATAGCAATGCAACATTCTTCCTGCATCATCAAATATAAATATATATAAGGATCATTCTAATTGCTAACACTAGATATGCATTAGCAATTTCAATCTGGTATTTTAAAATATATGTATAAAAATGTTAAATAAGACCAGACAGTTGGATTACACCCCCATATGCTCCTGGAAATGGAGAGTGTTACATCGTGAGAACAGGAAAAAGCAGGGTTGGCAACCCGGCAAGCAGAGTTGCCTGGATTTCTTTTCCTTTAGCCAATATGTGCTTAGTGAGACTTCTGCAGAGACTAATCAGGGTGTCGAGTGCACTCGAACTGGCAGCTAGGACATCCTTTTACCATCTTTCTCTCTCCAATAGACAAAAGGTTTAGATTAGTGAAGGCTCAGCCTTCTTAGATAAACTACTTTCTCCACTTAGTCCTGTGACATTCATGATTCTGAATTTAGTCTGTACTCTAGAGTTATTCAGAAAAGAAGATGGAATTTAGAGTAGACTGCACTTTATGATTCAGCACAACACTAACCAATCTGACTTTTATCATTTTTAATCTGGAAGGTTTCAGTAAACTGAAATTGGATTTAAACCAGTACACTCTGCTACATACACGTCATTTTCTTCTAAAATATTTACCACCATGAACACTACCATTACCCCCACTATTATAATTTCCCAAGCCAGAGTTATCTCAAAAAGGCCAGGAACCAGCCTGAGAAAAAGTGAGACCCTGTCTCTACTAAAAATAAAAAATAGTAGCCAGGCGTGGTGGTATGTGCTTATAGTCCCAGCAACTCGGGAGACTGAGCCAGGAGGATGGCTTGAGCCCAGGAATTTGAGGTTGCTGTGAGCTAGGCTGATGCCAAGGCTCTTCATCCCGCACAACAGAATGAGACTCTGTCTCACAGAGAAAAAAAAAAAAAATCCAGAAAAAAAAAGAACTGCTTCCCTAAACTGATTCTAAGTAGCTTTTATCTAAAAATCTTTTGACATATTGAATATAGTTCTCCAAGTGGATCTGATAAAAATTAAATTGACTATACATACTAATTTATAAAATACCCAATTTTCATATGCATGTTGTATTTGATTCATTTATAACTTGCAAACCCTTTTATCAGATCAGTAATAACTAAATGAAATCTGTGAAACTTTAGTTTGAATCTAGACCCTTCCATCTAGTACACACATAGTATCTAGGGCAAGTTGGTTAATCACTCTGCACTTCAGTTTGTTTGTATATAACATGTCAATAATGTCATTCTACATCATGTGGTTGTTGAAAAACAAATAAAATAAGGTTTATAAAATTAACTCAAGCAATACCTGTCACACAGTACACAATAAACTTGCCTTATTTTGATATATCTCTTAATAGTTAATGAAGGTACTTGACAAATAGTACTTGTACTTGTGTGTCCTGAGCTAGCATAAAATTATTTTCCATTTCTAAGATTTATTTAACCAAATCACTTCTTTAAATGTCAGGTTCTAAAGAGACACAAAGTCTGCATCTTGAGATAAAATTGTTGTAGGTGTCCTCTTATCAATCAACAAAGCCAAATTAGTTTAACAACTATCCCCTTTCAGAATCCTGAAACAACATCCATGAAGGAGAAGCTTAAAGAATGCCTGCAAGAATATGGAGAGAATTTATAAAATAGCTTATTGGTGTGGTATGTAACCACAGAAGAATGCCGTAGATGACAGAAATGGAGATAGGCAATCTAGTTATTTTCAAAAATAAGTAGATTCTGCCTGAACTATTTTCTGGAAAAATACTACAGGGAAATTAGTAAAAGTAATGCTTAGGGGAAAAAAACACATGAATCCTAATAACCTAAAGTCACAGAGAACAAAAAATAACAGCATATCTTAACTTATATCTCTTCATTGTAGATTAAAACCTCTTTCAGGATAACTATGTGAGAAAAATGGAGAAAAACTATCTGGATGTTAGTGCAATTAGCTCTGTTCTTAACTATTAAAAATTATGCCCAGATAGGTTATTAAATTGATCCATACTAATCTGAGAAATATCTAGACATATATTAAGAAAGTCTGGCCTTGCTTCACTCCTAATAAACATTTTGGTCCTCAATTTGAATATAGGATAGGAAGTAATAATAGCAATAACAATGGCATTTATCAAATCCCAGGTGTGTGTGTGTGTGTGTGTGTGTGTAAGATATCTTGCAAAGCATCTCTTTGATATAGTCCCTTATATTCTTGACGACCATTCTACAAAATAGGTACTATCATCAGCTTTGTTTCTTATAGATAAGGAACATAGGCTCAGAGAGGTCGTGTACCTAGTTGCAAATTTTAGCAGTTAGTTATGCTGTGGTGCCAGGCTTGGAACCCCGGTTCATCTTATGACAATGCCACTTTAGTACCAGTCTATATTGTCTCTCAGTGTACATACATGAATTAAATTTGCAGATGTCAAAGCAGGTAGGAGAATAAATACCTTGGATATCAGGATAAGATCAAAATACATCTTGATAGGCTAGTACGGTAGCTGGAGCTGGAACTCAGAAAGAATCAGTAATTGTCCCATGCTACATCTATGCTCCAGACTTCAACTGTACAGCTCAAGGAAAGGAGAGAGGCAATTTAGTGCAAGGGCTCAGTGTGTGCACATATATGTGTATGTAAAAGAGTGTGTGTGTGTGCCCATGCAAGTTGGAATAAGGGCACCCTATTTAACATCATTATCCTAAGACAGAATTGGTTGCTTCAGAAGAACATGATTACCTTGTTACTGAAAGCATTCAAACCTAGGCTGGATGACAGTTGGTAAGGGACTGTGGCTAGGATTTAAGCACCAGATGGATGTTTACACTGAATATTTAAGTATATTTCCAACCCTGATATTCTACTGTCATGCTATGCTCAATTGTTCAAGTAAAAAAAGAATTCAGGGTGGTTAATAGAAGGGGGGATAGAGCAAAATGTATATTTGTAGTCTCTTTAGCTTGAGCAAACAGTTGGAAAATCCATCAGAAGAGCAAAATTGTATCTCAACTGACAAGCCTCACCCTGTGCACACCCCAGGCAGTGTTCTCATGTCACTGAGAAACAAACCGGCCCACCCAGAAGAGAGCCTCACTAATCTTGATGCCTAGAAGCTTGAAGCCTCACCGGAGAAGTGAGCAGTCAAAGGGAGCTTGTCACTGCTGATTAGTTGAAAACAAAGAAAAAAAGAAGAGGAAATAAAAGGAGGATATTTCTTTGCCAATACGGGATGATCCACCAGCTGAACTCTACAGCTGGAGGACAGAGGTAAGTGACTATCCTGGACAATAGTCACTCATAGCTTGAGTTTGAAAACAGTCTGGAGCACAAAAGGAGGCAAAAGGGAGCACCTTTCTTTCCCCTGAAGGGATTTCTGGCTAAAAGCATACTGTCAACTGCCTTCAGGGGTCCCTCCGCTCAACATATGAGGACTCTGATTGTAGGTAGCCAACCTGGGCTTCTCTCCAGTCAGGGGCATATGGTGAGGTCACAGAGGCTGAAAGGGCCGAGACAGAAGACTATGATTTCAGAGCCAGAGAGTGATCCCATCAAATGCAGGTGCACAGAGATTAGGAAATCAGAACAGCTCCTTGCACTCCCTGCTGCACTCCCAGTGTTTTCCCCTTCTCTTGCTTACTGATTTGTCAGCACACCTAGAATTGAGGGTGTGATAAGAAAGGAGCAGAAAAGCAAGACTGAAATATTTTCAAATGGCACTATGAATTTTGCAGAATGCAAGAATTGTTCTATACAGAACAGCAGTTTATGATTATTGAGGCACCAAGGAATAGCACTGCCAAGAATTTACAGAGCAGTAGGGCTTCTCTGACAGGAACTGCGCAGCAATGTTCTCCCAGCAGCCTGACGTCATTCTGCACTGGTTAGGGTGAGACTGGGTAGAGAGTGGCTGAAGCTGACAGGAAAGAGATTATGCAGGCATATGAAAGCAGGAGTACATAATTTACACACAGTTCCCCACAGAGTCAGGAATTATAGTCCAGATGAATGCTGCAACTTTCTTATGGCATAGAATTCAGGATATAAAATACATTTTGTACTAGGAAATATTAATATGTTGCAACTTTGATCTAATTCACCCCCCACCAAAGTCAATTAAGAAATGAATGAAACAGTCTAAATAAAGAGAATTGACTAATTGAGGTTAGGATTTCCAGAACAGAAAGTTGAGACTCTAATTAAAGAATCCTCCTAACCCACATGTGGAGCAAAGGAGCTGAAACAGATAGGACATGAATTCCTTCTGTTGTGCACAACAATAGCACCATCTGACAAGTCAAACATCTGTCCAAATGACCAAACATATGCACAGCCCAGTTGAAAATGACAAGGCATAAACATTTAATTTAGAGGTATCTGAAGTATTATGTGAGCCTAAGGGAAATCCAGAGAAATTGGGATAGTGGGAAACTGGTGCCAAGGCTTTGGGACTCACCTTGAATGCTACACAACACACACACACTCACCCACACACACATACAATCGTGGATTTTTGCATTCCTGAAGTATGAAATAAATGTGATTTTAGAAAACCAAAACATAAAAATGATCTCCTGAATACTAATCAGGAGTCTTGGCCTCAAGATTATTGCACTCCATGATCTAGTGTTCTAAAAAGAAGTATTGGTTGCTTTTTTATTTGTTTACTTTGCAACCCAACGCATTTGTTCAAATCCTAGTAGGAGCTACCTTTTCCCTTTTGTTTCAATGGCTAACTGGCCACGTAAACTAGTTGCTCTCTGCTATTAAATTAAAAATTAGAGTAAGGAACAAAAGCCAAAATAATATAGTTAATGAAAATCCACCAATGTTTTAAGTCATTAGATGGCACAGAAAAACCTCTGGTTTATTAGGAAATGTCACCTGCCAACAGCTAACATTTGGACCAAGTCTTATATCACTGTCCTGGCCAAACTATGACAAAGCGGAGAAATTGCTTAAGCAAAAACAAGGACAATAAAACAAAGGTTTTCTAAATTACTGTTGCCCGTGTCATTAAATTTCATATTGTGCATGGAATATAAATACATCACTTTGTTCTGCATGACAAGCAGAAGTGAGCATTCATACATTACTCAGCCACTTAATTAAGTGCCTGGGATATTTGCAGTTAGCAGCAACTAATAAGGGAATCACATTTAAATTCAAATCACTCCTCAGGGTAGCTGTCTGCAACATAAGCAAAGCTTACTGGGTAGATGTTCCACTAAATGCTCAGCTAAAAGCTTAGATTCACTGTATTTGTGAATAAAGAATAATTCCACTTGTGATTAAAAGTGAGAGTAAAACAAAAAATTCTGCTAGGGATTTTTGAATGACATTTTATTTCCCCTGTTTTAAATACCCATTTTTGTCTATTACTTTGTCTACTAGAACAAGGGTGTGATTTAGGACTTTGCTAGTGTAGAGCAGGAGGTTCCATAAAAAACAAATGACTAGGCTGACCCTTTCCATGGCAGCCTTTCAGCAGACCTGACAGTAACAGTCCCTGCACCACAGACAGTAAACAACAAAATTATAAAGTCTCCATTGAGAAAAAAAGCAAACAGGAAACAAAATGATTGAGGGTCACAGAAGGCAAAGAATGGGAAAGAGAGAGGGATTCACATACAACAAGAAGCCAAGAAGCCACTATGTCCAATTCTGGGGAATTGCTAGTCCCCTAGCCACTGCCTAAGAGTGGGTTTATTTTTAGTCATTCTTCTTTATAAATTTTAACTTCTCTGGGCTAAAACAGTCCCATATGGTTTCAAATCTGCCCTTGATTCCAAACAGCCCCCACACCGAGCCTCTTCAAAATTTCAAAGCCATCTGGTCGCCGGTGGCACAAATGACCTCTTGATATCCCTCCTCATACAAAGTGTGGATTTTTAGCTTCGGGAAACTGGACTTTCAGACCCCTAAGCAGTTACTAAGGGCTGCAGTAAAGGTATACAAAAAGACCTCATTACTTTAAGAGAAACATGCTTTAACCCAAGGCACTTACAAAAAAGTGAGTGGAATAGATTAGATTCAGATTGTATACCCTTGTTCCTCTGCTGACAGAAATTATATAATTTCACCTGCGCCTATGCATCATTTTGCTACAGAAAACATAAATTCCTAAATTCCAGATTGCAGTTCCAAGTAGAAATAAATTAAACTTGAAAACTTTAACATTGCATTTAGACTGAACATAATATTTTTGGTTAGATGGAAATTTGGCATCTTCTGCAAGTCATAAAACCTTTGAAGCATAAATTCTGATCATCACAATAGGTACTGTCACACAGCATCACCTCAGATATTGTCAAGGTACCATCTGGCATTAGTTATATAGCGATAGTTAGAAAAGGTGTAGGTCTAGCACCTAATTCTTAAAAGTGTGGAGATCAGTATTCATACCAGCACCAAGGATCATCACAAGACAGGTCTTGTGTAGGTATACAGGCAGAAAAACCTTCTTTTGAGGATTTACATAGAGAAATATTACCCTGGTTATATCAGAAGAGAAGAAATAATATGTACTTTTAAATTATTGTACTTTCATACAATTTGAATGTTTTGCATGTGTACATATTCATTTTGTGTGTAGAGGGGAGTAAGTAGACTAAAAAATGAAGCTTGCCCGCAACTTTTCAAATTTTTCCCCAACACTTTTCTTAAATATTTCAATGTGAAAATACTTTTAAATATTCATTTGCTTCCACTGAAATCCATCCTTCCATTATGAATAACAGCATTCTAAGTCCATTGCCATACTCTTCCTTTAATATTCCAAAGGAACTACCTAGAGTGACATGTTCTACCACACTCCAGATGAAATTGTTTAGGTTGATCTCTTATCTAGGAAACTTATTTGAGTCTTAGGGACAACTATTTTAGAGAAATATTAAGGATGGATTTTAAAAAGTTGAAGAGTCAATTATGGTAGGCTTGTTAATGTAAGAAATAATTCCAAAAATCTGGGAGGATTCATGCAATAAAAGTTTATGTATCAAAATGTCACAGGTCAATATGGGACAATTTAGAGACTCTGTTATGTAAAATGAGGGTCCAGGTTCCTGGCCAAGACTCCTCCACATTCAGCCAGCAGATGAATAATGAGAGAGCATGAAACATAGTGTGAGAGTTTTTATGAGCCAAGCATGGAATTGGCATTTGTCACTTCCAACCACATTTTACTGTCATCACTCCTTCATGTGACAACGTACCTGCAAGGGAAATAAAATTTAAGTATTTTCTCGGGAAGAAAATTTTGGTGAACACCATGGTAGACTGGATCCTTTTTCTAATTTCTTCATTTCCTATATGTATCCATACCTTTTGCCATATGACTTTGCAGTACTCAGGAGAATGAACAATGCATATTTCCCCACCCCATTGATATTGGCTTTAGCCATATGATTTGCTTTCATCCATGGAAGTTAGCAAAAGTGACAAAAGCAAAAGTTTTAAATGTCCTCGTTAAGTTTGGATTGCCCTTGTAATTTCTGGCATTAATCTTGAAAAGAATATGCCCCAAGGAGGATGACAGACATGAAGTAGACCAAAACTTACAGAGATGAGAGTCTGATGCCCAAACTAGCCAACCCACATTATGAAACAGTCACCCAGTTTAGCCCAGCCTAGATCAGCTAAACCACAACTGGCCTGCTAACCTGGTAGATGAAAATTAGTTTGTAGTAGTAAGCTGCTGAGTTGAGGGAGGGGGCACAGTTTGTTATACATCATTATTACAGCAGTACCTATCTCATACAGACAGGTAACTGTCCCTGCTTCAGTAGGTGTCTGTGAGTAATTATAATTTCAAAGTACCTCACTGAACATCATTTTCAAAAGAATATTTCACATACATTGTAATACTAAATATTGCTATACTAGAATAAATTTTGAGAGAATTGTGAAATTTGGTACAAATTTGGTACAAAAATGGCTTAAGACTAATAAAGGTAACCTTTATAACACATTGTTGTTTCACCATATTTTTCAAGTACTCTCTTGAATAACTATTTACCATCCTTAAATTTCATATAATACTCATTTTATTTATTTATTTATTTTTCAGCTCATGAATTCATGCTGCCAAATGTTCATTTTAAAATTCAATATGTTTGTGAGAATTTAATAATTCTCCAAAAGCCATTTTCAAAATAGTGAATACAATACAATATCTATTCAACTATTTTAACTCTAGATGATCATCCAAAGACTAATTTCTCTGTGTGAATTATCTAGGTTTCTTCTCTTTTACCTGCTTTAGAACATTTATTTCAGAGCCAATTAGAACTTTCAACAAAGGATAATAATAAGCAGAGATTTTTTTAATAATAATCATGAACTAGATATTAGACATTTAAAATATACTGCCCCATTAACTTGTCAAAGTATCTTTATTCATTAGTTATCCTTGTCCCCATTTATAAATGACTAATCTGAACTTTTTAATTATTTTCTAATTTTTCAATGCTATGTTCTGCTAATATGTGATGGAACTAAAGGACTCAGCTTAAAACTAAGGAGTCTTTCTTCAAAGTCCACATTTCCTCCACCACACTAGGCTGTCTCCACACTTAATGTAAATTCAGTAACTTTAGTTAGTACAAAAGAAGCTAAAAACATAAGCAAAAATAAGTTTAGGGATAAACAGGAAAACTATATTACCTGCACATAGAGATATTTATGATTTAGCTTTATTTTCTAAATTTTGCAATACAATTTCAAAATAATGTTTAACCCACATAAGATAAAAAAAGTCATACACATAGTTAGCCTAACAGAATAAAGAGGAGGTTCATTTGCAGAATAAGAATCAATGGATTTCAAACCCTGAATTCATCAAAACTTATCATAAACAAATATAAGAGGATATCCAAAGAATTTCCACAATCCTTTTCTAAAATATTACATGTAAAAAATTAACTTTATATAGGATACAATTGTGAAGGAAATAGCTTCCAATTTTATAAGCTATTTAGTTTAATCCATGAAAAGTATAGGTGATAGCAAATGTAACAGCATAAATTGCAAGAGACTTTTTGTACCTGAAGTTTGGTCAAAAAGTACCATCACCTCTCTTAGCCGCCGTCTTATTTACCTTAGCAATCAGAAAAAGACAAAACAAACCAATTAAAGATGAGTCTTGTTTTAATTCTTGTATAAGTCAAATAAATGTTTAAGTCAACACAGAATGTCGAGTTCCCACAGGGACTGAAGAATAATAGCATAGTAAGTGACTCGCAATGGCAACAACTCTCAGCACTTCATGAGCTCACTGGAATTCGTGACACCTGCTCCACCTATTGAGTCAGCCTTGTGGTGGGTGGGTGCTGGAAAAGGAAAAGCGGGTGACAAATGCAATTTCCATGGACCAAAATAGGTTCTGGCACATTTAGCTCATGAGACTTCTATTTAACTTTTCTGAGAAAATTTTGGAATAAAAAATGTTTACCATGCAAAGTTTTTTTTTTTTTTAAATAAAAAAATACTCTTATAAAGGTTGAGATATAACCCTAGTTTTTATTGCAACATAACCTCAAGATATAAAGGTATTCTGATTTTCAATTACAGCCAGTACATAAGATTAACTTTCCCTCCAGGATGAGCTTTCTACTTTTTAGTAAAGAATCATCAACCAGGTGACAAATCAGCTTTAAACAGGCCTTAAATCAGCCCTGAATTTGAAGTAAGCTCTTTCCTGCCAAAAGTGCACAGACATCTGTTATCTTTTCTCTAATTCTTCATGTTGAAATTGTAACAGCAGAGCAAATTCTTAGCATCATACCTCACTCAATCATTAATATATGGATAAAAATTATTAAAATTAATGCCAGATATTCTGATTCACAAAATATTCATTCCTTGAGGTCTTTGCCTCTTTATGATAAAGTTGAATGCATGCATTTATATTATAGTATCTATTTTAAGGCTCACTTTGGCCTTTATTTCTCTCAATTTTCATCTTACATTAACTACTCTCAAATCCCATTTTGTATTAAGTTGAATATATAATAAATATACAACTAAATCTTTCTTTAATAAATGCTTTCATTATACATATAAAAATAATTGAACATCATTCAGAAATAACTGGGTTTAATTGATCTCTTCAAGTTTTTCTCTGAAAATACTCTATTGGCTAAAATTTTCAGGATATACTAATTCATATCATCGTGCATGAAATTATTTTAAATTTTATGATACTAGTGAAAAATCATCATTTATTATTTGTTGTTTTGTGTTATTATATAGTTGATAAATAGCCATTGTTAGAAATATGCAAAATAAAAACGCATGAAGGAACTATAGTAATCTGATCTCTAACATCTAAAGATATCTTTCAATGGAATAGGTTAATAAATATATATAATATGTATAATTTATATTGACATGTATATAAAATATTTCTGTAAAATTGAGATTATTCCTTATATTCTATTTTATAAACTTTTCCAATTGTGTTCTCTTTTTTTCCCTAGTAATAATCTATTAAATCTTCAAACATATCACCCAATATTTAGTATGCCCAACCTCATAGACCTCTCCTAATGATGCACCATCATTTTTCCATGTTTTTTCTTCGATATGAAATATTACTGTCTGATGATTAATTTTATAGAATGATGTATAATTTCTATATAATTTATAGAATAATCAGAAATGTATTTTAAAAATTACGTTAAGTTAAAGACAGGTCTCTATTTGTCTTCAGTGCACTTGGTTTGCATGACTTATTCCTTTTTCAAGTTGTGATTTTTGTGCCTTTATATCCAGAGGATGTGAGTAATCTGAGAATACTCTTCTGTTGTCCTCACATGTAAATAAGGAGTTCTTAGATCTGAGGAAACTCTCAGGATTAATATCTTTTATATGAAAAATCTGATATCATCATGATTGTCTTTTTCCTTTTATGGTAACCTATTTTTAATTCCAATCTGAATGCTTTAAATACAAAATAAAAATCCAGCACAGGTATAAATACAAGTTTTCTCAAGTAGAATTTGATTTATGTTCAATAAACCTTTTTAATCCAAATAGTCAAATCTTTCTAAGTTTAGGATAGCATACTATAATTGTTTATTTAATCATCACCACTCCTTCACCAGTTTTGTTTTTCCACTCTGGAACCTTTTAAAAACAT
Source organism: Microcebus murinus (assembly GCF_040939455.1). Lineage (NCBI taxonomy): Eukaryota > Metazoa > Chordata > Mammalia > Primates > Cheirogaleidae > Microcebus > Microcebus murinus. The sequence continues at coordinate 66,277,489 of NC_134109.1, forward strand.
ATACTTATATATGTTGAGTCTATCCCCCATCTCACATCTTTTCCTTTTTACTTAGAAGAATCTTTCTTCAACTTTTTATCTTCTTCACTGATTCAATTTTTCAGTATTATCCTGTCAGTCAATACTGCCATTGTGGTAATAGAAATAATTTTTATTCTGTTTTATGTACTGTGCACTTTTTTTCTTATCTCATGTTGTTATCTTCTCTTTTAACTTCTTAGGAACATGATTTTTTAAAAATTTTCTCAATGCTTATTCTGTTTCTTGAGTAAGTTCATGATGTAGGAAAAATCTGCTATGATTTTTCAGAGTTGTTCCCATTATAGTGGGAAACTTGGAATGGAGAAAGTTAAACATGTGTGTTCATGAGCCCACAGACCTCAAAGGCCCCAGAGAGCAAGTTGTATCATTAAACTGACCACAGTCTCAACCAAAGTGCTATTCCCCATTTCTTATTGAGATGATCTTTTCTATCACTTGCCTACCTCATTTGAAATTATGTAAACTTCTGGTTTCAGAAAAATAGCTATAGCTGTAGAGATAGATGATAAATAATAGATGATAGATCAATAGCCTGTTACATTAGAAGCACTTAATAAATATGAATGATTATGATGATGATGTACAGGAGAAATCATGATTTCTGAACACCATTGTACAACTCTCAACCCTATGTAGAAACTTAGAAATACTAAATGATAGTGACATTGCTAGTGCTATGTTTTCTTTACTTGATGGGACAACCAACAATTTTCTTTTCAAATATCCAGTAAAGGAAAATAATTGAGTTCATTTGATAGCTGCTATAAAATACAAAATAATGATCACATGCAATCTAGAATCATGAATCTAAGCTTTCAGAAGATAAGAATCATTTGACCTATTTACAGAATAGAATAAACAGTCAGTATATATTTATAAAATTAATTTATAAAAGTCATTTCAAAACACATGTTCCTAGATCATAAGCCCTCTTTAACTGAAATAATCAAAATAAAAAGTTGTTGGCAGCAAAACTTGTAATAGATATTTCTGAATGGAGATTTAATTAATTGTAAAAGCAATGCATGGGTAACCACTGCCAAAATAAATAAATGCTACCAAGAACAAAGGCCTTCCATGCAATTTGTATTGCATTAACAGATCTCATTTTTACCATCAACAACACTTTACTAAGAACTCATTGTGAGCCCAGCATTAGCACTACTCTCATTGCTGCAAATGTTATAAACCGTATTTTCTCATGTGGATGGGGGAAAGAGCTCAGTGTTCTGGCTCTCTTTCCACTTCATTTAGAGTGACTGGGGATATTAGGATTACAACTACAATTGTTTTTAATTTTTTAATTTTTTTTTTATTTCAGCATATTATCGGGGTACAAATGTTGTTTAGGTTACATATATTGTCCTTGCCCCACCTGAGTCAGAGCTTCAAGCATGTCCATCCCCCAGATGATGCGCACTGCACACATTAGGTGTGTCTATACACATCCCCTTCTCCCTGCTCCCATCTGCCCGACACCTGATGAATGTTATTACTATCTGTGCACTTAAGTGTTGATTATTTAAAACCAATTTGATGGTGAGTACATGTGGTGCTTGTTTTTTTCCATTCTTGGGATACTTCACTTAATAGGATGGATTCCAGTTCTATCCAGGGTAATACAAGAGGTGCTAGATCACCATTGTTTCTTGTTGCTGAGTACAACCCCATGGTATACATATACCACATTATGGCATATACATATACCACATTATATGGTATATACATATACCACATTATACCATATTAATCCACTCATGTATTGATGGGCACTTGGGTTGTTTCCACAGAGGCAAGATAGCAGACAAGAAAAACCGCCAGCCAGAATGCCTCTGCAAGAAAGACAGATTTTAAAAGAAAGTGAAAAATAAAATAAACAGGCAAACAAACATAGATCGGAGGAGGGTCAGAAGAAAGGGTGCTGGAAACTACAGGAGACTCCATGGGAAGAAGTTGCAGAGGAGAATTGGAAGGAGAAATGCCCCTGAGAGGCTTGGAGACCAGCAACAAGGGTAGGTGGAGGGAATAAATTTCCTCTCCCTTGCTCTGGGACTGCTGGTGGGCTCCTGAGCGGTTGGAGAGACCTGCCAACACCAGCCCAGAGACGGCCACTGCCAGTGAGCGATAAGCCTCTTGCAGATGGGGCACCAGGCTCTCAGCTCCCTCAGGGCACCTTCTGGCCCTCAGACCCCAGCAGATCGGCAGGCGCCATATTGCTTCATTCTCCTCTTCCCCTTCCCTACCCTCTGGCTACCGAGTGAGACAATTTAGCCACCACTGGGAGGAATGTGCAGGGAACAGGACCTTTACTTTGGGGACCCTACAGTTGACTGAGGGGTACTCTCAGACTGTGAGTTCCCTACCCACCAGCCCTCCCAGGTGCTGCTTGTCTGGTGATGCCAGGAGAGTGAGGCGAATCCTGAGTCAAAAAGACATCGATCCAGCTTGGGTACCCTGTGGTTGACTTGAGACCAGCACTTCTCTCCCTGACAGGGTCAGGAATTGATCTCCAGGGCCCAGGGGACAGATCTACAGACCAGAACCCATAAGTACACCCTGGTCTCAATTGCATTGCACCAGGGCACAGAAGGGATATGTGCGAACCAGCCTACTGAGGTGTGTGTGTCTTGAGGGGCAGATAGCATGCTTCTGGGGCATCCCTCCTCTCACAGGAAGGCCCTGTGCCCAGCCCAGGCTGCCATCCTGGGCAGGGAACCTCCCAGCCAGCATCACAGCCAGGGGAGATCCGCTGGCTTGAGATCCTGCCTTCTGGCAGAGGCTGGGGAGAAACTGCAGAATATGGGAGGGTGGAAAGGAGCAAGGCCTGCTCCAGACTGCAGATCTCAGACAGCCCCACCCCTACATGCAGACTTTCCGGATGAGTGGGGCCATTCCAACCCCTCCCTGACAGAAGCAGAAAACAGACCTTTGACCCTTGGTAACAGCATTTGGGAGCTTGAGGGCAGGTTCACCACACTACAATTTTATTTGTTTGAAAATACTGATTTTTCCATCCTTCAAACTTAAATATGCATCACACATTTTCCCAGAATCACAGGGATTTATGAGAGTTCTAGTATGAAACACATTTCCCTGCCGAGATATGTCTACTGTCAGTCTCTTATATTAAATTATAATATAATATGATATAAAGTATTGCCTAAATAAGATAATCTAAATATAGAAATCCTAACTCTATTTATGTATTTATTTTACTCACAGTATTATGTTTCAAACCTTGTCATCTTAGCTTTTTTTTTTCTCTTGTGCTTTACAAGTGTCTGGTATCACTTCTACACTTGTGAAACTCTGCATTGAGTATAGAAACCTTATGAAATTCAAACATGTGCTTCTCTATACTACCACAAATTCTGGTCTGTTTCTGCAATATATTATTTGATATGTCTCACTATAATAATGTTTAATATATTAACTCCAGTGCTATATTATGCAGTTCATGTTAATCCTCCTTCATTTACTTTTAGCCATCAAATAGCACAAAGGTAAAAAATTAATGAATATTTTTTTTAAATTAAGCTTGAATAAAATAGTTCAATGATAAAAGCTGAATAATACACCACTGTGCTGTAATAAGATTTTTAACTCTAACCTTTATTCCATGAAAGATAGCTTAAATTAACAGGCAAGAAATAACCACAACATAATGTAATAAATACATTATGTAATGTATAAATACATTATGTAATGTATTATGTAATACATTATGTAATGTAAATAATGTAATTTATTTCTGAATAAATGTAATTTATTTCTGAATAAATAAGAAACTTTAAAGCTATACAATACATAAAAGATATTTTCTGCCATTGAAAATCAGATAGAGACACTGAAGGAGGGTTTTTTTGGTTTTATGTTTTGTTTTTGTTTTTAAGACAGGGTCTCTAGCTCTTTTGCCTGGGCTATAGAGCAGTGGCATGATCACACCTCACTGCAACCTCAAACTCCTGGGCTCAACCAAGCCTCCTGGCTCAGCCTCCCAAAGTGCTAGGATTATAGACATTAGCCACTGCACCAGGTCTTAAAGAAAGGTCTTTTGGGTCTGCAAAACTCATCTTGGAAAGCCTCTTATGAAATACTAGGTGGATCTTTATGTGAACAAGAAATAAACTTCCATTGCTTTAAAAATCAGGAAAGTCTCTTAAAATTCATCAGCTTCAAATGACAGCCACATGTATTGAGCACTTTTAGAAGGGACTTTTACAATAAGCATTAGTCAATTTGCAGATAGCAAGAGACAATCCTCCATACTTCCAGCATTTCTTGCATTGATTTATGAAATAGAGAACAGCATTGATAAACCTAGAACTATATTAATAGCATTGATAAAACCTATGGTGATGAGGCGAAATTCCATAAAGACTGAACTTAAAGGTGTTAGGCTCTTCTCTGATGAACAATTTAGCATTTATATTGAGGAGCGACTATAACAAGCTTAGAATAGCATGGGATGCTAAGACAATTCATATTAGAGTCTAACAAAAGAAACCAGGTCCCAAAATACTAATGTCTCAGCTACACATAGCCAGGAACCTCAGCATTATTCCAGTAATGAAAGCCTATTAGTCAACACTAGAATCAACATATAGACTGTTTCATATTATGTGTTCAGCTATTTCTACCCAATTTTTCATTTTATTTATAAATATTATGCTTCATAGAACCTTTTCAAGTACCTTTGGCTTAAATTTGACTCTGCTTCCTAGATGCTGACACTGAGGTTTTTGGAGGAATTCCTATTCTAAATGAAATTAGTCATGGCTAGAGGTTCTGTCTCTCCAACCCAACACAAGCTTTTGTCATATGCCTTTGTGACTCTGTCCTGGGCCTTAACTGCACAAAGGCCACTCTCACTGAATGATGTAGAGTTTAAGAAAGTGTGTAGAATGTCCACTGAGAATTGGTCCAAGACCTAGATCTAGAATACTAGATACCAAAATAAATCGAGTATTATTAGATTACTAGATGACCTAATTTTTTTTTCTATCTTCATTTCTCAATAGAATTTAATGAAATCATTGTAAGCAACCACAACAAAGAAGAAAAGAGACCATGGAGCCACACATATCTACTCATTTCTCTCTGTTACATTTCCTTTTTTCTGAGTTCCATAGATTTATTTAATTAACATTCTATGATTCATTATTGTCATATATCTGTCCACATCAAATACAAAATTTGCTCTAATTTGCATACATCCTATAACTCATACTATAAAATAGTCTTTTTTGTATGCCTTCCACAATGAAACCATTCCATAAATTATGTTTTACTTCTTTCCCTCCTCCTCACCTTGACCTTTATACCCCCATGCCTGAAAATGCTACTTTTATATATCTGAAAGCTACAGAGACACTGCAGACATGTGAATGCGGTTTTACCAAAACTATTTACAATAGTCCATGATCTTTATTTTGTTCAATAGGTAATAATTATGAATAATCTGAAAAGCATGAGGTAGAATAAATTAATGTTGTCCTATAAAAGATATGTGCATATTACAGTACATGACCCTCACAAATTTACTGCATAACATTTAACTAACCTACAAGCTTCTGTAGATATTTAATGTACCACTAACAAAATGAAATCAATAATAGTAGTAAGAGTTTCTGCAGAACAACTAATGAAAATGTCTACAAAGGAATATTTGTACTTTGTAAGCATGAAATGATCAATCTAAAAAAATAGATTGCCTAGCTAGGTAACAGTGTGATTGTTTGAGTTATCTTTTGGTCAGAGTATAATTCTCTAAAGTAAAAAGAATTTTTCTTGAAAATATACTCCTGTTTTTATGTAAAATTTTATTTCGATGTTATATATTTTAGTTAACCATGGTAATGAAATAACTACACTAAAATAAAGTAGATATTCTCAAGTCATGTAAAATGTAAGAGACACATTATTATATTAAGTAAAAATAATGGAATCTACATCATAGACTCTTTTGAAAATTAGCAATGAACAAATTAGCAGGTATATCCTGGCAATAGTGTTCCTATAATGACGCAACTGCTATATTTTCTGGGGAAGGCTAGGTAGAAAACTTTAATACTATATCAAAGTTCATTTAACAAGAGGACTTTTAACAGGAGTCTTCCATTGCAAGGTAAAAAAAAAAGCAAATAAAAGTAAAACACCTGAAACTACACAGAGGCCCTCCACTGTGTTACCATGACACCAGTTATAGAAATCCGAGAGTGTTTAAATCCCGCCTCTGGCAATGTTATATATAACATGTGTAAATTGTATTCTCAAGCCTTGAATTGAAAAATTTGCTTCTCTTCAGCTCTTCTCATGGGCCAAGAAAACAAAAATCTTCAGGAAAAAAGAAGTATGACTTGGACAGTAAACAATATAGATATTTGGTATTTCCATCCTTGTATTTTGTGCTCTGAGGCTCCTTTGTAACCTTGTGTTGCCAAAGAGAATAGAATTTTCCCAAAGCAATACTGGTAGTTGAGGCAATATTCCACAAATAAAGAGGTTCATTAGAATTAGGAAGGAGCTATTTCCAGTTGGCAATTCACTCAGCTCTATAGCTGTATTTGCACCCAGTTCAGCCATAAACCATCATACTTCTGTTCTCTAGAGATACAACACAGGGGGCTCTTTGTTTCTGGGAAGAGACTTTCCAGAAAACCAACAAAGGTCTGTTGGGGCTTTTCCAGTAGAGGTTGGGTAAGAAAGCACAGGTAAATGCAGAATGGGGTAAAGAACAGGAAGAGAGAATATGTGCTTTTAGCATAGTGCTAGGCTCTTAATAGATATTCAAAAATATTAAATTAATATTTGTCATCTCTCTTTGTCCTTAAAAAGCCACAGGAAGATATTCAAAATGAGTAGCTTGGACACACCCACAGTCATGTACGTGCAAATCAGCACTTGAGTTCAATCCCAAGCATTAGCACCTGGGGAATGTTAAAAATACTTGTAACTACCAGTTTCAATTGATAGCATAACATATAATATTGCGAAGTGCTTTAAAACAGGAGGTATGCATAATCACAAATAATCTTTCTTAAATTTTGGATCTGTGTTTTAAAAGTAATTTTGGCATTATCCTTTCCCTCAAACTCTATAACTTACTGCAAATTTTTTAGGAAAGTCCCTGGAAAACAGCAAGGGAACAAAACATAACCATCCTAAAATACAGTCCCACTACTAGGATAATGAGCCTTTTAGTTGAAGGAGAAGATAAAATTTCTTGTAATTTTCCCCATCAGCTGTGACAACAGAAGAGATGACAAAGTCTGGAGCTGCATAGCCCTCCCCTTGACATTTGTCTTGAGTCTAAGGAACCTAGAACAATGAAAAAGGGATACATTTACTGAGCATATATTACAAGCAAAGCACAACACTTATGGCTTATATAGCATATGTTTAATCTTTGCACTAGTCTTGTGAGGTAGGTCGTGTTTACCCCATTTTACTAATGATGAAACTAACATTCAGAAAGGTTAGGTAACATGTGCAAGATCACACTGTTGATAAAAGAGAGTTCTGTCTGACTCAGACACTGAAGTAGACTAGTTCTTGAGTAAGAGGCATCTGCTTGAGCTTTTTATGGCTTCTAGGATTTATGGAAAGGGAAGCCCAGGTTCTTCTTGAGAACTCTGTCCAAGTAAAACCTGAAAGAAGAATATTTTGTTCTTATCAAATGCAAGACTATCAATTAAAAAGATAGAACACAATGAGGACTTTTAATGAAAGAGAGAAGCCAGAGAAAAGGAAAGGGAAAGAACAGAGAGTCTCTAACCCTCAGGATGTCTGCCTTGGTAAATATGAAGAAAAGAGGAGCTTGGAATCCTCCTCCTCTTGGGAGGACTCCACCAATCAATGCAAAAATGTGGTCTAAAGCTCTAGGGCTTCAAGAAGAGATGAGCCCATTTTCCCACTGTTCATTTTCAGCAGCTGATTAACTACAATACTTAGGATGCTAAAATGGCAAAGTGTTTTAGAAATCAAAGCTATTAGGTCAAACTATGTGAAAATACCATTTTTGTAGATTAAAAATGGTTAAATGATGACAATTTCCTGTGGTTCAACCTTAAGTACATCAAGTTGTTAACACCTGTGCAAACATAGGAGGAACCCAAACAATGAGCAGTCAAACATACCAGTAACTCTGGATCATGTTAAAATACAAGCCGACAGCCACAAAATTTCTCTGACCAAAGTTGATAAGCCAGTTTGCAGGTAGGTCACTCCCAAAAGACAGGAACTCAGAGCTCTGAAATTCAGGAGACAGCCCTTTACCATAACAGCAATTTGACACACTGCAAAACAAAACACATGTGAACAAAAGTTCTGGTACTCCCATGCCAAGGGCAGTTTTTCAGGCTAAGATAGCTGATCTGTGCTTAACTACAGTCACAGCTGTGGCAAAGCTTTAGTTAGGACCTCAGTATAATTTACATTCAGCCAATAATTGTGTGAAAGTACAGATTTAATTTTTAAAGAACAGGCCTTCGAGGTTTAGCATAACTAAGCCTGAATTAACATGTTTGCAACAAGGGCTGAGGCAAGCTGCTCACTGCACTGGCCAATTTCAGCGTACAACCAACCCCCTTAGGTTTTCTACCACATGCTTGAGAGGCCTGTTCTCCATGGCAAAGAGAATATATCCCGTAGGCTCCCTGTGCACCAAGAGGCTGAAACAGCATTTACATTTGATCCTTGGAGCCAAGGGGAAATGAAAAGCTTTCCAACTTCAGGAGAAGAGTTGGAATAAAATTCAGCTGATATCACTGTCATGCTCAGAAGAACGAAGAGGCAGACAAGCCCAAGAGGAGATCATCACAACAAACAAGAACTCTGGATGTCTAAAATGAAAATCCACTGCCAAGTCCTCTCATCTAATCATACACAGTGTCGTGCACTCCTGGGAAAACTCAGGTTTTCCACAGATGGGTGCTTGTGGAATATGTTTTCCCTTCTAAGTATACTGTAAATGGACACTTTTCTTTCTGCTTTGCTTTTTCCACCTCAAGTTAAAGAACACACATAGTGTGCTAGACACTGTCATAGACATTAAGTCTAGATTGCAGGTAATGGAGGACTAAGGTGAGAAGACATCTAAGAAATTTTTTTTAGGAAGAAGCACATTACTCTGGGAATGGTGGATGAACAACATGTCCAAAGTAGAAGACTTTCAGTAAGAGTAACAGACCTCAAGTATACAGAAGTTAGAAAAGTAAGACACTCTTAAGTAAAGGTACAATGGTTTAATTCATTATGGAATCTAAGTACATTTAGAAGACTATAAATGTATAAGAATTTAAGATTTTTGCTCTCTCCTTGAAGGGGTTCACACCTCTTTGTTATATTATTAAATTATACATGACTGAAAAGAAATAAACTATTTTTATTTCCCAAAATGCAGTTAATAAAAATCAACTTTCCCAATTTTGCCCATATTGAGTTTTTTATTGAATGCCCTTGTTGGGTTATATCTTAGACATTGTGGTGCACATATGAAGTTTTTCCCAAACACATTCTTGTTCATCTTTTGATAAAGCACACAGATTTCCCTTTAGGAAATTGTCTTTTAATTCCCAGTCTTTTCCCCTTCTTATATTTATGTCTTGTGCATTTCCTCCAATAGTGAGCAAAGTATATTTCCCTAATTTGTGATATTGTGATTGGCTGTGTTATTTGCTTTGATCAATGGAGTGTTAACGGACATAGTATAGAGGCTGCAATGTACTTATACCATTGCCATGAACAGAAGATGCTCCACGCAGCACACAGACCCCAGAAGAATGAGATACACATGAAGGTGAGCCACAACACCTGGGGTGAGCTCCGCCAAGATCAGCCAAATCCCAGCTAACCCACAGAAACATGAACAAAAAATAATCACTTATTGGTATATGACAGTAATATTTTTTAGTTCTTTGTTATGCAGTATCACTGGGACCATATCTGAGTGATACAGAAACCAGTCCTTACCTTTTTGAATCTTTGTGAAGCTTTCAGTAAAGATTCTCTGCTCCCACTAGAAAGAGATGGGCAAATGACCAAAGCCAGGTCAATCTGACTCCCTCTCCCAAGAATTTTAATCAATCCAAATAACAAAGACTGAAAACAGTTGGAGCTATTTCATCCTGGGGGTTCTGCAGAGACTGTGCAATACTTCTTAAAATCTAAATGCCTAAAACTGCTCTGCTATGGTTCTTGACTTTTCCAAGACTACTTCTTCAGATTTTTTTTCTTTACTTAAGTGAGCTAGCACACTAGTTAAATTCATTCATTTTTTCTAAAATTATTGATTAAGTTTCTGTTGCTGATAACTCAAAATCCTTAACTGATACAAGGACTCAATTTTTTAATTTTTAAATAAATTCATTAAATAGCAAAAAGAAAAATCTATCATTATTTGTATTTTCCAAAACTAATTAAAATTCACCATGAGGTGGAAGTTGCCTACTACCATGGAACTTCTCCAGAAGAGTTAAAAAATGAAATGCTTCAACATCATGTAATTTATATATGTTCTTTATTTGACATAATAAAATGAATAGGACCTGACAATGAATCTTTTTTTGTCCTAGAACATTAAGAAAAGTATTTGTACCCAAGAAACATTTCATAGATGTTATTCTCTTTATTTTATTACGGTAGCTATATATTATAAAATCAAAAAAACACTTTTGAAATGGCATGTAACATGCCAAATATAAATTGAGTCAAAATTATTATAAGCTTACTTCAAATAACTTATGAAAATGCTAACGGTTATTTTAAATAATGATATGACTCTCATTTCCAGTAACATGTTGATCAAAATAATATGAAAACTCAGCTGCTACCAAACAGTTAGAAATATGGGATAAAATTTTGTAGCATACTTTGAATCACATAGCCAATATTTAAATTATAGTTGTGAGAAATCCTTAGAAAGCAAAATTGGAAAGAGAACTAAAAGTAAGGGAAGAACTACATAGACTGATAATTTGGCTGGAGTGGAAGGAGGTACAGTTAATTCCTTTCCCTAACAAACAAAGGATCTTAGATTTTAATGTCTAGATGAGAATAATCCTCTGTGTCTAAAAAAGACAAGGGATTATTAATGACAGTCCCTCATGAAGCTGAGACCGTCTTACTCAGAAAAAGAGTGGACACTTGCAGATAAAGAAATACTACACATAAACTTATACTTTCCTTGGAATTTGGGTGAATAAAGAACCATATCTGAGAATTCAAAATAGTCCTGAGTCTAACATGGCTTTGAAGTTCAAAATCAAACTTTTGAACACCATGGTCCTTAAATTACAAAATTAATATAAACAACAGTACTGGCTGGATTAAAATGCTTTTAGCACATGGCATCAGCCAATGTAGATAGCCACATATAGACAATGTTAACCATAAATAGCAAACAGTGATACAATTATAGAAAAGATTAAAAATACTAAGAAAAAACTAAGAACAAAGTTAGCCAATGAATACGAACATTTAATTAAAAGTTATAATTTTAGAAAATGACAACTTGGAAACATAGCTCAAAACAAGACCTCTAGCAATTAAAGAAATTGAAATTGTCTACATTGGTGTTTCTCAATCTTGGCACCACTGATGTTTTAGACCAAATAATTATTTGTTGTTAGAAGCTATCCTGTACATTGGGGGATATTTAGCAGCATATTGGGCTGCTATTCATTAAATGCTTATAGCAGCCTCATATATATATATATATATATTTTTTTTTCTCCAGAAAATTTTGTCTCTAACCCTCATGGCTAACTTTGAGGGGTTTAAGACTTCAATAGAGGAAGTAACTGCAGATGGAAATGGTGGAAATAGCAAGAGAAAAAATTAGAAGTATAACCTTTTCATGGCCCTGAACTGTTGCAATCTCACAATCAAATTTGAACAGATAAGGAGTTGCCTCTTATGAATGATCAAAGAAAGTGGTTTCTTGATTTGAAAGATGCTGTGAACATTGTTTAAATGAAAACAAAGAATTTAGAATATTCCATACACTTAGTTTATAAAGCAGCGGCAGGCTTTGAGAGATCTGACTCCAATTTTGAAAGAATATCTACTGTGGGAAAAATGCTATCAAACAGTATAGCATGCTACAGAGAAATCTTTCATGAAAGGAAGAGTCTATTAATGTGGCAAACTTTATTATCTTATTTTAAGAAATGGCCATAGCCACCCTAACCTTCAACGACCACTACCCTGGTCAGTCAGCAGCCATCAACATTGAGGCAAGATCTTTCACCATAAAAAGATTATGACTTGCTGAAGACTCAGATAATCCTTAGCACATTTTAGTATACACATTGTTTTTCTTCAGACATAGTGCTATTGCACACACAATAGACTATAGTACAGTGTGAACATATCCTTTATATGCACTGATAAAACCAAAAAATTCTTATAACTCACTTTATTTCAACAGTTGGTGCATTGCAGTAGTCTGGAACCAAACCCACAATATCTCCAAGGTATGTTTGTACAAGTTCTCTAAAACTAAAGAAATAATCTTTTTAGAAGCCTGTCCCTGAGACTCAAGAGAGAATTCATTTTGTTCAGTGGGCATTACATTAATGTGAAAATCTCATAAGGGCAGAATGACACTTAGGTGTGATTTCCTAAGAAAGATGAAAATGTTCTTAAAATTAGAAACCTTATTCTTTCAATGTACAAAAAGTACATCACAACTGAAATGAGAGCATCCTAGGAATTTAAGAACAGATATTAGAAAAAAATGATTTTAATTTACTATATTGTTGTTACTACAGACACATGCAACAATATAGGTGAATCTCATAGACGTAATGTTGAGCAAAACAAGTCAGAAACACAAATAAATATAATATTACATTTATATAAATTTTTAAAACAGTAAAAAATGACATACAATGTTAGAAGTAAGAATAGCAACGATTCTTGGCAGATGCAGGTGATGGGCAGTTTAAGAAAAAGGACACAGAGAAGGTAACTGGAGCCCTGATAACATTATGCTTTTTGATTTCAGGTTTTTAAATTTGTGAAAATTCAGTGAGTTGCACATCACATTGTAATTTGTGTGATTTTCTGTATGTACATTATAATTCAATCAAATTGGTTTTTAAATTTAGTATATATCCCTAATTTTAAAAATTGGGAATAAATTTGAATTATTCAATCTGATAGAAGATATATGTAACTATCTTACAAGTTAACATCAAAATTAATGTGAAACACTTACAGAGTCTCCAGATTGATTAAATGGGGACTTTTTTATATTGTTGTATGTAGTTGTACTCCTTTAATTATCATTGTTGTACAGTGTCCTATTATGGGACTATACCATCATCCTTTTATGGGACTATAATGCCATACCTATTCTATCATTAATGAATACTTAGGTCGTTTTAGGTTTTTATTATTATTACTGATAACATACTATTAGAGTTTGTATTTTGGAATAAATATATGTCTACATTTTGGGGGGGTATATACATAGGAGGGATAACTGAGCCATAATGTAGAAACATATGAAACTTTTTATTTCCAAAAATTTAGGGGGTACAAGTATTTTTGCTGCATGGATGAATTGCATCATGCTTAAGCCAGGGATTTCAATGTACCCATCACCAGAATAGTGTACAGTGCACTCCATAGGTAGATTTTTATCCCTCAACTCTTCCCAGCCTCCTCCTGCCATCTTAGTTTCCAGTGTCATCACAGCTCTTTATGACCATATTTATCCATTTAGCTCTCACTTATAAGTGAGAACATGTGGTACCTGTTTTTCCATTCCTGAGGTACTGCACTTAGAATAAGGGCCTCCAGTTCCATCCACGTTGCTGGAAAAGACTTTAATTTATTCTTGTTTATGGCTCAGTAGTGCTCCATGACATACACACACACACCCCACATTTTCTTTATCCACTCCTCAGTTGATGGGCACTTGGGTTGATTCCATATCTTTGCAATTGTGAATTGTGCTGAGATAAACATTCAGGTGCAAGTATCTTTTTAATAAAATGATTTATTTTTCCTTTGGATAGATACCCAGTAGTGGGATTGCTGGATTGAATAGTAGGTCTATTTTTATCTCTTTGAGGAATCTCTGTACTACTTTCCATAGCAGTTGTACAATTTTACATTTCTCATCAGCAGTGTATACACATTTCCTTTTCACCACATCCACACCAACATCTATTGTTTTTGACTTTTTAATAATGGCAATTCTGGCATAGGTAAGGTGGTATCTCATTGTGGTTTTAATTTCCCTGGTAATTATTGATGTTGAGAATTTTTTCATATGTTTGTTGGGTATTTGTCTTCTTTTGAGAAAGTTATGTGCATTTTTTCCCATTTTTTGATGGGGTGATTTGGGGTTTTTTTTTGTATGGTTTGTTTGCTTTTGCTGATTTGTTTGAGTTTTTTGTTGATTCTGGATATTAGCCCTTTATTGGATGTATAGTTTGCATTATTTTCTCCCATTATGTAGGTTGCCTGTTTATTCTGGTGATTATTACCCTTGCTGCATAGAAATTTTTTTTAATTTAATTAAGTCTCATTTATTTATTTTGTTCTTCCTATATTTTCTTTTGGGGCCTTACTCATAAATTATTTGCCTAGGCCATATCTAGAAGATATTTCCTATGTTTTTGTCTAGATTTTGAGTGGTTTCAGGGCTTACATTTAAATCTTTAATCCATCTTGAGTTATTTTTTGTATATCATAAGAGATAAGGATCTAGTTTCATTCTTCTGCATGTGGCTATCTTCTTTCCCAGAACCATTTATTGAATAGGATATCCTTTCCTCAGATTGTGGGGGGGAAATCAGTTGGTTGTAATGATATAGTTTTATTTCTGAGTTCTCTATTCTGTTCTATTTGTCTATGTCTGCTTTTTTCAACAGCACATCACAAAGATAGTCCACCATGATCAAGTGGGATTCATCCTAGGTATATAAGGATGGTTCAACATATATAATCAATAAATGTGATTCACCACATAAATAAAAACAAAAACAAAAAAGACCATATTATCATCTGAATAGATGCAGAAAAAGTGTTCGATAAAATCCAGCACTTCTTCAGGATAAAAATTCTCAACAGACTAGGCATAGAAAGAACATACTTCACAATAATAAAAGCCATATATAACAAACCCATGGCCAACATCATACTGAATGGAACAAAATTGAAAGCATTTTCTCTAAGAATCAAAACAAGACAAGAATGTACACTGTCACCACTTCTATTCAACATAGTATTGGAAGCCTTAGCCAAAGCAATCAGTCAAGAGAAAGAAAAAAAGGGCATCCAAATTAGGAGGTCACACTATCCCTGTTTGCCAACAATATGATCTTATACCTAGAAAATCCTAAAAAACTCTACCAAAAGACTACTAGAATTGATAAATAAATTCAGTAAAGTTTCAGGTTACAGAATTGATGTACACAGATCAATAGCATTTCTGTGTACTAATAACAGTCAAGCTGAGACTCAAATCAAAAACTCTATATCATTTATAGTAGCTACAAAGAAAATAAAATACCCAGGAATATACATAACCAAGGAGATGAAAGATCTCTACAAGGATAACTACAAAACACTGATGAAAGAAATCACAGATTATACAAGAAATGGAAAAGTATCCCATGCCCCTGGATTGGAAAAATCAACACTGTTAAAATGTCCATATT
The DNA here is from genome assembly GCF_040939455.1 of Microcebus murinus. Taxonomy (NCBI): domain Eukaryota; kingdom Metazoa; phylum Chordata; class Mammalia; order Primates; family Cheirogaleidae; genus Microcebus; species Microcebus murinus. The sequence continues at coordinate 66,293,208 of NC_134109.1, forward strand.
GCCCAAAGTGATTTACAGATTCAATGAAATTCCCATCAAAATTCCAATGTTATTTCTCACAGATCTAGAAAAAAGAATCCTAAACTTCATACAAACCCCAAAATACCCCAAATAGCCAAAGAAATCCTAAGCAAAAAGAACAGATCTGGAGGCATTACATTCCCTGACTTCAAATTATATTTCAAGGATATCATAACCAAACAGCATGGTGCTCATATTGAACTTTAGTAGATACTATCAAACAGTTCTCTAAAGTGGCTAAACCAACTTACTCTTTCACTATCTAGCAAGGTTTGAGAGTTTCAGTAGACCCACTTCTCATCAATACTTTGTTGTTTTATCCATTCCTTCCCATTATCATGGTTAAGAGTTTTAGTTTATAGTTCCCTGATAAACAGTAATGTTTAAAATATAATGTTCATGTGGATATCTTTCATAAAGTTTCTCTTCTAGTCTTTTCCCCAATTTTACCTGGGTTGTTTGTCTTTGTCTTAGGGTAGTTCTTTTTAAATCTATTCTGAACAGATTTGTCAAATATCCTATTGATAATAATTGTTTTTGAATATTTGAGTTGTTTTTAGTTCTTCTAATGGTTTTTTTTTTACCTCCATGTCATTTTATGAAATATCCTTTTCACTAGGAAAAAAAATCTAAAGAAAAACAAAATCATTTCTATTTTCACCTCTCACACACCAGGACAAGAGAAAAAGTTGAAATTGTCTTCCCCCATCCACACTGGCCCACCCCAAATCTTTCCCTTCCTCTCTCCTCTCACATTCCCTGCCCCATACCCACCTCCATTTCTCTGGGAGGTGTGTTTGGAACTGCTGTATATTTACTCAATAGCTTAGATCGTCTCTTTTACTTGTGCAGGAATTCATCAACGTGAAAAGGAGTGAGGGATGATGTTTCATTTCTCATAAACACTTCGTTATTTGCCTTTGGTATTTGAAAACAACAAAACAAAACAAAGCATATACTTACAGAGTGTCTTCTCAGTGATTACTGGTGGTGTTGTCAATTCCAGACTGTGTTCCTGTCCATATCAGAAATCTATTTTGAGGCTGGGAACTCCAAGATCAAGGCACCAGCAGATTGGGTGTCTGGTGAGGACTTGCTGTCTGTTTCATACATTGTACCTTGTTGCTGTATCCTCACAGTATGGAAAAGGACAATATTTTTTAATCGATAGAATTTCTTCATTATAACATTTTAAAAGTTATGCTAAAACTGTTAACACTTTTTGTATCTTATTTACAGTAAGACCAAAAAAATGTTCTCTTTTCCTCTAAAGCCTTTATTGTTTTACTGATAGCATTTTACATCAGAAATCTATTAGGGATTAAGTTTTGTGTCTATGTAAAATACGGATATATATTTTTTCTATATAGGTACCTAGTTGACAAAGCATTACTTATTAAAAACACTATCATATTATCAATGAACCTGAAAATTAATTTTGGCATAAAACAAGTGATTGTATGCTGTATGTGCAGGCCTGTTTCTAGGTAATATTTTGTTGTGTATTTTCCTATAATTTTGTCCGTAACATACTCCTCTATTTATTATAGCTTTTAAAATATGTATTTATGTCTGATAGCATAATTTCTTAAATTTTACTATTGTTTTTCAAGTTTTCCATGATTACCTTTGATATTTCACATTTGCATGTAAATTTTAGAATCAGCTTGTCAATGTCTTGGGAAAATGGAGGTCATATTGAATCTAAATTAATTTAGGAAGGAATTAAAATCTTAAATAATAAGATTTTCAAAATATAAACATGGTATATCCCTTTATTTACTTATGTTTTAAATATTCCTCAATTAATGTTTTATACTTTTCAGCATATAGTTCTGACATATTTTTGTTATATTCATTTCCAGGTATCTGATGTTTTTATGCTGCAGTAAATCCCACAATCTTGCCTTTTATTTTCTATGTGTTACTGGAATATAGAAATACAATAGAATAGTTTCACATTGACTTATATCTAGCAAATGATAAATTCATTTATCATTTGTTATAGTTCAATTATAGATTATTTAGAAATTTATACACAATCATGTCATCTTCAAATGAGTCTATATACCCATATTTATGAGAATGAATACTCTAATATTTTCATTTCATAATCTCTTTGTTACACATTTGAGTTAAGTTATTATAGCCTCTATCTTGTTCTAATCTCTGAAACTGTTTGAGCTAGATGGATGTTATTCCTTTTCTTCAATAGTTGAAAGAAAGTCATTTAGTGGAATGTGGGAAGATTTTTACTAGCAGTTATATTTTTTTCACAAGTATCAGACTATATAAAAGGTTTTAAAATTTCTTCTTCTAGAAGTTTAATAAGTACTTTCAAATTTATCTGTGTGTATTTACTCATAATATTTTGTTGTCATTTTGATGAGAGTAAAAGCTGGGATTATGGCCTCTTTAATTCTTGATATGGTAACTTATATATTTTCTCTTTTTTCTTAATCTAAGTCTTTTTAAGATTAGAGAAATTTTATTAATCTTTTCAAAGAATTAGCTTTGTCTGTGTTGACTTTAAGTTTAGATTTATTTATTTATTAATTTTTACTGTTCTGCTTTTGTATTTATTAGCTCTTTCCCTTTACTTCCCTTACATTTGAAGTGTTATTGCTTACCTAGTTATAAGGCTATAAATTTACCTTTGAGTTCTGTTTTATCTATGTCTCACAAGTTTTGATATCCTGTATCATCATTTATATTTGGTTCAAAATAATTTACTTCTATGACTTTAAGTTCTCCCTTTACTCATGAATTATTTACAAGTATATTATATGATTTCCAAGGAGTTTTCCTAGTTATCTTTTTGTTATTTTTTCTAGTAATATTATTGTGGTCATTCAATATAATCTGTGTTATCTCAATCTTTTAAAATTTGTTGAGGCTTTGTTTGTGGTAGCAAGTGAACAATTTTGGTAAATGTTTCATGTGAACTTGAAGAAATTCTGTGAATTCTATTACTATTAGTTGTAATTATATATATATAACATACATATATATAAAATATGCATATATAGATAGATAGATACCCACACACACACCCCAATTAAGATTAATGTGTTAATTGTGTTCCTCAAGTCTGCTATATGCTTAATTTTTTTGCCTTGTTATCTGCCATTGAGAAAAGTATGTTAACATCTCCAAATACAAGATGTCCCCAAAGTCACCATATATAGGGAAAATGTGAAAATGTAGCTAGATGTACCCTTATTTACAAAATATTCATTACAAAACTTTACACAGTTTTTCTTTTGTATGGAGATTTTTGGGAACCCCTGTGTAATGGTGGATTTGTTTATTTCTCCTGTTAGTATGATCAACTTTTGCTTTATATATTTTGAAATGATGTTTTTGGTAACATATGTATTTAAGAATGTGATGCCTTCTAGTTCGATTAGCCCATTTATTGTTTTGAATTTTCTCTCCTTAGCTCTAGTAACTCTTGCTTTTAAATTTGTTTATCTAATATTAGTATACCTGAACCAGGTTATTTTTTGTTTAGGGTTTGCATTATGTATTTCTTTTCCATTCCTTTATTTTAACTTCTCTGTGTTCTTATACTAAACATATTTTGCTTATTTTAGAACAACTGGACATTGAAAAAATATTTCTCTTGTAAGTAGAATATAGTTTTTGTCTTTTTAAAATTACAACTTGAATAGTCTTTACTTAGATTCATTTACATAAAATATAATTAGAGGTTGGTTTATATCTACCCTTTTACTATTTGTTTCTAGTTAATTAATCTGCTTTGTTTCTTTTTATTTCTTACCTTCTTTTTGGATAAAATCAATTTTTATTCTGTTGTTTCTTTAAAATAATGTGATTATTTGTTCTTTTACTATTTTAATAGTAGCTATGCTAGATATTATGGCATGCATCATTGACTTATTATGAGCTAATAAAATTTTTATTCTTTCTACTTTCCTAATACTACCTGGGAACATAGAACTTTTAAATTACATTTATCTCTCTTACCTTTCATATTATTAGAGTCATATTTTCTAGTTCTACATATAATTTAATCTGCAAGGTATTATAATCATCATTTTAGGCAGTCTACTTTATATTTGCCTGTATATTTATCTTTTCTGGTGTTTTTTTATCCCCTACAATACTTCCACATTTTCATAGCACATCATTTTTCCTTTCCTTTTAGTATTGCCATTAGTGGTGGTCTGCTGGTGACAAATTGCCTCCATATTGTTTATCTCAAAATTTATTTTATTCTATTTTTGAAGAACATATTTTAGATATAGGAATTTTAGCTGACAGCTTTTTCTAGAAGTATCATTTCATTCTTTTCTAAACAGTCAGTTATTGGTCTAGTGTTCCCTCGAAAACCCTGTGTCTTTTTCTGTCCCTAGATGCTTTCTTTCTTTTCTGCATTTGATTTTTGACAATTTTACTATGATGACTCTTTGTGTGTTCTTTTTGTTGTGTGTGGGTTTTTTGTTGTTTTTGTTGTTTGTTTTTAGGAAAAAACAAATCCCGGGTATTTGTCATGCCCGGGATTTGTTAAGTTTTAACAAATTGTTAAATTTATTGTTATTATTGTTTATAAATTTATTGTTAAATTTATAATAATCTTATTAATTTTTAGATTAGGAATTCTATTAAAGTGGTTAAGTCACCAATACTCTTACCAATGGACTCAATGCCAATCCTAGTGATGTTGAGTCAATAGTGCATGTTCCTACATGGATTAGAGCAAATTCTTGTCAATAAAGAATGAAGCTTCTTGTGTGTTCTAAAACCTACACATAATTTATCACATAGAATGGTAGAGCTTTGACGTTGTTCAAGGAATGCATGTGTGACAAAGATGAACAAGAAATTCAATAAAATTTAAGGAAGATGATTGTGTATGACTTAGACCTGTCTCCCTTTTGAGACAAATGGCATATTTGTAATAGCACAGAATTGACAGTCCCCAGATAAATTTTTGAGAATTTTGATCAGTATTGTCTAAATTATTAAAAAAAAAAAATTAGTTGTTGTCTCCAATTTACCCAAAACAAGTGTCTGCATGACAGGCTCTCATTCACTTTGAAGTAATGTTGACTTCTACACAATTTAAGCAGAAAGATGTCTAAGTATCCAGTTCTACATAGACTGCAGTAAAAGGTCACAAACATAGTAAACAAAGCTGTATCTGTAAGAAGAGTTTGGTATATACCAATTTAGAATTACAAGGTACTTCGAAATGCATGGAAAAATGAAAATACGGAGTAAAAAAAAATGGCAACTGAAATAGAAAGTAATATCTGCATGCTAATAAAATACCTTTGTTTATTCAGACTTGAATGAAGAAAATATTGACAATATTATTTTCAAATATGTCGTGCAATTGTGGGAGAAGCTGGGGAAATAAACACTGGGTATGGGAGATGGGAGGTTCAGAGAAAGAGTTACCAAGCCAACCACTTCTAAATATAAGTGGGCCCACAAAAAGGAAGCTCAATGGGAGACCTATAAGAAGTTGTGTAGTTTGTATAGCTATCTCCCCACTGGGCCCACCACTGTACATCTGGTGGCATATGTGGACCCACTGTTGGTCAACAGAGACAGTAGGTTGAGAAGAACAGGACACCTAGCAGAGGAAAGAAAAGACAAACTACAATCTACCATGCAGCTTTGTATCCGCCTACAATGACATCTAACAACAAAATGACCTTCAGAGAGTAACAGCTGCTGCCTGAAATCCACCTTCCCAACTTTGCATAAGTTCCTAATTTTATCAACTCTGAACCAGACTCATTGGCAGGAGGGGATTCTTGAAATATACTGTAGTTCCTAGGTTAATCAAGGTAAGAGGCAAAATATAACAAAGTAGCTATAAAAATTAAATGCTTCTCTTTTACATATTATATAAAATTATGTTCATTCTCCTCATTTGTAGTTTGTATTATTACTTCAATAGTAATAAAGCAATAATTTCTTAGTTTTATTTTTAACAAAGAAATAAGGTATAAGAAATAGCTCCTATGTTAATAGAAATTTCAAAATTTTACAAATTTTAGACCCTCTTTCAAAATTAAAAATAATTCCACTTACTGGATGACAGAAAATCAAAATTTCTATCTACATGTATGCTTTCCTGAAAACTTAAATGTTAACTTTCTAACTTTTTTTTTCAGGGTCTCATTCTCTTACCTGGACTAGAGTGGAGTGTCATGATAACTCACTGCAACCTCAAACTCCTGGGCTCAAGTTATCCTCCTGCCTTAGCCTCCCAGGTAACTGGGACTACAGGTGTATGCCACAATGTCTGGCTAATTTTTCTAATTTTTGTAGAGATTGGATCTTGCTCTTGTTCAGGATGGTCTCTAACTCCTGGACTCAAGCAATCCTCCCACCTCAGCCTCCCAAAGTGCTAGGATTACAGGTGTGAGCCACCACAGCTGGCCTAATTTTCTAACTTTTTCCATCACTCTACAAATTAATTTGTAATACATCATTAATCAAAAATATATAAGCAGGAGGGCATCAGTTTTATAATGTTTAGGACATAACTATAAGATATTAATTTTTCATCTTGGAGAAAATCTTGTTGAATTATAGGACTGTTTCATGGCTTCCGTTGACCTTGACTCTTTTATATAATACATCTTTGAAAAAAACATATTTATCTGAATTTACATATTGAAGTCCATAGAAGGTAATAGGCTATAATATTTTACTTTGGTTTCAAAAAATGGGTAAGTTTTAAATATCTCATCAGACATATCTGATAGCATTGTTGCTATATACACTGTACCCCTTCTGTTCAAATTTATTTTTGTTCAAGGAAAGGAAAAAAGAGAAACCCTATGTACCTTGTTGCTCTGTGAATTCTCCAGCCTGCAAGTGTCTGAGAAGCTGCCAGAACCTTTGATTTGTTTTGTAATCTTTAAGCTCTTTAAAAGAACCTTGACATTCTGCTTACCTTCTTCATTTTAGCTACCTATTAAACATCAGACTTTAATGATTTTCTAACTATAACTGTAAAATTGCTTTGCTCATCCTTCTGATGTCACAGCCTTTATAACACAATTCTTCCCTTTCCTTGTTTGCTCTAGGGTGACATTGAGAGTGCAGACATCAAAATCATTTTTTTTGTTTTCTATTCCATTCTCCGGACACACAACGCTCCTTCCAGAATCCTTATGTTTCCTCAAATTCACAAAACTGCCCCCTGACTTTAAGTCACTACCCCCCCCCAAAAAAAGTCATTTGGTGAACTGATTTTCTCTCTCATGCACAGCGCATACAAAGTACCTCATTATGTCTTGATAAGGCCTAGCAAACTGCGGAGATGTGATGGCCACTGAGAAACCTCTGCACTCGCAATCCCAATTCCTTCATCCTTTCCTGTGTAGTTCTCTAAGGAAAATACTCTAAGGTGAAGGAGACTTGCAGGCATCTTACTTTGAACTCCCTCTCTTCCCCATTTCCTGACTACTATAACTACCTTGTCAGCCCCATCCTACTATATCCAACACCCCTTTCCTGGCATCATTCTGATACCAATTTCTTATTCATCCACTGAACCTTTAAAAGAAACCATTTGTATTTAGTAAGCTCTTTTCATATATTTCTCATCCTCTCTGGGAAAGGATTTTATTGATCCATGAATGTCATGACATTTCTAAGATGATGGCAGTTATAGAATTTTTAACGTGAGCAAGACTTGGTTTGGGACAAGGCAGAAGACAGACAGGGAACTGGTGATGACACCATTAACACCATAGAATATTGGGGTGTCAGAGAGTGCATGTGTATATACCAGTAAGGTTCAGTAAATATCAACCCCTTAAAATAAACCTGGGCTAAGAATGAAGCAGTGAGAAAACATGGTATTTATTCTTAAGAGAAAAATAAAGGAATAATTAAAATGGTTGCTGAAACTTTGGATTTTTACTTGACACTTTATATCAATGAGCAATAAATCTAGTGGAGTATGTCTCCATACTGTATGTAATTAATTTGCACATGTATAATTATTTTGTATTATGTTATACATATACTTTTTGCCCTAGGGTAACATTGAAAGTGTGGACATCAAAATCAAAACCCTTTTTTTTAAATCTCTTCCATTCCCTGGACACACAATGCTCCTTCCAGGATCCTTAACTTTCCTTAAATTCATATTTTTCCATATAATAAGAAAATAGGGGGAAAAAAAGAAAATAGGAAGTTTGTAGGTAAGGCCAGTCAAATGGTACATTAAATTATGAGAAAGGGATATTCATTTAGGAGAGTTTGGTGCCTGAGATAAATGGGGAAAGAGGAAAGAGTAGTGAGATGGGAGACAGGAAGTTTTTAATTTTTCAGGCCTCATCTAATATCTTGAGTAAAGTCCAGCTTTCTTGCTAACTCTGAAACTGAACAATTTTATCTGGGAAAAGATGTAGCCAATTTGTTAGAACCAATTTCAATCCAGTAGAAAATGTTTTTTACAAGCATTTACTTTACCACCTGGGAGCCCAGTCCCCTCCCCTATGAAAAGTGCTGAAGCAAGTCCAATTTGTCCCCTGTGGGAAAGGCAAAATTTCATCTTACCGGCTAGAATGAAATGGCAGAGATGGTCCATGTTATCAGGCAAATCTAGCAATTTCTACACCAAGATTCCCACCATTGGAACTTGTATGTGTTTCAACATCCTCACGTCCTCATAGTTCAGACTGCCTTTGTAGGTGGGGGTGGGGGTGGGGGTGGGGTGGAGGGACAATTGTTTTCCAGCTACCTGGCTCATTTAAGCACATGTCGACAAAATATCTATACTCAGCAGAATCATTCTTACATCAGAAACCCAAACTTTAGTGTTTCTAGTTTAAATGCATTTGGGCAGAATTAGTGATGCAGTTTATTCTCCCCTAATTTTTCTCTATTTATAGCCTCACCCAGTGACAGGTCTGATGCACAGGAATGGGCTCTTACTCAACACATCTGCTCCCCATGTGTTGCTGAGTCACACATACTTTTTTCATTACCCAAAGTAACAAATATTTATTTTCTCCTTGACAGTCCCACAGAGTTGTTGCAACAGAGAGAAAAACAAGTGAGATTCCATTCAGTTTTGCTCATTAAAAGATCACTATTGATGCTTGTGCCTCTACTACTAAGAGAGTTGCAGAAACCTTGAATGTGTCCAGAGTATGGCCGTGGAAATGATTAGGAAAAAGGATCTATGAGAGAAGGTTAAAAGAATTAATATGAGCCCAGAAATGAAATTGTATGGAATTACAGATGAATCTTTAAGGCAAAAAATAAAATAAAATAATAAAAATTAAAATTAAAGAATAGCCTACAGCTGAGTTTCCTCCAAATTTTACAAACCTTAGAGAGGCTTCAGGGGACATTTGAACCCCTCCCTCCAAATATTATATCCACATCTATCATTAACTTTTATATGAGCCTGGTATAATCATACAATATTACTTAAAGGTAATGGAATAAATTATATTTTTCTGGTGACCATGTCAGAGGGCAGAAGTACGAAGCTAGGATTTTCCATTCTTTCTTTGTAATTTTCTATTAGTAATTCTTTAAATTGCAAATTGCAACTTTGGACTTACACATCAAACTACGTCTGACCTAAAGGACAAGGAGTGAAAATGAATAGGCTAACCCACATCATTTCTCTGAATCAGGTTTATAATTGAACTGCACTTTAAACCTTATCTTTAGTCGTCTCAAAAAGTCTTATCAATGAATGTCACCCTGATTTGATTGACTGATCTTTGTTTCACACCCTTCATAACGTAGCCCAGAATAGCTGCTGGAAAATACTACAAATTTGCTGAGTTTCAGCAGTCACCAACTTTATATTGTCACAATTTTTTTTGTGGGTGAGTTATAATTGGGTTTATTTTATTAACTATGAAAGCTCCTGAAAGAAAATTTCACAAATCATGCTGTAGCCATCTTATCTTGTGACTGCTTCTCTCTTAGAAAAGACAACACACCTAATCCACTGTCATGAAGGATCATTGCTTAGAAAGGAATTTTAGGAACTTTAAGGAGATTGACTTCATACTGTGACAGCGAATTTGCCTTTTCTTTAAACTGGCTTATTTGCTCTCTTAATTGCACATGTGTGAAATCACAAACATTCACAGGATAGGCTCTGCAAAAGCATATTTACTAGTATAATCATCCCTTTCCTTATATAATCTGGTAATGGGCTTAACATGGTTACACACATTTTAAAAAGCATCCTTCTATCAAGGTGGCCTAAATCAAAAAGGATGTTAGCTGACTTGAACATCAGCTGCTGCTTCGTGACCTTGATTGCGTTTAGATCACCTACATTCCCCTTGCTTCAGAAGAACTCGCATTATGCTAATGACCCTACTTCCCAAAATATCTAACCCTCTCACGTCTAGTTAAGCTAGTGCTGTACCAAAAGCATAGATCACCTAAAGGCTCAGGTGCTTACAGAAAATGCATCCTTTCTAATAAGTCATTTTGGCTTGCCACCGTGAGTGTTCATGCATAAAACATACAAGCTGAACTCAAGAATTTTCATAAAAACATGCACCCAGAATAATTTTCCTGACTTTAAAATCATGTATTTTAAATTGTACATGCAATATAATTTGGGAACATAGCATTTGTTAAAATACATTTAAATACTTTTAAAAATTATTTTTCTACCTATGCCTTAGCTAACGCAATGTCTATGGTATTTACCTTTCCAAATTATATTAAATAAAAGTATGAAATTTCTTTTATTTTTATATATAAGACCCTACTTTCTGCTCAAATGTAAATTCTCTCTGTGGGATAGGAAATACAATCTTAAAAGCTAATCTATTTTTTAGTCTCGAAATCATCTGACAGCTCTCCAAGTGCAAAGTACACACATATTTTGAAAGTTAACCTTCAGAGAGTATAAATAGAATAGAGAGAAGTACTTTGCTGTCTCATTGTGTGTGCAAATGGTATAAATTGATTCAAAATCTATTAAGATTAATCTTTCAAAACTAATACTCTGTGGTTTGAAGGTTACTGAGATAGGTTCCCTTCATACCTTGACATGTTTTATCATATCTCATAAGCTAAGGGCTCACGTATTATCTGATGTTTATCTAGGTTATTGGCCCATTCCATTCATAGCCAACCCAAGCTATTTCTTGTCAGATAGAATCTGATAAAACTTCAATAGCATTCAAGAACTTTTTCCAGTAATGTAAATATCCCACTGTCATTTTGTAGCAAAATTGTAGCAATTTTTTGAAAATTGGTAGTCCAACATATTTAAAAAATGCCTATTTTCATAGACAAGTTTTCAGGTGAATGGTAAGCACATGGTATTATGTCGGAAAGCTAGCTACTAAGAAAGAATAAATTATCTCTTGTGAAAAGAGAGTTTCTTTAAATATGTATCAATTCAAGAAAAATGATATGGATAGAAAAGTAATTGTGGAATGAATGTGAACAATAAAGTCAACCAATGTACCAAATATTTTTTCTCAAGAATAGAATTTTGGCAAAATTCCCAGATTATAATTCAAGCTCTCTATTTAATTTTATATTCATAAAGAAATCAAAAAATGATAACACATTTCCTTTTCTTCCTAATAAAACAGACATACAATTATTAATGATAACACATTTCCTTTTCTTCCTAATAAAACAGACATACAATTATTTTTGTCTCAAATGAAATAAGATTCTGATAAATGGTAAAGACCTGAAAAAGCATGTGGATAGAAAATTTGACTCTTTATTTTTATCAGTGTGATATCTCATGAAATTAAATTGTGTTGATAATGAAAGCCTTCGGCTATGCCATCGTGGAGAGAATGGAGGGCATTTATTGGAAATACAATTCTTATTTGGAAGTGGCTGTGACACTAATACTTCCTGAATGCCTAAGAAATTTAGAAACAAAAAGATTATTAAAGGTTCTTTTCCAGGAAGTTTTATCATTCATTAAGGGAATCCAGTGTCAATCATGATTCCAATATTTTTGTCCTTAAATATTGCCCATTCCTTCTTCCAAAGAGTGGTAAATGCTGCTCAGAAGTGACTTCCTGAAGTCTGGTGTGAACACGGATAGTGGAGTGTGCCTAGCCGACCCCATAAGTAAGGACACTGCAGTCAGCCACAGCATCAACTAGAGATATCAATTTCTTGTCTTCAAAAAACATATATTCTTTATACTCACTGCAGGTGCCAGAAGCAAACTTCAGGGAGAATTAGACTTAAACCATCTTCTAAGAAACAAAAGGAATTTTTTGTTAGCAGACATTTGAGATTGGAAAGTATCTAACCTGGGGGGGGGGAGTTCTTGTTATCATATACCTTCTGGTTAAAATAATGAAGCAATTTTAGAAGTAAAGAAAACCAAGGCATATCTTTTTAATTGTTTTTTATTTTTAATTATTTCATTTGGCTATTATAAGCATTCCTAAAATTATTTATGTCCAAATGACTAAACCATGACATATACATCTGAAGTACAAGTAATACACACGATATGCTCTACCAGGTCTGTAGGAACATTTATACATTATATTCCTGTCCAGTTAATGTTTTCTGATCTATGTGGTATTCTTTGGAAATGTATTCATGGATTCAAATAAAATGTTTTCAAAAGAAAGATCCAATAGCAAAAGAGAAAACTCCGATAACACGTGTTCCATTTGAGCTTCTTTATCACTGGTCAGGGAAAGCTTACAAAAAAATGTGTAAGTAAGTAAAACATTTAGCAAACATTACAAAATCAACTGACCTACTGGTAATCTTTTATTTAGGAATATAAGAGGTTGGACAAGAAAGAGAATAAGAGAGAGGAAAAGAAGAAGATGGCGGAGGATGAAGTTTTTCAAAGTGCATATTAGAATTACTAAATTATATGCCAAATATCTACACTATGGGAAAAGCAAATTTCACAGTATTTTTTTTATCAATTCTTTATTTACACATCTGATCAAGGATAAATCCTGAAATGGGTAGATGAAGCAAAGATATGAAAAAAACAAGAGGAGAACTCAAAGATAAGAAAGTTGATATAAATGTCAGTGTAATTGATGTAAAAAACTTATTCATATTGAGATCCTAATTCAGTAAGCAATGTTAACTCTACTTGAAAAGCAGATTTGTCCAGTCTAGTATTACGGATTAATAAATTAAGGTCCACTCAAGGCCTACCTTGCTACTAAATGGCAGAATTGAGCTTTAATTATACAGTACTTGAATAGGAAATTACTTAGAGTCCCTTGATAGAAATCAAGTCTTTCAAAGCATCATCCAGTTTAGTACAGAAAATAGTTAATAATTAAAAGTTGATTGAGAAAAATACCTGGAAATCCCAGAAACACCATGTGACCTTTAAGGAAATTGAATGATGATTTATGCCATAATCTCTAACCAGATATCCTATAATTCCTGTAACCTAAGATTTCATTTTTTTTCTATCCATAAAACATTACTTCTAGGAAGTTTAAAAAAAGGTAGAAGAAGCAGCAGCTTTCAGATTACTGGCCCTAAACATATAATTGGCCCTCATGAAACTGGCCCTTGACAGTTACACTTCTCTTCACTTCCCCCACTGCATTTTGGCTGGACAATGAATGCTATACCTTGAAGCATTCACAGTGTGTCCAATGAGAGACTCTATTTTTAAAGCTAGGAAGAGACATATTTGCCCCTGGTTAGTAGCTTTATGATAAGTTGACCAGAAAAACGAATTTCCTTCTTATTAAGGCTCTACAATTTAAAAAAGTAAATATATATAACTTATATATATAACTTAATAATAATTGAAGAAGCAGTGAAATAAGAGAAAAATATAAATACAATAACCCAATTCATGAGAGGAAAAAATAAACTCTTTTTGAAATGTAGTAGTAGTATTCAAAGTAATTTGGCTTTAATATAAGATATCATGGATGTTAAGTGCATGTCCAATAGGTAACAATTGATTTAGAAAATAAACAACTTCAGTCTGTTTTAAAAGTATTTATGTTTTATTTTATGACTAAATATTATCATTGAGCTAAAATAATTTATACAGCTACAAACATGAAAATATTAACTGTAGATGTAATTCAAGCATGTGCAAGTATCACCTGTCAGTTGGCTGTTATGAAAACAAATTATAATTAAAACAAACTTAAATTAATTCAATTTCTTTAAAATTCTTTGCAAATACAGTACAGCTATTTGAGAAATGAAAACTAATTTGACTTCCATTACTCATAATTAGCATTTATTAATAAGTCAAGAACTTTTAAATAAGCTATAGTATCTCTGCTACCAAGAGTGCAATGATAGGCTATCATTAAATTTAAAATATAATTGGTTAGTTTAGGTGACTTATCTAAAGTGACCCAGAATTTTGAAATTTTGAAAAGAACTTAGCTGCTCTGAGCTGCAATCTTCCTAAAGAAAAACTTTCTACTCTCTGTTCCCAAATATGCCAACCAAGGACTATCAAAATATATTAACTGCAATTTTGTTATAATATGAATACCTTCTTCTCTTACTTTTGTGTAAAAATCAATGTGTAATAGACAAAGAAAATATAGTCTGCTCTTTCAATTTTGCAGGTGCATGAAATGTTCTTTTTCACTTTTAGAGAATGAGAATAAATGGTAAAGGAGAGTCATTTTATGCCTAATATCTGGTTAGAATTTAATTTCCTCTTTCCATTTATTTTGGGCAAAGGAAGCTTTGCTTAAACACACTGTGTGATTCCACTGGATTGTCACAGACTTCCCTCGTCTCTCCAATTGTTCTGCTTGCAGCATTCGGGAAACCCTGCTCGCCATCTCTGTTGTTCAGTCATGTCATTCTTCCTCTCTCTTCTTGTTCAAAGGCTCTCAAAATCTCTTTTCTTAATACAGATTCCCATGACTAAGAAATACAAAGGAAAGAAGGCTAATCTCTCTGCCCCTAATTTTTTTTTTTTTTTTCTCACTAGCACATTTCTGCCATACAGCAAAACCACTCCTGGATTAGTGCTTGTACTTTAGCACTTTCCTATCAGTGCTTGCATAAAGTGAGCTATAAATGCTTCATCCAAAATAGATGGTGACTTTTTAGGCTTTATATAACTGCATTCTTTTATATGCTAATCCATAAATGTTCTCTTCATTTGAGATACCTTGAGATCAGGGACATTATCATTTTGAAATAATTTTGTGAATCCCATAGAAAATGTCCATGTGATATAATAAACAGCATGATATAGAATTTGCACTAAATCTGCTCAGTACAATATCCAAAAGTTTGCAAACACTCAGAGCTAAATTGTGTGTGCTGGTGATTATACTTGATTTAAACTAACGGCAGATATTCACTGGCCAAAACTGAGTGAATGCCCCATGTTGTTAATGCATAGTTTTATAAAAACTACAAAATACACTTATCAAGTTCTATGTCAGTAAACTATAAAATCTAGGGGTTGAAAAGGAAGTCAAATATATTGATTCCCATAGTGACTAAGAAAAAAAAAAAGTATAGAGTGAGAGTTAAAAAAAGAAAGAGGAAAGGAAAATGATTTTTAGGCCTTCCCAGAGCCATTCCATAATGTCCTGTTGCATTTCAAATAAAGGATGTAATTAATTATCCTCTGACATACATTTAATTAGGTGTATTTCATCAAATATCTTCCTAGAAGTAAGAGCTGACTGCTGTCTCTAAATACTATGACATGTATCTCAGGCTCTGAAAAATCCATTTGCTCATCTAGTATACACAAGACAGTGTGCATTTTGGGAGGCTCAGTTTGTCTTCAAAAGTCAAAACTAACAATCTACTAACCATTTACAAAGTAAATAGTACTGGTATTAATATACACAGTAGCCAATCTAAGCTTCATGATAACTTCATCTAATAACTAACGTCAATCTTTAGTTATCTCTATTTTACAAACAGAAAATGGGTTCAGAAAGGATAAGTAATTTGGCAGAAATTTTATTTCCTAAAAATAGCAGGGCTGAGATTTGAGTCCAGAGTCTGAGTTTTTGGCCACTTTGCTCAAATCTCAAAAAGTCTTTGATAGAGTCCTTATCCAACACGATTGGTACTGGAAGTTGATAAGCTTATCAAAGAAGTCAGTTAAGGTAAGAATTTCTCTTAAACAATTTTCCTAGATAGACAGACGGACATAGAGAGAAAGAGGAAGCTATGAACAGATTTATTTGTAGATATTTTCATATATGGTCGAAATTTCTTTTCAGTTGGTATCCTATGTTATGCTCCCACAAAGCAGGCACTGAGGTGAGGATTAAGTGCAAGTGGTCTATTTGCAAGTGATCCCAGACAGCATAACTAAGAATGCAGGGAAAGTGATTCAGAGAAGGGAGAAAAGCCATCAAGGTGTAGGTTTAGCTGTGGCAACTGAAATTCAATCACATTTGGGATACTCTGAGCAACTGTGTGGTGCCTCAAACTGTCTTAACAAAAGATGGAAAAAGCTGGCTATATATTTATTCACTGATTCCCATGCCTCATTGCATCTGAGTTGCACGTGGGAGCATTAAATCCCTAGCATTTTAGATGGTCTTGGCCCTGGACTGAACAAGTTTCTGTATCCCTAGGGAAATCCCTCAGGCAGAGAACCAGAGAAATTCAGGTTCTTGATAAGGGATGCTGAAAAAGTGCTGGGCACTGTTCACTGAAACTGTAGACGAATGCAGGGAGATGTGGAAGGAGCATGAAGCATTACAGTGTCTGCTACTACTGTGGGCAGCAGGGGGAGATTCCGTGGTTGGAATTTCTCATCATTTTTCTTGCTTAAACCACCCTTTTCCCTATTTTCTGTAGCTATAATTTTCTGTTCCTTTAAAGTGAAATAAGAAATTAAAGACATTTTGAAAGTATTCAAGCTGCAGAATCCTTTAGGTGATTTATTTTTCATACTTTTACATACTTTCCCCCAACCTTTGCAATCAGTTTATCCTCAACTAATTCTATAGAAGTTTTGTAGGTTTTATTTTTTTTTTATAAAATGTCCTATAATAAATGTCCCCAAAACTAAAAAAAAACTTTATTTCTTCAATATTTCAACTATATACAGAATAATTTCTTGAAATAGTTATGACTCTTGGTAAATATACAGCTTAACTGGTAGAGTAGCTAAGGCAGATTTTGCTTGCCTTAGACAATAGATGCCATGCTTACCAATGAATTGAGAATATGGGTTGACCTTGTAGATATGTTATTTGGAAATTGCTTTTAAAAAGTTGCTGGTGTTTAGTGCTGCCATGAATCTTATTCTCAGTTCCATTTATTTACATTTTATAAAAGAAAATGCAAAGAAAAAATAGTTCAATGTGTGACCTAAAAAGACCACACTATCACCAAATGCATTTAGGCCCAGATCACCAGAAGGCACACCCATGGCTAATTGATGAGGCTAGTCACCCATTTACTTAAACAGTGAGGCAATGAGATAAAAACGGGCTTGGGAAATTAAATAAATTCTGTAGGTTACTGATGTCATTAATTCATGCAATCACAGACTTAAACAATGACTAAAACCTATTACTTTTGTAAAACTCAATCACAAATCCTAGGCAAAAATAAAAAGTGGACAAGCCTCTTAGCCTTGCTATGTTCTCCTTGCTTAAAATTCCTTTGTTTATTTAGGCACTTTGGCCCCTTGTCTGTCCCTCAAATATGACTCCTTCTATAGCATGGAATTGCTAGGAAGCTAGCATTCATCCAAAAACTTCTTTTCTAGGAGACACGTGCATAGAAATGGGGCAATATGACTAGTTCTTAATGAGATAAAATTGATGGAAGCAATGTATATTATTTCTTGGTCTAGATTTTTAAAAAATGAATGTGCTTCATTCCCTCTCTATTACTATCTATGGCTGAATATCAAAACTCAGGAAGACCTGGAAGATGACCAGGAGACTGGTCTCTGAAGGACTAAATGAATAGGACATGACCCATTCTTAGTCCTAATCTCTGGCCTGGAACTACCTTAGACTGTTTAGATACAGAAATAAAGAATTGGATTATATTGGAGCTTAGATTTAAAAGAATACTGTGTGTTCCCCTAAACCATTTCATTTTTCTAGGTATACAAGTAGATTTTAATTCCTGACATTTTTTATTCTTAGGTTGGGTATGTATCTCTAAGTTCTGGCTAATGGAATTGATGCATACTATTTCCAGAGCCAACCAGAAAACCTCATCCGTGATCCTGTATCCTCACTACTCTTCCTCAGTCTCTTGGAATAACATGTTGAAGATGGAAGGGGCCTAGGTCTTCAATTACTAAATGGGGCAGCTTGTAATGACGGTGACATGACACCTTATTGGCAAAGCACTAAATTTCAAGACTGTTTATTTCAGTAGTTATCTTATTTTGAATAATATAGAAATTGAAATCTTGAAGTGGTGCCAAGTCAGAAGCATAACATGTGTGGGATATATTTAGTGACCTCATTGTAGATAATGAGGAAGCAGATATCCCAGGCTAGTTGGAGGTCTATCCTAGGATACAGATATCCCAGGATAGTTGGAGGTCTATACTATCTATTGAACACATTTCATGAACTCTCACCTATACCCTGTGCCCACTGAATTTGATTTAGGGGGAGAGATTAGAAAACAAAGCCATTAATGGTATGTGTTGGTTGTTTCTGTTGTGTTGGTAATAAGTTGAAAGAGACACACAGAAAAAACTGACTAGGTTTGCAAACAGAAACAAAAGAAAGAGAAAATCTAGAAATTTGGTGACTTGCTATTCCCTTCTAGATCCCAAATAGTAAGAAATGGAATTTAGAAAATCTTTGGCCTAGTGAAACTTCTGAGTTGAACCAAGTGACTCAGCTTTGTGCTCAAATTCAAATTAGGGATCCAACCTTCCTAGAAAGCCTGGTAGCCTTAAGGGAGCTGGCATTTAGGACCAAGTCAGAGACTTAAAAAGTGAGGAATAAAGGAAATGACTGTATTTGTGAACTATAACTAAGAAAGAACTTTAGATGTGGCTTGCCACTGTTTGGTTTTGGGGAAGAGGCCAAATAAAGAGTCTTTTCAGTTTGTGAGATGCTGACCCAATGGAAAAGACAAGGACTCCTCTGTCGATTCTAGATTTTGAGCTGGCAGCAGTAACTGGATGAACTTTGGGTTGTCTGCCTCATCAGAGAGTTCATTAGTGTTTTCTATGTGTAGAAGTACGAGTGAATCTGATACTGCATCTTAAAAGAATGGACTTTGGCAAAGAAAGTGCTATCTATTCACCAAATGCATGTTTTTTGTCACACAGGAAGACTACATTTTTTTTTTTTTTTCATATATCCCTTTGATTAGGCTAAGGGCATATGATTGAATCCTGGCCATATGAGTATGCATGTAAGTAGAGGATAAATATGCCACTTCCATACCTGGCAAAAAACAAATACAAAAATCCCTGCATGATCCTCCATTCTCTTTATTCCCTTTTGCAGAGACATTGAAAACCACTTCTTGAGAATGGCAGAGCCACACAATGAACAGAACCTGGGTCTGTGAATGCCTTCATGGAGCAGAATCTCACCTTTCAATTCATGGGACTATGAGGTAAGTAAGCAGTGAATATATATTTTGCTAAGCCATGAGATTTTGGAGTCAATTGGTACAGCAGTGTCTTAGATTCCTAGGACTGACATGAAAATTACCACAAACTCCGTGATTTAAAACAACAGAAATTTTTTCTATCATAGATTTGGAGACCAAAAATCTAAAATCAAGATATATGGAAGGGTCATGTTCCTTCCAAAGACATGCGAAGTTTCCTTCCTTGCCTTTTCCAGTTTCTATTGGCTGCCAACAATTCTTGACATTTGTTGGCTTGTAGACACATTAGTCCAGTCTCTTCTTCCATATTCACACTGATTTCTCTGCTGTGTCTGTGTGCATGGCTCAAATCTTCCTCTGCTTTTCCAGTGACATTTTTCATTGGATTTAGGGCCCACAATTCAACTTACTCAGAGCATTTAGCCTATTCAACCAATTATGCTTTCAAGATATCCTACCCATTTCTTTTCTAAGAAAAGTTGCTCTTCAGAACAGAAGTCAATGTTTCCCAAATTGCAGTAATCAAAATGATTTTAGATGGTACACATTTGAATATTGATAATTATGTTTGCCATTTTTTTCTTTTTTTGAAACAGTCTCACTGTCACCTGGGTAGAGTGCAGCAGCAGCATCATGGCTCACAGCAACCTCAAACTCCTGGGCTCAGGAAATCCTCTTGCCTCAGCCTCCCGAGTAGCTGGTACTACAGGCACACAACATGTATTTTTGCCATTTTTAAGGTTTTTTTCTAAATTATATAAAGTGTCTCATTTATAAAAATTTATTTAAAAGGCAATATGTCAAATAATTGAAAGGAAAAATATCTCTGTATTAGTAAGCAATAGAGAAGCCTCCTGAAAGCAAGAGGTCTTTTGTGGTGTTCTTGAAATCATATATCAGGAGGTCGATGGCCTTGAAGAAGATGAAAAGTAGCCTGTGATACTAGGAAGTAAATATTTTTGAATAATACTATTGCATGGGCAGCTTCCAAATTTTGGACAAATGACATCAAATTTGTCATTGGACAAATGACATCAAATAATGACTGTTTGTGAAAAGTTGCTAAGCTTCTAGCTATATACTCATTTTGGAAAGACCAGTAGGTCTTTCCTGTTTTCCTTTCCTGTGTGCCCATATAGGAATGGCTTCTTTAGGTTCAGTGAATATCAATGATTATAGAAACTAAAACACATACAAAAGTATTTATCAGAAGAAGCAAATCTGAAGAAACACACCGACCGTGATGTTGGATCAAAAGCAAAGCTTTGTACACCAAAAAACAACAACAACAAAAAAAAAACCCAATAACATGTTATAATAACAGAACTCATGTTTCTTATACTGCTGCATCAAAATAAGAGAAAAAAAGAGAACAACATAAATTAGAAAGCTATTATTTTGACAGAGGGTCCTTTGACTTAATTGTAATCAATTAAACAATAAATTAAAAGCTGTTTGAATAGGGACGTGACAACTGGTCCTATAAAAATCCTCACCAAAAGAAAACATGTCAAGGACCTCATTATAATCTCTATTTTACTTAGCATTTTTACCTGCATATTCACTACAGATATCTCACCAGACATAAATCCTATGATAATTTATGTAAATTCACTTCAATTTTAAATTGAACATTGTTTGAACAAATATATGTTTTTGGCTTATTATAAAGATATGGAATTAAGGCATCAAATAGCAGGACTAAGTCTCATTATTATAAATAGATTATGGCCCAAATCTTTCTGAAGTCAACAGAAAGAAAAGAAAATTAGCACATTATTATATTAATGTTAATTCTGTTCTAATTTCCAAAGCTACTCATTTTATTTGTTAATTATGCTTTGATTAAAGGTTCCGGTCTAAGTTTATAATATTGATATTTCCTTTTTCAATGTACCCAACTCCACTTAAAAATATGCTAATCTGAGAATAAGATTATAAACTGAAAAATAATAATGGGTTTGCCATAATGAGTTTCTCCCCTATTTTGACCATTAAAAATAATACTCCTCTTTACATTGCTCTGGACATTGGCTTATAGTCAGGTATATATTAAATGATAAGTTAGCTACTATCTTTGCATTTCTCCTCTTTTTATTTTCCATTTGACCTTATTATATAATCCATTTCCTTATAGCTGTATAAAAAGACAACCTGGTTAATAATAAAAGTGCCATTTAATGACTTCTAGACAATAATTTTACATTTTCCCTCTTACTCTCATCAAAATGTAAAACCTTGTTACAATACATATTTTGATTCAGGTAAGCTTACATTTTTAATAATCTCCTTGGTGATGCCAATGCTGCTGGTCCATGGGCCACACATTGAATAATAAGTTGTAGTCATTTTAGGCAAATATTCAATTTTCATTTTATTAAATTCATTCTGGCTTCAATGATTATAGAGCCATATAATATTAACTCAAAATGATAACAGTATCCAAACAGTATCCAAAAAGAAAAAATAATCGCCCAAAGGGATGTGCACAGAGAAATAGGATAATTTTAGAGATTTTAAAAGCCCCTTTTTAATACACTTTAAACATTTTGCATATCCTAACTGTGCAACAAACTAGTTCAATAGTCAACACTTCCCAACTACACTAGCACTTCACAACTACAGTAACACTTTCTCAACCATAAGGTTTCCTTGCATCTTGCTCATTTATTGATTTGTCATATTTTGTGTCCACAAGTACTCTTGGCAGCTTAGCAAGAGCTCACCTCTCACTTCACAGCCAAATGCTGCTTAAGTAACAGCCCAGTTCGCTTGCACAAATGGATAAGTGAGCAGTCTTAAGAGTACCTCTCTTGAAGTCTCACCAGAAAGCTCTAATTTCCTGAGAACATTGTCCAAATCTAACTTGGAGGAATGCTTGCCTGATTCCCTGCAGTGTATTAATTCATCTTTGCCACAGTGTTATCTATAAAGATCACCTATCCAAGAAATCACTTATCAAA
This sequence comes from Microcebus murinus, assembly GCF_040939455.1. Classification (NCBI taxonomy): domain Eukaryota; kingdom Metazoa; phylum Chordata; class Mammalia; order Primates; family Cheirogaleidae; genus Microcebus; species Microcebus murinus. The sequence continues at coordinate 66,315,716 of NC_134109.1, forward strand.
AAAAGGAACTCACTGGAAATCACAATCTAAAAATTCACCTTAAGAAATTATGTTCTTTAGAAAACCTCAAAATTTTATTTGTTATTACATGCCTGTATGTGTACAGAAAACAACACATATAAAATAGGACTACAGATAGGGAGAGCTTAAGAAACACAATGAGAAAATTAAATAAATTATTAATGACAGCAATGTTGAACAGATGCATTGGACAGTCCTGGCATTTCAGCCTTTGTACCTGATAATAGTATGCTTACTAGGAGGCAGCCTGGCATAATGGTTAAAGATGTCTGTATTGGAACCAGCGGGTCTTAGTTTGTTTGAATCCCGGTTCTTTTACTCAATAGCCATGTGACCAGAGACACTTAACCATTCTAGGTCTCAGTTTCTTTACAATAGCTTCCGCTTTAAAAAATTGCATTAACTTATTACATAGCAAAAACCATGAAATCACATAGGCACAGAACAATAAGCTTATCACCCTGAGGGGTTGCAGGTTGGCTGGGGGCATTCATCTGAGGATGAAGTCCAGGTCAGTTCCATGTGCCTCATGCTGGCACCTGGGTTGGAAGGACAGTGTCTATGGACCTCTGAAGCTTCCATGTGGTTGAATAGCAAAATGTGCCTCAGGTGCTAAACAACAACAATATCACTTCAGCTCACATTTGCTTCACCAAACCAAGCCATGTATTGGGCCCGACATCAAGGAAATATGAAAGAAAACACTTCTACAAGAGGTGGTAAGGGAAAAGGCAGTGGCTAAACAATAACCTAATCTTCCCCAAAATTTTCACGAGGGATTGAAAATGCACTTCAAATGCTTAGACAGTGATATGTAATAAGTATTCAGTGAATTCTTGGAAAACAGAAATATTTAGAGCCTGGTTGACTGTTCACCAGCGATTTCCCTTTTGCTCTGAGGTATACAGCCTGACCACTTTTCCTAGTTTCTCTTGTGTTTAGGTGCATCCATTTGTCTGAGTTCTGGACAGTGGAAAGCGGATAGATATGATACACTGGACATCAGCCTGGCTCACAAAAGTTCCTCTGGCAATCTCCCATGCTCTCTCTTTCTCACGGGCAGGCTTGAAGCGGAGGTCCCAGAGGAAGATCCAGAGGCTCTATTTCAGGGTGTCCGGCAGAATTTTTGTGATAATGAGCATTCTCCAATAAAATAGTCACTAGGCAAATGAGGCTACTGAACACTTGATATATGGCTTCTGCAGCTAAGGAGTTGATTTTTTCATTTTAATTAATAGCTACATGTGGCTAATGACTACCATATTGAACTCTGTTGTTCTAGGGAAGGGCAAAGGAACTACATGGAAGGAGCCTCTGATTGAACTGTGACGTGAGCTAGGAACGAAATTTTACCTTGTTAAATTACTAAGATGTGGAGGTTGTTTTATGGAGCCATTAGAGTACTCTGACTAACAGGGACTATATGTGATAGAATTAAACATTCAGGCTTAACAGGTGACAGAGAGAGGTTTGAATCCTGGCTCCACATTTACTAACTGCATAACACTGGGCAAGTTACTTAACCTTTTCCTTTATCTATTAAGTGGGAATACTACCAGAATCTACCTAATACGGTTGTATGATGACTAAATATGTCATATTATGTTTTTAAAATGACAGCTGAAACACAGTAAGAGCCTAAAAAATAGCAGTCATAATTGTTGCTGTTGTTAACCAGTTAAATAGCTGAAACTATAAAATTCATAAGGGTCATCCCAAAATGCATCCATACCTTAAGGAGATATTTATGTTAAAATTTTTATATGAGAACATAGATTGAGGCAAGCCAGGGCATTAGTCAAATATATTTAGATGGAATGGATTATAACAGTATAAAACCACATTTCAATATCATGTATGGGACTTTAATAAACTGCATAGAAACAAAGAAATAAAAGGAATTCAAGCTATGTTATAAAAATGATTAAGAGGTGGGAGTACAGTAAGGAGACATAGTAATTAAAAATAATAAAATTTTGAACCATAGTTGGAAAACAATTCAAAAGGAAATAATGTAGCTTGGAAATTTTAAAGAAATGTGTTTGGTTCAAGAATAGTTGTCTATTAACCCCACCAACCCACCTTCACTATGATTTGTTTGAAACCTCCAGTGTTAGAGAAAATACAACTGTGTGTAAATGTCCATACAGTTGCTAAGATAAAAAAAGAGTGGATGTGGAGGTGCAGTTAGTTGGTAGTTTATGACAGGACTCTTACTCTAAATAAAAAGAAAATTATGGTGGAAGTGTAAAATTTTCATAATAATTTAACAAAGTACCAAAGTGCAGCCTCATATGCTCTTTAAAGCAACATTTATCATCAATTTAGAAATGCCTTATTTCATCTAATTAAAATAGAACTCAACACATCATGTGATAGAAATTTATACCAGGAAACAATACAAGCTAAAATCATATTTATTATGTTTAAAGCAAGTGGCTTATTTTTAGGAAAGGATAGATCAATTCATTCCAAGTGATAACTTTCTTCAATTTCAACTACATTGTTACAACCTGAAAAATTATCAGGAATATCAGTCTCAGGGTGATGTATAATTTGAATAGGGCCATTCACATTTTGTTTGATTGGAATATACATCATGAAAAAACAGTTTTCAAATGTTGATTTAAAGTACTCATTTGCCAATTTTTGAAATAGAACTCACCTAAACATCACAGAAACAAAATAAATTAATGCTTTTACTATGAAAATCTTAGCTTTGGAGTGCTTTTGTTTATTGATTTGTTTTGCTTTATTAAGCGCATTTCTCAACTTAAAAACCAATGGAGATAATCATCTCTCTTAGACCATCCTGTCTAGTCCCAAAGCTTTTAATACAATCGATCAGTATGGCAATGACTTCCAAATTTATAACTCCATTCTTGACTATATCAGTCAGCTTTGCTGGGATAACAAATAACTGTAATATCTCAGTGGGTTTCTGCAGCATTTATTTGCTGTGCACACTACTCCAGCACTACAGTTCCAGTGGGCTTGACTGGAACAGCACAGCGTCGTGTCTCCTCATCTCAGATGCCGGGCTTGAAGATCAGAGAACCCCTAGAACATGTCACTTTCATGGTGAAGGGTAGGAAAAGGGGGCCAAATAAAACATGCAAGTGCATTTACACCCGTTGCTCAGACACAGCTAATTTCAAGTTTGCTCATGTCCTATTATCCAAAGCCATTCATGTGGGATGAGAAGTATGGTCTGTATATAGGGAAAGATGACAAGGATGGGGGGAAATATTTGTAAAGAAATAACCCATTTACAGCAGTCCTTTCTCTCTGAACTCAAGGTTCATATGTACACTGGAGCTACTTGACAATTCCAGCTGGATGTTTGATAAACATTTTACCCTTACCATGTCCAAAATTGAAACTTTGCCCTGCAGTATCCACTCCAAGCTGCAATCCACTAATCTATCTTTCCTATCTCAATAAATGACACTGTTATCCAGTCTATATTGCTGACCTCTATTCCTTAGCATCATATCCTATCACTGATGTGGAGTCTTTACAGACCCAAATATGGGCACTAGTTTATTTATTAACTGGGGGAGGGGGTAAGGAATGTTTTTATATATTTTTTAACCTTTATATTATGAAAACTTTCAACTATATAAAAAGTAGAAGTAATAGTATAATGAATTCTATATATTCAACTTTAGTAATTATCAAATTCATGGCTAATCCTGTTTCACAAAACTTGCTCTACCTTAACACCTCCCAAAAGCTTTCTAAACAAATTCCAGCTACTATATCATTTCATCGTTGATATTATAGTACAAAGAGAGTAGTATTTTTAAATAATTAAGAAAGTCACTTTATGCTCTTGGTATTCTACAATAGGTTCCCATTGCTGCTGGAAAATCTAATTTCCCTGATACTCGGAGTGTCAGTCCATACCTCTAAATTCGTTTCTCTTGTTTTGCCATCACTTTCATCCAAGCCCCCTTAACACACTGGAATTTCTGTTCATCTTGTGTTCCCTTTGCCTCCAAAGCTCTCCCACATAATGTTCGCTTGGCTGTATCCATCTCATTATTTAGAATTCAGCGTAAATGCTGGCCTCTCAGAGGAACATTCATTGACCATCAATTTTTTTTTTTTTTTTTTGAGACAGAGTCTCGCTTTGTTGTCCAGGCTAGAGTGAGTGCCGTGGCATCAGCCTAGCTCACAGCAACCTCAGACTCCTGGGCTCAAGCAATCCTCCTGCCTCAGCCTCCCGAGTAGCTGGGACTACAGGCATGAGCCACCATGCCCAGCTAATTTTATATGTATATATTAGTTGGCCAATTAATTTCTTTCTATTTATAGTAGAGACGGGGTCTCACTCTTGCTCAGGCTGGTTTCGAACTCCTGACCTCGAGCTATCCGCCTGCCTCGGCCTCCCAGAGTGCTAGGATTACAGGCGTGAGCCACCGCGCCCTGCCAAGACCATCAATCTTAATCATCAAACTGAATCTTATTTTTTTTTTTTTTTTTTTTGAGACAGAGTCTCACTTTGTTGCCCAGGCTAGAGTGAGTGCCGTGGCGTCAGCCTGGCTCACAGCAACCTCAATCTCCGGGGCTCAGCGATCCTACTGCCTCAGCCTCCCGAGTAGCTGGGACTACAGGCATGCGCCACCATGCCCGGCTAATTTTTTGTATATATATTTTTAGTTGGTCAATTAATTTATTTCTATTTTTGGTAGAGACGGGGTCTCGCTCAGGCTGGTTTCGAACTCCTGACCTTGAGCAATCCGCCAGCCTCGGCCTCCCAAAGTGCTAGGATTACAGGCGTGAGCCACCACACCCAGCCTGAATCTTATTTTTTATAGTACTTATGATTTTGCCTATTTTTTAGCTAGTATCTGCTGCCTGTTCACAATGTCTGTTCTAGGATATGAACCTCTTGAGAGGGTTGGTGTTTTTGTCCTGCTACATCTTTATGCCTAGAACAGTGATCTTTCCATTACCATGTGTTTGGTAGTTGTTGGGTGAATATTTTTGGTTGTATGGACTGATAAACTTTCTACTACTTAGACCAAATTCCTCCATATTTTTATATAAGGAATTCATTCAGCTTCATTAAATGAGATGGTTTTGAGGTCTTGACCATACATTCCTGTACAAGATTTAGAGTTACAGAAGACAAGCACAGAAGTAGAGAAGTTGTCTTGCCATTTGAAGATTAAACGCGTTGATATACTTGTGTTTTATTTAAGTGAAGAATGAGGTGTGAAAGCTGGATAGAGAACACACAGTGCACTGACGAGCAGCGAAAGGAAGATCCACAATTATTCTTGTGGCATGACTTAAGACACCTTGAAAATAAAAATGAAAGATCAAAGGTTTCAATTATTATTTTTGCTTTTGAAGCTTCTGGACATAAACTCAGTTCTAATACATCCAAGACATTTGTATGGATTTTGGGGGAGGATTACTCTGTTTCTCAACATAAAACCATTGATAATCATCATCTCTATCTATTCTTAGACCACATTGAAGCAGAATGAACAAGCAATTAAATAAACTATACAAGCAATAAGCAGAAGGCAGCATAAAAGGGGGCTTATAAGTAAAAGTGACTTCACCCAGACTGCATCTGTAAGTGCTATTAGCAGGGGTTTACTCAACACTAAAGGTGTTGAGTAACCCTTTTTAATTTTCCCATTATTTCCAAATAATGCATAATGTGCCAGTGTCCCATCTTTGCAAACGTACCCACCTTCGCCACCTTCCGGCCAGATTACCACTCATAAGCTTCGTGTCATGAGAAATTTAGGAGCTGCCAATGGGTAAAGGTATAACTAAAAAAAAAATCATTACCTAAAGAGATTTTAATTAGGAAAGATGTTTCTTTCTACCATTTCAAGGAGTTAAAAAGGCAGGAAGGAAATAAACTGCTCTTCTTTACATTAAAACATGAAACTAGAAATGAGCTCTTCTACTTATTATCCCCCACAAAATTACAGTAGCAAAATCTGGAAGGGAGTTTTAATTATATTAATAGTTAGAGATGGAGTCTACGTATTGGCAGTACAACTTAATTAAGCATTCTAATAAAAGCTGTGATGGGCCACATAGATTGTAATTTTTTAGGGCTTCAAGAATCAGGACCTCCCTTGTAGATTAACTTAGCATATGTCAAAGGAAAACAAGGAGAAAACTTATTAGGCTGATGTCATTTACCAGTTTCCCTAACTTTCTCTGTTTCGTGTTTTATATGTTAAGATGTAACAGTGAGTTACTATGGTGAATTCCATGTTAAGAAGAAAACCCAATTATCATGATAGGTAAACTAGTGTAGCAGGTACAATAATTTCAAACTCAACTATGCAAAATCGTAATTTTTATTTTATATAACTCAACCTAGTTTCAGTCTTAACTCCATTCTACCCAGGAGAACAAAAACATCATTTTGCCAATTCAAAGCAGTCTGAACGACCCTCGGCCCTTTTCCCTGGTGTTATATATAAATACCAGGGTTATTAAGGTGAAAGGTGACATGGGAAATGGTGGTATCTTGTCCTCTATCACTGTCTGTCTACAGTGATATCCGCAGATATATATCCCAATCTAGATTCTGGAATTAATACCTTCATGATGGCATCATTTGAGGTGTTTAGTTCTTATGTGGTTTTTTATCATATGATCCCTGCCACACATGCTGTTGCAAGTCTCCTCCAATTTTTTTTTTGACTCACAAAGCTTTGCCAATATCTTCCAGAAAAACCATCTGTCTATGCTGTAAGTATTGTTGGTACATAGAGAACTGATTTAGCCATTTCATTTTTATTCTACTGTGCCAAGAAGACACATAGGACTTTGGCAGCACAGATTTTATCTAATGGCAGATTCTTAAAATTATCAGGGGCTCCTACTTTGGCCCCATCAATTTAGAATTAACTCAAGTGAGAGAGAAGGGGATAAGAAACCCCTACTGGAATTTTGATTGCTAAACTCCTTCAGATCTAAGGATCTTTCTCTTGCCTGGGAAGGGTTCAGAGAAGGAACTCCTTATGTGTGATCATGTATTTTCTTTTTCTCAAATCCTACTGTTTAATACCTGAGATAGGACCTTTTAAAACATAAAAGGTAAGAATGTTAGGTCTGTGCTTTGTTCCGCTGTGTTCCTGAGACTGTCCTCTCCTAAAACGGTAAGCGCCACCTGTATAGCTGCCTGGAATAAGGAAGAAAACTACCTAAGAATACAAGAAGAATTACTATTTGATACTATAATTTTTTCAGTATTAGTCATCAATAATAGGCTAGTTTCTTAACTTAATCATTTAACCAATGGCAGCATAGTATTAGCCTGTATGCAGCATATTGGTCGATAAAACTTCTTATAAAGACATAATTTGAGTTTGTTTCATGTTGGACTTTTCTTTTGTTTATATGTGAAAATAACATCTACAAATTAAAAGTCTGTCTGTCACTTATAAAATCTGTGCCGTAATAGTATGATAGCAAAAATAGACTAATCAGAATTCATTCTTAAATACTACTGATGTGTTTAATTTACAGAATGGAAAGGGTTTGAGAACTTAAGAAATCCATTTTTCCAAGATATCAGTAATATTTATTCATGAATAACCATTTGTTCAGATATTTTAAGTGAAACTGAGAATTATTCAGAATATTGTAGCTGAGGCAATTATCAAAGCTGTTTCATACCAATTACAATTTTATAGGCAAGCTAGCACAAGCCATTATGCTCCTTGCCATACAGAATTCAAAAATTAAAGACAAAATCATTCTGTGAATTTATAATGAAAGTAATCTAGTACATAGTAATGAGTATTTAGAATTTTGTTGATTTATAATTTTCAAAGTGGCTTTTGGACTTAAGCTCATTCAACTCTCACTAGTAAGTCTGTGAGGTATACAAAATGATATATTTTCATTTAAGTTATTAGCAAATAGACTCAGAAGAGGTAAAATATTTACTTGAGGACATAGGTCATAGATATACAAAAGTACAGCTAGAACTATATGATCTGAAAAATGCAATGGTTTTACCTACTTATCATTCCCCTCAAAATTACAGTAGTAAAATCTGGATGAGAGTTTTAACTGTAGTTAGAGATAGATTTTACATATTAGCAGCACAACTTAATTAAGCATTCTAATAAAAGCTATGATGGGCCTCATAGATTATAATTTTCTAAAGATGGCCTTGTTTTCTGAGCAATGTGTTATTCTAGAATATTTTTAAAGAGATATAGTCTGTTGTTCTTAATAATTCTTCCATAGTTTTATTTCTATTGCTAAAATGCTTACTAATCTATTTTTCTGATATTTTGCAAAAGTAAACATATACCTAGCTCTTTCCTGAAATATTGTAAATTGCAAGTTAGTCAAATTATGATTAATGAAGAGTTATTGGGTATCAACATCCGTGTTTTAAATAAATGATCTTTATTCTCTTTAACTGGATTGCATACTTCAACAATGAAGACTGAAAACTATGATAAATAAAATGCTGACATGATAGAGATTCGAGTGACTGTTTTGTCCTCACAGATCTTCAAAGATTTGAACAAATACAGAATTCATTACAGTAGTTCTTCAAATAAAGCTAAAGGGAAAAAAAGATCAGTTCAATTTCTATGAGCGAGATATTGGAATTACTTGAAACAGGCTTGTGGTAGCTATTCTCTGGGGAGAATAGTTGTTAACTCAATAGAATCAAGTCCTGAGATGGAGGAGGAGAAAAACAAACCAATCAAGGCTAATGGTTCCTGATGAACCCAGATTAAACACAGAGATTGGTCTGGTTTAAATATACTCAAGGGAACAGTCCTTCAGATAAGAGTATCAATTTTCACTCTGGGTCAATAGGATGAAGAGTGTGCGGTTAAAAATCAGATATTGCAAATGTATACAGCTTGAGCGAGGATGCCTGTTGGGAAAGGAAAAAAAAGCACTTAGCAATCAGAAGAAACTCTGAGAGTACATGAAGAATTATAATGAATATAGCCAAATAAAAATTATTAAAAGAATTTTAAAAAGAATTTTAAAAGGTAAATAGTTTAAAAATAAACATGCAAAACTCAGTAACTTATTTACATATCTATATCTTAGAAAATGGAAAAAAATCATAAGAATGAAAAACATAAAAATATTTATACATAAATTTTATCCAGAATATCTAGTATTAAAGTGAAGAAAACTGCAAAAGTATTGAATAATAGAAACACTTGACTAAAGTAAGACACATCATGTATATGGATGGTAAGTTTAAGTATTATAAAGATTTAGATTTTTCTCCAAATTAATTTCTAGGTTTGAGGAAATCTAATCAAAGCCCTAATTTTGTTGGTCTTATAAAATAAGACTAAAATTGAATTTGTCAAAGGATATATTCAGAAAAGGCAAATAAATTAAATTATAAGATTTTTCTATAAGGATGTTCTATGCAGCATTGTTTAAAATAGTGAAAATGTAATTACTTAAATATTTAAATTATTACCCTGCATGTTATGATAATAATTTTGTAGGCACTAAGATTGTTTTATAGTAAATGTCTTGTTAGGTAGGTTACAAAATGGTATGCATGTTACAATAATAATTTTTATTTTGAAAATATTCTAGACATATATTATAGCTATATATATTTATCTATAGGAAAAACAGTGGTCCAAACCTTTACTGCTCTTCTCCAGGGCCAAATACTGCTCTTCTTTCAGGGTGGAAGTGTAGAGAACTATTCTCTATCTTGTGAACATCTTTGAGCGACCTCCACCTTTCATAAGTGGCATTTCCCATGCATTTCTGTGTTCATGTTTCCTTCTTCAATCTGACTCATTATCATTTCATCAAGGAAATAATTATAGTTTTGTCCACTTCTTACAACATTTTTATAATATATGCATGCATTTCTTTATTTTATAATGTCTGTCATTGCTAAGGTTTTGAGACTGGAAAGGAAAACTGCTGTATAAGTTTATTCTGTAATCTTAAAACAAAACTGGAGAAAATATTGGAAATATATTTTGCCAACAGCAGTGAAGAGTGGCTTACTTCTACATTTATAGTGTTCATGATTGGGTGGTGGAATTATGAATGGTTTTTGTTTTCTATTTTTTTATTGGCATGTATTGTTTTTGTAATCAAAATGGACACAATATTTGTTACTATTTTTAATATCCCTAAAAATAGCTTCTAAAATGAAGAAAAAGTAAACATTTTTAAAAGTTTTATTTTTATTGTTTTAGATCACTTATAGAAATAAAATAGACATTTTCTAGTAAGAAATACACTCAAATCGGTGCCACTGCTAATACATAGGGTATATTGTGCTAAATGAACACAGTATTAGAGGATAATCTCTTTGAGAACAAACACTGTGCCAAATGTATTTAAAAAAATTTTTTACATGTTTCCTGGTACCAATGCATTTTGATATCATCAGTGAAGCTAGCACAGGGTGTTATACAGAGTAAGCAATTAAATGTAGTTGAATTAAACTGAAGTATTTAAGACTGACTTACTATCCACCTCAATTCAATTTTATCAACTGCCTTATACATTCTAGTTTGATATATTTAAAGGATATATTTTCAACTCTTTAAAAATAATTTAAAAATTTCTGAAAAAAAATATATCATTATGTTAAAGAAACAGGGGGTATATTGTACATTTATTAATTATACATTCTCTGGTTTATTATCTTAAAAAACAGTAAGTGGCATCTACTAATATGATACTCTGTGAGGATATACCTATGCTTCAATGTATTGTCACACACATGAGACCTGAATAATCTCATTATTTGACTTTCTTGCTTTTAGAAAAAATTTTATCATTATTTCAGAATAAAAGAATGACCTTGATCTTATAGGACATAGCTTCAAGTAGAACTGAATAGAATGTAGTGCTATAGTCTTTTTAGGTATTGAAAAGGTACTTATTTTTTTCTCAGTCCCCAAAAGGGGGGTAAAATAAATGTGACAAAGGGGTTATTGATCTCAGATTACAGAGTCATGCCTTCCCCAAGGACACTCAAAGTAGACCATTAGGAAAAATGGGTTACTGGGACAAAAATTATCATAAAATGATATACACTTACATAGGATTCCAGGGGACTTCTGTGGGTTTTATTAGGGTTCTGAAAATATGCAATATGAATAAGTTAGATAGAACCTGGTAACCTGTCCCTCTATTCAATTTGTTGACCTGAGTTTAATATAAAAAGAAAAAGTTTATATCTACTGGAAATATATACATCCTGCATAGCAACGAAGTATGGGGAAAAAAATCTAATGTGACTAGACTTCTGATTGATTTCCTAAAGTTCCATCGCTTTCAATCTCTCAGTGATGACATACTTCCCTGCAGTCAATATACATCTCTTAATTTGTTTGCAGGAAAATTGGCCTCTTTTGCCTTCGCAAACCACACTATGTAATCAATGGCTATGTTCTAAATAGAATTCAGAAATGTCTTTAGAAATCGAGGTCAGATTCAATAAATTATTTTTAGCCTGCTCTCCCTCTAGGAACTTATCATTACCATAGCATAGCCGGGAATTATTTTTTTCTTCCTTAGATCTGCAAACCAACACACATTCTCCTACTACAGGCCAAAATTTACAGAGCAATCACATGCTATTAATATATTTTGTTCAATAAAATCTATCCCCAAATCACTTCTTGGAAACGTATCATATTTACATGATTCTTGTGATCTTTTAAAGCATAGAAATTGATACTTGAGTTATTTGGCCTAGTAAATAAATCTTCTGTATCCGCACATGGAACAAAGTCTTAATTTTTAGGAAACTAAGAGACTTCTAATACTATTAAATGATCCAGGCTGAGTAAGATACTTAGGCTTAGGATTTGAAGTCAAAATTAGAGTAGAACAATAAGTAATAATTACTGCTTAGAGTAAGCTATTTCACTTATTTTGGAGTGTTTGCTGTTCCACAAAATAGTTTACTTTTCCCTGAGAATGGTTAGTGCACCACACTATCATTTTATTTGAAGTACAATGTATCTGTGCCATTTCAGTTACCACTGCTGAGATGTGTATATATCACCAGTATATGGCCTACACAAACCCACCTGACTGTAAATCTCTGAATTAATTTGAACACTGAATCTTAAGAAGGCATCTTCCTTGATTGGTCTCTCCTACAAAAATCATTCCTTATAAGCAACAACAAATGCCACAACCTTAAAATCCTAAAATAACAGTGGAAGGATAGTCTATATGAATGTTCACCCACAACACCATCAAATAGTTAATTCATTTGGACAAAAGACACAAGTGAAGGAACAACTGGAGCCAAAACCAGAGTAAAGACACTGCCAGAACAATTATATAAGGTTATGGTTCATTCTTTACAATAGAGTTATTTAAGGTGGGTCATAGAGTTCACTAAGACTGAGGCCTACAGAGCTGATGTTGATTACCTACTGCTATGGTTCATTCACTCACTGATTTACCCAGCGTTATCTATGCACCATTGCTGCTCCAGGCACAGTTATAAGAGGTGGGATACAGCAATGAACAGCATAATAAACTTCCTCCTCTCATGCTCCCATGGAGCTTCCATTGTGGATGCAGCACAGCATGTAGAAGATGAAGGAGGAGGAGGAGGAGGAGAAGAAAAATATGTATGTATATAAATATATAAACAACTTAAAGTAGCAATAACTACTATGAATAAAAACCAAAGTATCAAATTCTCAAACAACCATGTTGCATTGCATCACTTGGAAATATACTTTTTTAAAACAACTACAGCATAATATTTTCAGAATTATAAAACAAGAAAACAACTTTCTCAGATATAATCTATTTACATACTTATATAAGTAACTTTTTTTAACTTATTATTACTAGGATTAGTGTGATCCAACTTTTTTTTTTTTAATTCTAGACTTATGCTTAGGATGTACATTCTAGCTCTCAGCTTTCATTAGCCACAGGCTACATTTAAGTTTAGGATTATAGTATTACCTTAAGAAGAGCATTAGAATAAAACTCAGTAAATGAGGATTCTAGAGATTCAAGAGATCATGAGATCATGAGCAAATCTTTAATCCCTTTGTGTTGGTTTCCTCTAACTAGCAAAGGTGGATAAGCTTTTTCAAATAAATATAAAGGAGTGTTTGAGAATTTCTATCCAATTCAACTCATAATATATCAGGTATAGTGAAAAGTATGAGGGTACATTGAAGAAGACAAGTGCTAAATAATTTATCACATGTGTTAGAAAAATGAAGCCTTACTCTATTCTAGAAAAAAGATAAGCCACTATAAAACTTAAGAACAGACTTTAAAGGGGAGCGTATGTTAGTGCATATCCTAAGTAGTGTATTTGATCTCTTTGAGGTTCCCAGTAAGAAATGAGTATTTGTGTAACAACAGTAGTAGAAGTCATATTATTATTGTAGTTTTATATTAGGAAATTTACATAAGCCCCAAACTCCAAATAAATAATACACATGAAATAAATGAAACCTTGGAAGTTAACATCATCTTCCCCCTAAATTTGTAAGTGAAATGTGATCCAAACAATTAAAAATTGAAGACATGGCTAAAGCTTACAGGTGTTTTCAGAATGTGTTACTAGCCTTCTCCTTATTTCCTCATTTGCTTCTCATTTTTTACTTTCTTCACTATCTCTTTTCAATACAAACAACCACACTAGTTACTAGACAGCATGGTCAAGATAGAGTGTCCCCTTGAAATTATTCATCATTGTACTGAAGTCATTGAGGACAGGGTGAATAGCTGTAAGAAGTTTTCTCTCTAGAAGCCATATAGTTGTAAGAGAAAAGATAAAATGGCAAATTCTCTATGAACTTTGTTTTAAAAAACAAATTTTCATAAATCATACAAGGTTGATAAAAACGCTCCTTAATTTGACTTAGATATCAAGTTTTAGTGATGAATTCTTATATATATATTGCAGTTTTAGAACAAAGAGGTGAGATTTCCAGCACTCACAATAGCTACATCAATTTTCCATTAAAAGCTTCAGAATTTAGCTGATCTCATTTAGTAATAACCTAATTAGTGTAGGTAAGGAAATAATAACATTCATTAATCTATTATCTTTTTTATATAAATTATATAATGAAATTCATTTACAGCCATAAGAATACAGGTTATAAGTGACTCTGATAATGTGTTAACACACTGAGAAACCCAATTTAACCTGTAAGTACATATTATTTTACTGAAATTGTTCAAAATCCATTCATCATATTGTTCCATCTACATTCATTTCCTACCAGTTGGAAAAAGGGAAGCAGGGAGGGTAGAGGAAAAAGAAAAAAGAAAGGGGGGGAGGAGAAAGGTAGGAAAGAAGGAATTTCTGCTGTTATAGTCCTTCACCAAACTTTAAGGTTTTAAGTACCTCACATAAAATGGGAAGCATTTAGTCTGTTGTCATATTAAATATAACCAATAATGGCTCTTGTACCCAGTTTTAGTTAAGTGATAAGAAACATAATTCATGATCTTACCTTTGTTTTTTCTGCTAAGAGCTCCAAAAAGCCATTTACAAATGATTGTTCTCTTTAAAGCTTGGATCAGTTCCTCTTATCTGCTTTATCTGCATTTATGTTTTGGGATAAGAATTTCATGTTACAAAATTCTCAATGTGCACTGAATGGTCTTTTGAATTCTCCCCAATAACAACTCACCTATGTCCCAAAAATAAAAAGGGCCACTTCATCAGTCCATATGCCACAATTCTTTTATCTTCACAAAACTTTTTTTTTTGTGGTGAAGTCATAGAACTGCTGCTTCAATATAGGCTAAAATAACTCTTACTGCATACTTTCTTAAATATTTTATTTTCTGTAGGAGTAGAGAGTAGAAAAGAAAGAAAAATCTAAGCACTGTGAAATTCTAAGTGGAAGATGGGTGGTTTTTGTTGTTGTTACTTTGTGTTGTTTGATTTGTTTGACATTTAATAAGTCCAGGAAAATGAAAGGTCTCTCCTCCAAGAGAGCATCCTAGACAAGCAGCCAGGGCAAACCTTTGCCCCCATGAGCCCTGCAAAGGGAACAATTGCCAAGTTTTTATATCTAAGCCAAAGGGGCTTCTGCCAACATTCAAATTGTTTGAAATATGCATTATTCTAATATTCATTTAAAATATGGATTTTACTTCTTTAGATATCCCCTTGTTTTCATTTATTTAAAAAAAAATTCCTAAACTTTCTAATAATATGGAAGCTCCAGGATGCCATAACTCTCCTGTGATTTGGACAATCCCTGGTATCCCACGATATGCTCTCTGGATCTGAAACGAAGTCTGAGACACAGAGACATAAGTGATGTTTTGGGTTGAGATATACTAACTTAAAAGAAAAATTATTAAATGCATGGTATAATGAACCTTAAGAGGTTATGCAGTCAAACCACAGTTTTAGGTAAGATTATATTTGGTATGAACATAGCAATCTTATCTTTCTGATTGAAAATCTCCAGAAGGGGATATGACATATCTTACTATGTCAATAATTATAGTAGTCAAGAATTATTCAAATCCAGAAATCCTTTTCTTAGTTACAAGTCATCTATTCCTATCCACCCTAGGTTTCAATGAAGGACAGCTATTAACTATAACTACAGCATCATTATCCACTAAAGGAAGGTACATTTTGTTAAGAAAAAGTTGATTTTTACTTAGAACTGTGCAAGATCTGTGAAATGATAATAGCTATAAAAATAGCAATAGACCTGAAACATCTTCAATATCTCTGCAAGCTCAGGGGGACAGAGAAACCAAGGCATTGTCCAAACCAAGGTCATGTGAAATTAAGAAAATAAAAAAGAGTCAATAGGAAGCCAATCCAGGACTTTCAGTCTTCTGTTCTTACTGCATGAATAGTCTCACTATCATTAAAGTTCTTTTCCATTCAGGTTAGACAGAGCCCTGTGGGATTCATTCCCCCTTGTGTGTGTTGCTTGGCTGAGCCATACATTTCTATTGGCCCTATTGATTAGGCATCTGCTTCCTCTGTGAGGATAGTTTGCTCTTGTGGAACCGTGTTTAGCAGCTGTTACAGTTCAGATGAGTGTTGACAGGATGAAAATTAAATTAACACCCAATAACATTTTAACACCTGGTCCAACAACTGCAATATCATTGAATTTCACCTTTTCAAAATTGCTTCGGGAGTTAATTCATCCTTACTTTGACTTTGACCTGAGGAGACATTCCTATAATTTTGCTGCAAAAGACTCTCTCCTGACTGTTCATTTATAATTTCCATGAATCTCTTTCTGATCCATGTTCGGTGTCTGCATGGGCAGTCTTTGGAAAATATTCAGTAGAAATATCCTATTGGAAAATGTGCCATCCTCTCGATTACGGCGACAGAGTGAGCACAGACAAAAAACGTTAACTGAAGAGGAAGTGTGTTTCACTGTAGCACAAGCCAGACTTACAGGCAAATAACCATGTTACCAGGGAAAAGAAAGGTGGAAAGAACGCAGGTTTCACACACTTGTGATTTCTAAGTGTGGATTGGGTTGTGAATAATGCTGGAAGGAGGATGTAAGGCACTGTCTTGAAGCCAATAGATTCTGAGGTTGTAATGCCTGGTTGAAAACTTGAACTCTCACGTTCCCTAAGCATGTGACATTGTGTATGATACTTCGATCCCTAAGCCTCAGTTACCTCATAAAATGCAAATGATAATTGTGTCTATTTCACAGGATTGTTTCAATTGATTATACAATCCATGGAAAACTTTTAAAGTGATAGTGCCTGACAGAGCCTGACGCATAGTAAGTCCTAAGTGTTAGCTACCACTATTATTTTACAGACTCCCTGAGCTGATGGGGAGCTTGGAGATGATTTAATCCAGTCCTCTCATTTTACTGTTAAGTAATCTCAAGCAGGTTCAGTGATTTATCAGGGATGCATATCTATGTAGTCAGTGCCGAGAAACAAACCCAGGTGTCCTGATCAGAACCTTCATTCTCTTTTTGTAAGACTGCCAACTTCTAAATAGACTATTTATTTAGAAAAGAATTTGTGTCCGTGCTGTGTAATTCATGTGCTTAAACTCCTTCTGTAGTTCTTTTCCTCTTCTTGGAGAAGGAAATGGTGTTATTTGCTATTTGCCAGAGCTATTAAGAGGCATAGATAATAAAACTATCATGCTATCATTTGCTGCTAAGAATTCTGATCCGATGCTAGATGTTCTGACAAAGATAAATATAACACAGTACCTAACCTACAGCAAGGGGAAAATGTTTTCATACACCACTACATAAAAAATACAGTCTACTAACAATTGTTAGCAAATGATCATTCATTTTATAGATTTTCCAGGATCTTTACTTCTTTTCTTGTTTTTGTTGCCTTCAATATTATTGTTAATTATATTTGTATATAAAGGGCGTCTAGCAGAAGGGAGAATTGCATATTTTAATTTAGTTACTGTTATACTTATTAACAATTTTTGGCAAATGTTTTGTATTTCTAGAGATTGGTATTATAAATTGTAATGATATTTTAGGATAAACTATAAATTGTATTTGTGTATCTATTTTTCCCACCTGCTTTTTCCCCCACCAAAGCAATGCAGACTCAAGAGTTTTTTTTCTTATTGTCTTATAATGGATTATCTACCCTCCAATTTTTTTTTCTTTTTATCCTAAATATATGGTAGTGATAACATAGGCACAATTTTCAAGATACAATTGGGGGATGATAATTACTTTTCAAGTGATACTTTTAAAAAAATCATTCTATTTTAATTGTCTTAAATAAAACATCCCAATCCTATATTGGTAAATTCGTGAAATTCATTGTAAGCATTAGTTTCTCAGAAAAAGATATTTTTTAAAATAGGTACAATTTCATGGAAAAAAATGACAGATGGGAGAAGGGTGTGAGGATTCTAAGTATGCTAACCTGCTAGTCTGAGAAAGGCAATCTTTCAGAAGTACAAATCAAATGGTGGGAACTATTGAATGTTTTTTAAATGTTATATAATTGCTTAATTTCCTCCATCTCCTAAATGGTTCCCTGTGTGCCCTCAGGCAAATATAGCCTTCATTACCCTAACTCTAGAAGGAATCTAATCACCCTGGGGAGAATATGCATATAATTTCAAATACATAAGCATTAAAAACATAATAATATGCTTAGAAACATATATCATTGATTCTTACTATATTTCCCAGATAAAGGTATATATATCCTGAGAGAGGTTCATTTTTTCACTAAAAATAATAAGACTGATAAAAGTAAAAAAAAAAAAGATTAGCCACTTGAGCATATATCTACTACAGGAAGAATGCTTATAAAACTCTCAAATTCTCATAGATATCATGGTGGTTTTTATCAGCCATTTGCATAACTAATTGCTTAGCATATAAAAGTACTCCTACTAAAACTAATATATTCGCACCATGGTCAGGATTAATATTTTAGCGTTGTATGAAAAATGAGAAAAAAGAATCTTTACAAATCTTTGAATGCTACTGGAATTGAGCATTCTTAAGAGGATTTGGCAGTAAATGACACTTTGCTTTTGAGTATTTTAATTATTCTGCACTACAATAAGATGTGGTCATCTGGAAAAAAATATTGTTTTCCTAGGAAAAGGAGATGCAAGAAAAGAGTGGAATTGAAATCAGGAAACTTTCCCATCTATTTCATTGTCATTATATGGAGTTCTTAAGTAATATTTCATAAAATCATAGAAGAGATCTTAATACTTTATTCTGTCCACATCCATGCCTCCTAGAAGGAGACAGAAAATCAGAAAAAGGAGAAAAACAATTATAGAGTCTTTGATCAAAAAAAAAGAAAAAAAAGAAGCAGTCCATCAGCCTTTGATACTATTTAGAAATATTCCAGACGTGGAAAGTTTGCACTACATTATCCATTCATCACATTTATAATACATTTGTCTAATTGTGTACAGCATGATAACTTTGACAAACAGAGCAGGTAGAGATCCACCATGCCATTCCACCAGAGACATAATAATAATAATAGTAATAATAATAAAATAATTTATTAAATTAATCACAAAGCTAAAATTTATGCTAAGGATCACAAAGCAAGAATCACAAGGCTAAAATTTATGCTAAGGATCATCTGATAGTAGCACTTCATTTTACCAATAAGATGACCATGACTGTAAAAAGTGGCAGCAAGTCTTGCCAATGGCCAAGTAGATAGTCAGAAAAAGACCAAGATGCAAATGGAGGGACATTACTCTGCAGGCCAGCATCCATTATACTACACCAGGCTTATTGTCCAGCTTGCTTTATTATTTGTTATCAATACTTAGATGGCACAGAAACTAACAGAAATCTAAAAATTCTATAACGTTTACCTTATTTGCCAAAGAGAATCCAAGCTCTAAACCTCTAGGGCATGTATCAGATGTGGTACAAGAGAAGTCATTTGTTTTGATATCTGCCAGCTTGCTCTAACAGGGCTCTCCCCTGCTACAGATGACTGCTAATAACTATATCCAAAGCAAGAAAATTTTAGAAGTAAAGGTTAAAATTTATGGATTTGGTACAAATATATATTATCAGGAAAATCACATACATTTATATTCAGTAGGACAATTAAACAAGATATTATTTCTTGCAGATATAAACAGCTAATGTATTAAGTGTTTTTATATAAGTTATGGCCACTGTTGGAGATTCTAAATCTGTGTTTTGGGTATTCTATAAAAAGGATAGGATTTATAAACTCTGTTTAGATATTGTTTTGCTCTCATCTCAATAGACATTTTAGATATTTCCCAGATTTTACTTTTAATATAAGACGCCATTAGAAAAAAAAGAAACAAACCAAAAACAAATAAGTTTCCCATGGTAACTGGAATTCAATTCACCCTACCACAGATGACCAAGAAAACAAAAAAGCGTTCCATTTTCATGAGTGCTTAGGCTAAGAATACCAAGAACATAATGTCATGACCTGAGAACTCTGAGGTGAGAATGTTCTTTAAAGCAGTCATGACCGATATACCTAATCAAGATGTCATGTTGCTGTAGCACATCATACCCACAACCATGTGAAACACAACCTGTAGCAGGAAAAGAAAAAAAAAAAAAAAAAAAAAAAAACAGGGGAAGACAGAGTCACTCTTTGGCTGATATCTTATTCATTGTATCACCAAAAATGTTAAGTAAATAGGAAAGATAGGAAAGCAGATTTTCTCCTTAACCATGAGGGGAAAGGTTCTTTATCTAGAGATTTTGATTTAAAGTTGTTACCAAGTTAGGAAAAAAAAATGTACTCATATTTGCTTTCAGAGAGAAATCAAGCTTAATACATTTATACAAATGCAGCCTTCCTAAGAAAATAGATATTGAAGTCTTAGCCTCCTAGGAGTTCATAAACTCAGGATGAAGGAAAATTGTCTTTGGAATCAGTTTATACATCCAGAATAAGCTTCAAGATGAAGTAAGGAAGTAGGGGAAAAAACAAATATAACCTATCTCTGAAATTGTATTAAGTTCAATAAAAACTTATAATGTTACCATCTAATATAAAACTTTACAAGCTAAAATCTATTTGATTTATTTTAATGACTATATTCAAAATATATAATTTATAATATTTCCCATCTGAGCTATTGATATTTTGTGGAAAGAATGACTTTCCAAATACTGGAAAAATTATCACATTCTTATTAAGCTCATAATCATAATATGATTATTATCAGAAAGATAACATTTGAATGTGGGCTGGTAACTTATTAGTGTTTACAGAAATAACACCAGTAAGCTCAGGTAGTCTTCATATTACAATCAATATCTGTTCCATATCCAAAACTCAAATGCATTTACTTACAAACAAATACAATAAATGTTGATTAGGACTTTGGGTATATTTAACCCATAATGAGGGCTGATTTGTTTAAAACTAGCACTGGGGGTATATGAGAGTTAGTATCAAAAGTTCAAAACAGAACTTCATGGCTGCCACAAAGAGAGGGTTCCATAACTCAGGGAGAATGCTCGTAGATTTAGGAATTGATATGTATCTAGATATTGACTCTCTTCTTAAAGCTCTCTAAGAAGTATATTTCTAACTTATCTTCTATTATCATCTTAATTTAGGATCTACATGACTTTATATCTAAAAATTCTTCTTGAAATAATTTTGCTTCTCTAGATTTAATCAATTTCTTCCACTCCTATTCCTGGGGAGGTCGAAATCCTATATTCACCATTGTCAAAACAATTTGTAATTTTAATCTTTAAAGTCACTGCATTTATTAAGGTCATCTGAGAAGCAGATACCAAGATGGGAGTAGACTTTTCAGGAGCCTTGGGAAAACACTAGCAATGAATAAAAGGGAGGAAGCAGGATTAGGCAGAGAAACCCTTCAGACTGCAATGTGGAACTGACATGTGTGAAAGGAAAGGGCAGGAAGGAGGTATGGGCAGGTAGAGTCACAGACTGCAGTGCAGCTCTAAGACAATCTCAGCCAGAAAGATAGGAGTTCTCAAATCAAACCTGCCCTCTAGAGAAGTTCAATGTTCCATCAGAATATGCCAAAACTATTATACCTGCCATACCCGATCTTGGCTGGGAGCATCTTAGGTTAGCGAGGCTTCATAATACAGGTGATAGCAAATCCAGAGGGCAGTGGCTAGATGTTTCTTTATGCTTCCAACAGTAGGAGGTCTCACTGGTGCCTTCCTGTGACTGCCTTGATAGTTTTGGGACTCTTCCTGGGTCTCTTCCTTGATAGTTTTGGGACTCTTCTATTCTCTTAAAGGATAGTATCATGGAATATGAAGGCACTTTATAAATGCCCCAAAATGATGCAATAATATATATATATATATATATATATATATATATATATATATAAATTTACCTTCCAATTGCAGATAAGAATTCCATCATAGAGATAGACATCACAAATTGACACAATTGCCTTCTGATAAACACTGTGGTTGGGTAAATACAGCTCCTTAATCACATGGGAAATAATAACAAAACTCACTTCTCCATTCATGAGTGTCTCCTTATTTTTCCCTTGATTGATCAAACATTTCTCAGAATAAGTTTTTCAGTAACATAATTCTTCAGAATATTTATATCCAAGAATTCCTTTCCATTGCCTTTTCAAATGCGCAAAACTTTACCAAGAGGAGATACGGGAATTGTAGCATAGTTAACGTTGATGCTCCATTAACTGAGGTGAGGCACAATCGTCCTCCCTCACATAATTATTAACGGGCCAGTGTAGAGCCACATCTGCTGCTAAGTATGAAGGCACATGGCGCTTGAGGGTAAGGAGCTCTAAAGTCACTGAGGAACAACTGGAGAAATGAACTTAACGACATAGAAACTGTAGTAGTTACTCGAAGCTGTTTTTTCATACATCTTTTACTCTCTTATTTGTAGAGGTTAGAAAGCTAAAAATCATACAACTCAAACTCCTTTGGAAACTTGGTTTCTAGATGTTAAGTAGCTATATTCACACGGCATGTGGAGAGCACTGGTGGAATGTTTTTTGCCTCAGCCAGGCTGAATATTCTGTTTCCTTGTTATCAACCAACTGGGTATATGGTAGCAGTGGTAGTAGCCATGAGAATAGCAGGGTTTGGTTTTGTTTTGTTTTTTCTTGTATTTATTGCAGCTATGATGTTGTGATGTTAAAGCAAAAAGTCCAATGGTAACTTGCTTACAATGCTTTTGTAAACACTGAATTCCCTATCGAAAGCCTCTTTCTGTGTAATTTCAGTTTCCTAAATGGAAACCTGACCTGATACAATGATCATGATAGAGAAGTACACGTTTGATATGGAGGTGAATGAACTGTGACTATAAGTGGAAGGCTTGTATCAAATGGAAGGGTGCCATGAAAGAGTCATGGTACTGTCTATTGGAGACTAAGGATCTTCCAAAGAAAAGCAGCTTAGGTAGTAAATCCCTGGGGAAGGGATTTCCTGGTATGAAATACAGTAATGCTTAGAATTTTACTGGTAGATTTTGATGGGACTAGAGGAAGGAAGGTTTCCAGGGACAATTTCCTAGTACTTAATGATAATATATTCTTGTATTGTATAGCACTTTGGAGTTTACAAAGTGAAATCGTCTCAGCATTTCTCAGCTAATGCACTAGGCAAATCTGTGAGCTAAACATGAGAAATATTAATATGTTGATTTTTGTTGATAAGGAAACAGGGACTCAAAGAAATTTTCAAAGCTGGCAAGTAGTAGAGTGTGCATAAAAATTCTTATTGTTGTTGTTCTCAGTACATTTTCTCCAGCACAATGCAAACTGTCCACATAATAATCTCTCCCACATGAGAGAAAAGTTTTTAAATTAATGTTATTTTAACTCATAGGTAAAATACTTAAGATATTGCATAGAAATTAGGAGTAATTTGTAAATATGTAAAAATCTTTATCTTCTGTCAAAAATAAAAAAAGAACACACATTTCACTCATTTTTCAGTGTAACAGCTAAAGCTTGCTACAACAAGCCTAATAGTAACCTCATTTTTCATGTCCAATAGCATCCTCAGAGTATATGTGGCATGATTTTACTTCCATCTTCTAAAGACACCACACTTGTTCTCCTGACCATCAAGAGAGCAAAGTCTCTCACTTCTTTCTCTTTATTGTCATCACCCTATTCTTGATGGTCATACTGTCAATTCCACACTCATTTATAGACTCATACTTATTCAAATTATACATCACTGAGTATCATATAGCATTACCATGTGGAAATTAAACACATGTGGAATGTGTATAGCACACAGGTAATGTGTGTTATGAGATATATCAGCATGAATGGGGTGTATTTCAAGGTGAGCAACAGAATAGAAGCAAAAGACACTGAGGTGTGCAATTCATCTTAAAGCAGGCTATCTAGCATGGACAATCAAAAATTAAAGCAAATTAATAAAACATGAACAGAAGTAAATCCATAAATTAATATTATTAGGGTTTTATTAAGGGAAATATTCTACAGGAAAGAATTTTTGCATTTTACATGTAGAATAACTTTATGAAAACAATTTTACTACTATTTAAATGAACATCGAAAATGTACCAAAGACTATACTAGATGCTTCACATAAATTATCACAGTTATGCTTCATAGTAAATGTATACAATATTATACTTCATAAATGCACATAGAGAAATATCTCAGAAGGTTGAAGCAATTGTCTTAAGAGCATATGATTAACAAATGATAGCACAAGACTTGAAATCCACGACCTCTGTGTATGTACAACTAAGCCAGAAAACTTCGCTAGCCTGTAGTGGTAGAAATTGTCATATATTACATTGAACTAGGTCATATGGCACATTTTACATCTACAACCCTCGGCAAATACTTTCCAAACTTCTCCTATGTTCAAACCACTTAGAGCAGCAGTGCTTTGAAGGATGAAATTAGTGAATTAGACACAAGTCGTTTTTTAAAGATACTGAAGTCTGGTAGATACTGAAGGCAGAAAAGACCCATAATAACAATGATACAATAAGGAAAAGGAAGTAAGCCCTACAAAAACAAATAAAATCTTTTGGAAATCCATTTGTACCTCCATAATATTCTGATGATTCAGAATGACTCTATGGAAGTGATAGCATATCAACCAGACCTAGAGGGATGGGTGAAATTTAAAGTTAGATAATATAAGTGTTGATAAGGCTGTGAAGAAATTGGAATCCTATGCACTACTGGTGGGCATGTAAATTGGTGTCACTGCTTTAGAAAACAGTAAAGTAGTCCCTCGATGGATTAAATGTAGAATTTTATATTGCCCTGCAATTCGCCTCCTACTACACAGCCAAGAGAAATAAAAACATATATCTACATAAAAACATGTACATAAATGTTTATAGCAGCATGATTCATAATAGTCAATAGTCAAAAGATAGAAACAACCCAAATGTCTATCAATATACAAATGGATAAATAAATGTGTTATATCCATACATTAACATATTATTTGACCATAAAAGGGAATGAAGTGTTGATATTAATGCATGCTACAACATGAATGAACCTTGAAAACATTATGCTAAGTGAAAGAAGTCAGTTATAAAAGTTCACATATGATATGATTCCATTCCTATGAAAGTCCATAATAGAAAAATCTGTAAGACAGTTGTTTAGAGTTGAGGAAGGATATTGGGGTAAGAGTATGATAGCTAAAGGGAATTTTTTTTGAGGTGGTGAAATAGAGGAAAATTCTCTCCAGATACAAGAAACAAATGAGCCCACAAAACAGATTTAGCTATTTTATTTGTTTTTGCCTTGCCCTATTCCTGCTACTTTTTATAGGATTTTTTTTAACAACATACAGTTTATGTAGAACAATGTTACCCCTCCACAAACTGGCATTTTTCCTTACTTGTACCATGAAGGCATTAACCAAACTTAAAGCCAACGTGAAAAATCCTCTCTTTAACCTTTCTTTCCATGTTTAAATTGTACTTTCTTATTATTTATTTTAATTTATAGTTATATGTTCTGGTGTATTAATGTTCTATTACTGAGTAACAAATTACCACAGATTTGTTGAAGATGACATCTTTTTATTATCTTACAGTTCTGTGAGTCAAAAATTTAGGCAAGCATGACTGGGTTCTCTGCTCAGGGTCTCACAAGGCCAAAATCAGGGTATCATCCAGGCTGGGCTCTTACCTGTAGGCTTTAAGGAAAGAATCCACTGTTAACTCATTCAGGTTGTCAGTAGGATTCAGTTCCTTGCCATTGTAGGAATGAGGCTCCATTTCCTTATTGGCTGGTGGCTGGGAGTTACTCTCAACTCCGCTTGTTTGGTCCTTGCACATGGGCCCTTCCATTTTCAAAGCCACCAACACAATGGCGTATAACACCCTTCTTATGCTTTGAGAACTCTCTGATTTTCCATTCTGTTACTAGCCAAAGAAAACTTTCTGTTCCTAAAGGGTTTGTGTGATCAGGTTAGGCCCACCAGTGTAATCCCACTTTTGATTAGCTCAAAGTCAACTGATCAGTAACTTTACATCTGAAAAATCCTTCTTTCAATGTAAAATAACATAATCAGAGTATGCTATCTCATTATGTTCCAAACCCAGATGTTAAGGTAGGAAATCTTGGGGGGGGGGGCATCTTAGAATTTGATCTGCTAAATCTGGTTAAGATGAAAAGATTTCTATGGACAAGTAAACTTCAGAAATATTAAGAAATGATAAGTAGCTTTCTTTTTTCTACAAAATATCTCCACATACTTAACTAGTTTATGTGCATTATGATTTTCCAAGAAGGGAATAATCTGTGCCATGTTTTTTACAAATTGTATATGATAAATCATTATATCAGTTTAGTGTATAAGGACCAGCACTGGTGATAGGAAAATTAAATTGAATAGAAAATATTACAATCAATGTTATTAATCATCAGAGAAATGCAAATCAAAACCATAATGAGATATCACCTTACCCCCTGTTAGAATGGCTTTTATCAAAAAGTCCTAAAACAATAAATGCTGGTGTAGATGCAAAGAGAAAGGAACACTTACACACTGCAAACTAGTACAACCTCTATGGAAAATAGTATAGAGATTCCTCAAAGAACTAAAAGTGGAAACACCATTTGATCCAGCAATCCCACTACTGGGTATGTACCCAAAGGAAAAAAAAGTCATTTTATCATAAAGACACTTGTACTTGAATGTTTATTGCAGGACAATTCACAATCACAAAGATGTGGAATCAACCCAAATATCCATCCATTCATGAGTGGATTAATAAAATGTTATATGTACACCATGGAATACCACTCCACCATAAGAAAAAATTAATACATTTTTCAACAGTCTGGATGGAACTGGAGACCATCCTCCTAAGTGAAGTATCACAAGAATGGAAAAACAAACACCACATGTACTAACTATTAAATCGGAACTAACCAATCAGCACTCCCGTGCACAGATGGAAGAGAAGTCAATGGAAATCATGCCAGGTGTAAGGGGATGGAAAGGACGGTGAAATTATACCTAATGGGTACAATGTACACTATCTGGGGGATGGGCACACTTATAACTTTGACTCAAGCAGTACAAAAGCAATCCATGTAACCAAAACATTTGTACCTCCATAATATTCTGAAATAAAAAAAAAGAATCAACCACAAGAGCTTAAAGATGTTTTTTTTGTTTTGTTTTTTTTTTTTTTGAGACAGAGTCTCGCTTTGTTGCCCAGGCTAGAGTGAGTGCCGTGGCGTCAGCCTAGCTCACAGCTAGGCTGCTCACAGCAACATCAAACTCCTGGGCTCGAGTGATCCTTCTGCCTCAGCCTCCCGGGTAGCTGGGACTACAGGCATGCGCCACCATGCCCGGCTAATTTTTTATATATATATCAGTTGGCCAATTAATTTCTTTCTATTTATAGTAGAGACGGGGTCTCGCTCTTGCTCAGGCTGGTTTTGAACTCCTGACCTTGAGCAATCCGCCCGCCTCGGCCTCCCAAGAGCTAGGATTACAGGCGTGAGCCACAGCGCCCGGCCTTAAAGATGTTTTTATGAATGGCTTTTATTCATCATACATGCATGTGCTGTTTATGATGTATTGGTCAGTGCTCTAAGAATTTAACCAAGTCAATACATTTTATTTTAATAATAAT